>NW_009953299.1:1769397-1775134 GCF_000747805.2 Chaetura pelagica
GGGGGTGGTGTGTGGTGGTGGTGTAGGGGGGAGGCTGCGGCTGAGGTTGGGTTGGGGCTGGGGGAGCAGGAAACGCAGGCATTTCAAAGCACAGACGTTGACTCTTACCTGCAGGCTTGCAGGAGGGGGGTTTTGCAATCCCTGCACTCCACGGGAAGGTGTGAGCAGCCAGGGAGACTGTCCTCTGCAAGAGGGAGTTTGGAAAGTAGCGGATAATGGAATGGGAAAGCAAAACACTAAACATCAAAATAAAGCCAACCCCAAGCCATGCCCCCAAAGCTGGGATGAATTGATACTATTTTCTGAAATCTTTAATTTATGCCATGTTTAGCTTGGGCCCTTCTTTCCCCACTCTTTCTCCCTTTTTGGCATCTGTCAGGAGAGTTGCATTTCAGGATGGATTGGAGGTCTGTGCCAGACAAGGAAAAAGAGACTGGGAGAGAGATGGGGAGAGAGAGAGAAGGGTTTTCTGACACTACTCAGCTGGAGTTTATTTGGTTTCACGCTCTTGGTGTTTAGAGAAACGTTTAGATCCTGAGTGTAGACAAACAAACACAAAAAGAAGAGAAGCTGCAATGTAGTTGTGCTCCAGAGTTGCAGCGTCTCATTAGCACAGTGGTCTTTAACACTGAAAAACGGAGTGGCCTGTTTTCCCTGCCAGGCTCACCCAGGGAGCCTTGTAATGGATGCACAGGCAAGACAAAAAGAGGGGAAACAAGTGGATGCAGAGAAGAGTAGCTCTGGACCTTTCTTCAGTGGTGGTGGACAGAACAAAGTTGGTAGCTGAACTCCCTTAGATGGTTGGACAAAGCAGGAGAAGATCATGTAGAGAAGAGGAGGCTGAGCTGTTGAGCTGCTCTGTGCAAATAAATGTTACTTTGATTTGGTTAAAACTGCTGATTTTCCTGCTAAAGTTTTATATATTTTTTAATTTTTTTTTTATTTTTTTTTTTAACTCGAGAAATCTGTTTTCAAACTAGCCCTGAATTTTGCATTTGAATGAAATGTGAAAGGTAAGAGCATGTGAGTGAGGAGTTCACTGATAGCAGTTCTGCAGACAGGCGGCAAAGCAAGACAATTCTGTAAGAGCTGCAGCAAAGATTGGGAGGGAAAGGCACAGTAAAATCATTCCAGGTAGAGAGCCAGGTTTTCCAACGAGAGTCTTCACTACCTGGTCAACAAGTTCCCTAGGAAGAGCACTAATTTCCTTTATCACTTTGTATGTATTAATTAAAAATAATTAAAATTTAAAATAAAACCTACGATTTTTTGCATGTCAAAGTTTTGCAAATAGCTTCAAGGAGCTTCTCTTAAAATGCTTTTAGGTTTAGTGCAATTAAGGTACTTTTTCCTGCAGAATAAAACCCACATCAATGTAATCCACTCTAATACAAAGAGAATACGATCTGTGACTGAAGAATTAGAGAGGAAATTACTGTTTTGGAGATGACTGACTTTTTCACAATACCTGCATAACTGAGCACAGAAAAGCTTCATGTGTTTTTAGAAGACGTTACATGTGTTGGCTTTAAATAGGACAGGAAAAAAATTAAGCTTCTGTGCTATCGACTTCCTGTTTGCCTTTCATTTGAATATATTTGTATTGGAATTAAAAGATAAAAAAACCCCAAACACTAGCACGTTTTCGTAGTTTCTGGTATTTTAAAATATTTTTAAAAACTGGTGCAGAGTAACTAGATTGTGGATCCAGGTTGTTCCGTCCTTTTTGGTTGATATGCTCAGTGGCTGAAATAGAGGTGCAGCGGGTGAGAAAGAATTCTGTTGGTTTTTTTTTTTGCTGGTCGGCAGATGCAGAGCGTATTTTGTCAGACTTATTTAAATATTGAGAAATAGAAGTCTTCAAGATTTTACAGCCTGGCTGCCTTTAATAGGAACAGTTGGAGCCCTTGTCTTGTGCAAAATGTATGTTTCTCTGCAGAACAAAGGTTTGTCTTGTGGCATATTTGACAATAAATATGACTTGAAGGAGATCTCGTAGAAGTGGTACAAATTATTGACACCAGTCACCGACTTCAGTTGACACCTCTTCAGTGGCTCTTCCCAGGGCTGAGCTTGTCGCTGGCGAATCTTTCCTCTTGCAGAAATGCCTGGCACAAGACTCTCGCTTCTCTTCCACATTTCCTACCTGGGTTGCTTTGCGCTCTGTCTTGTTTGTTGATGGAAAAAATACGTTCCAAAATAAACTTTGCTGGCTTTTGCAGTTGCCTCGCCAGCCTGGCCTGTGGCCCCGGCTGCAAGTGGCGGGTGTTGGCGACTAGGGGGAGCTCGTAGCCCGCCTGATGGCCGGGCGGGCGCGGGATGCGCTGCCCGGGGAAGGAGCAGCCGCGGCTCAGGCAGCCGGCCCTGCTGCAAAATGTGTCCAGGGTAAAGTTGTACTATTGATTTTCATGCGAAGATCTATATAGCTCTAGCTGAGAGGGGCTGCGAGCGAGACAAATCTATTTTTAGCTAAATCGCTCTGATTAATTGACTCGGGCAGACAGGAGTTTTTAATTAAAATTAGTTTTTAACAACGCCTTTTATAGTCAGCACGCAATGTTTAAATTCTCAATCTGTTGTTGTCAGATAGCGATCAAGGTAATGATACCTGTACATGAGCGAGTGTCTGTGTGTGACTGGGGGGAAATACGGGGATCTGTTTGTTTGTTCGAGTGGAGGTAAAAACACAGAGTGAGGAAGCTGGAGTTGTAGAAGGTGTGTACAGCAATAAAGCAGACATACACGAACATAATTTGGCATTGATTACACGTCAGAAAGCCACATGCACCTCTGCTGGGAGGACTTGATACTGGATAGTTAACCATACTTTGATTCTCAGGTCCTTAAAGCAAAAAATCTGAAGTTTGCAAATGAAAATAAGCATTTATTTATTTATTTATTTTCCTAGAGAATTAAGCACAAAATCACATCTGTCATGTAGAAGTTGCTGCTGAGCCACTCACAGGCTGCTCTGCTGGGCTTGTGCTGTTCTCTGCTGCAGTCAGCTTGTGCATTGTGGACGGACTTCAGCGGGATGCTTTCTTACCCAAACATTTAATTTCATGGTGTACACATGGGTAGCTTTGATCAGTGGATATTTATTTGACCCAGCCTGAGAAATTAATCAAGTTATGTTGTTGTTCACATAGCACAGGTGTCTTCTTATTTTTAGGGTGCAGTATGTGGATAGAGGTTTTCCCGTGACAGGAAAACGCACTTTATTCTGACCTGAAAGAGAAGTAAATTAGGTCAGACAAAAGATCAGGTCTGTCATCAGCTGTACAAAAAACCTTCACTCTTGGGTAGAGAGGGCCAGCAATTTATCTGATGATTCCTCTACTTCATTTAATGTTTGAATCAAGCTAGCTGAAAGCATATAGACAGCAGCCAGCCAGCTCGTTTGACAGACTGGTAAGCTGAAGAACACAGTGCCTGGGCCACTGCTGATGCTAGTGTTCCCTAGCCGTGGGGAAAACCTTCCCTTCTCCCCTCCCAAAACCACAGACTTCACAGAATGCGAATTTCCTTCCATTCTGTGACTGCTAACTTTTATCAAGTAATGATCCCACTCTCCTCCTCCCTGTCTGCTCTGCCCACCCAGGGCATGCACACCTGTGCGCTCCTTCCTCCTGTTCCCTTCTCTGACTCCCCCTGTCCCACTCCCCCATGTTGAAATGTGGTGGAAAAGTCTCCCTGCAGAGACCTGCTACCCCCAAAATATCTTACGCCTTCTTGTTGGAGCTTTTTTTTTTGGTGTTGTTTTTGGTTTTGTTTGTTTGTTTGTTGCAGTTTGGTTTCTCTAGGGTTGAGCTGCAGATTTCTGTTGAATTTGGTCTCCCCTCTGTAGCCTCCAGAGAAAGTGCATCGAAATGTAAACAGGGGCCGGGGGCTCCTGCCTGCTTTAAAGTTAGTGGTACCGTAAAAGTGCTTGGTGAAGCATCAGCATTGGCTGTAGATGGATTTATATATATGTGTCTTTTTAATGAGGGAGGGAAAAGGCATCAATAACCGCATGCATTGATAAATGCGTGATTCATTCAGCTGCTCTTACTACAGCACCTTCCTCGCTTGTGTTTATTTACTTTCTTAAAATGTATCTGGGCAGGCTGCACACCGTTCCTCTGCACCCACGGTTACAGACTCAGAAGCAGCTGTGTGTTCAGCTCCTGAACATCAGTTAAATTTGCTCACTGTCTGCTCTCCTTCCCAAAAAGCTGTTGCCTGCTCCATACAGTAGACTTTTGCTGGAGCTTAAAGTAGTAGCTGCTTCTTCTTTTTTTTTTTTTTTTTTTTTTTTTTCCATTTTTTTAATTTTTTTTTTTTTTTTTCCCAAGGAATATCTAAAAAATGCCTAAAGCAGGCTGTTCAAAAGCAAATTAAAACAGAGGGACACACTTCATGCATTGCAGGCACGTGCCAGTAGAAAGGAGTTAGAAGAATATCATCATTTTACTGGCAAAAGTGACACCAGATCGGGGATTTGATTAATGGTGCAGCATTCACAGGGACTTAGTTCTGTATTTTTGACATATGCAAGTCTTTTGTGTAGTTGCCTCAGTGCAAGAATTTTTTATATATTTTTTTTTTCCTGGAACAGCTGATAATTTGTGTGTGCTGGATATGCCCAAGGTACTTTCCAAAGACTAAGCACTAGGCAGCACAGTATAAAAAAGGAATCCAAAGTTAAGGGAAAGGAAAAAAACACTGGTTTACTTAACTTTTTTATGAACCCTTTTACTAAGCCACTGGAAGAAGCCATAAATTTGCTCAATGTTGTAATGAATATGGTTCAATGAAAGTAAAAAAAAAAACACAACCTGCTTAAGAAAATTGTATATGAGCAACAGTGTGCCATACACAATTGAGAGACACAGTCTCTTTTGAGCCTGATATTTAAGAAAAGAACAGAGCTGTTGTGTGTTTAATACATGTTCAAAACTAATTACTTAATTTTGATCATGCCTTTTAAATCCTTGGATAAGGATCCGTGCTTCCAATGTCCTTTTCTATGGCAGTTAAAAGCCTGTACCCAAATACTGCTCATTCTCCTTTTGTAGCACCGAGCGCTCCTTTCTCTCTGCTGTTGTTTAGTTTTAAATAAAACAAATGTATTCACTGGGGAACAAAGAATGCTTTTATATCACATCATCATATCCCATTTTATCTGTGCAGATTTACAGCTTCTGCAGTCTACAGCCTGTGCATTTTTCATTCTCAAAAGCAGTAAATATTTTTTATTAATATATAGTTTACTTGAGAGGAGACACACCACTCCCTTCCTTAACACTGTACATAGTTTCTGATGAAACAACATCTGACAAGGGTCGGAGATTTGTGCGGATCCTTGGATGTTCTTGGCTTTTGTTCTGCTTGGGTCTCACGTGGTTATTGTGTCGTTGTCGTTTTCCTTCTTCGTTTCCCTAAACCCTGAAGTGTTGCCCAGGTCTTTGTGGCAGCGCTTGGGCTTACTTTGTCTCAGGTGTATACAGAGGGTTAAACTGCTTTCTGAGGGATTCGGGCTACTTCTACAAAAGGTGTCTGACCTACCTGCCTCGCAGGAGACTCCTTTAAGTAGCAGCAGTGCGTGGGGCTTGCTAAGGCGTCAGACCGACACGGGTCATTTCCCCCTACCCTCTCTCCACCGCTGGGTCCTGGTCCCCTGGCTGTGAGTACCCAGCAGGGGAGGCTCAGCGGTGGGTGCCGGGCTCCATCCCGCCGCAGCGGGCAGGGGTCGGTG
>NW_009953299.1:1775413-1787149 GCF_000747805.2 Chaetura pelagica
TCCAGCCCGCCCCAGCCGCCGGTAGCGGGTGACGGGAGGGCAGCGGGTGCCTGCCCGGACGGCTGTGGCTCGGCCCCTGCGCGGGGCCAGGCGCGGTGCGGAGGAGCTTCACCGCTGCTCCCGCCGCCTTTGTGCACTGTGCAGATGCCTGAGAGTTGCTCAGAAAGTGAAGCTGAGCTGCGGGCCCCCAGCGTTTCTCGGGCTTGCCCACCAGGTTGCCTCTTCTGGCCAACTCAGCTTCAGACTTCTATCTAGAAAAAAAGAAAATAAAATACTACAAACAATCGTTTTCCAGTCCTCAGATAAATTACAATTTGATGCTGGATAAGCGGTGGCAAGTACTGCTGAGTGTGATGCTGATATGGTACGGAGGTATCAGCTCAACTCTGCATCTTGCAGCTGCATGGAGCTGACGGGGAGGCTCTGGAAACAGGTTATTGATGAACTTTGCTGGCGAGGAGCAGCATCGCCCGCTCTGAGCAGCGTTAGTCTTTGTGCAGCGAGGATCCTGACACCGATCTCGGTGATAACCCAGCTAGAGAGCGTGTGATCTGAGCCATTTCCGTTAAGCATGTTGATGTTACAGTAAATGTGATGTGGGTGTTGATTTGAAGGGACATAATTTTCAGGCCTGCTTTGGGCCAACACCCTGAAAAACGAGCCACTTCTTTATGCTCGATCCTCAACCAGGCTGAGCCCTTTCTGGATGTCCCTTCAAGACAGCAGTGACTGCGTGCAGGGCATGGTGTGCTTGGTGCACTGCGGCACGTTTGTGGGCAGCTATCCGTGCCTGGACACCAGGACTGGTGACCCATGGCAGACCTCGGGCAGCCCTGGCCTGTCCCAGGGACAGGTGGCCCCTGGGGTAGCCTGTGATGGGCATAAGGGCGGGCAGTGGCTGTGGAGGGGTGCTGGGACAGGCAGGGCACCCAGCAGCACCCCTGTGGCAAAGGCACTGCCAGTGGTTGCCTTAACCACCCTGTTACCGATTTGTGCAGAAATTGACCTTGGAGGGGAGGTTTCACACGCAACACTTTGGCCTGACACCAGACTGTTCCCGCTTTCCCCTTTCTCTGCCTTCTTTTGATACAGCAGGATGGGAAGAATTAGGAAAAGAATAGGTTGGCAGTTTTTAGACCTCTTCTTACCTTGTTTCTGCAGTGCAATGAAAAGGCAAGATAATAATTTATGGCTGACAGGACCTAGCCTCACCCAAACCCTGAGAAAAAGCATCCACAGTTCTGTCCTTTGAGGCCTTGGAAATGATTTTTAGTAACAGTCTTTTTCAGTATTAATGGGTACGATTTTGAGACATCTGACAGGCAGAAAGTAGTTAGCATGTGCATTTGCTTTAATACTGGGCATGAGAGTGTTGTTTGCATGGGGCACATATGCTCTAATGATGTCACCATGCTGAAGTAGAAGCTCTGGTCGTTTTGTGACAGTGCCTTTTTGGAATTAGGGAGTTTGTCCACTGTATTTTGGCGTGGTAGGCAGCCAGAGAGGCTGGAGATGCTGCATAGAGTCCAGCTAGCAAGTGTGATGTTTTTCAAAGTAAAGCAAAGGATTTAGATTGTCCAGTTGCATTAATTTCATGAAGCCATTGGATAACAACGGAGTCACTCACATTGCCGTAGTTCGTGCACCCTGACTTGCTGTGCTCCCTTGACAGGCAATGCCAAAGCAGTCTTCCTTGGAGTAATCTCTGGGTGCAGGGAAAATGCTGGGCACACCTTAACACACCTGGAAGAACAAGGGCATGAGTCCTGGCTGGAAATAGCTCGTTTGCATGTTTTTCCTTTTCCCACGTAAGGGAGATGGTTTCCCTTCTCCTTTTTTTGTGTGGCTTGGTTTCTCCTGATTAAAAAAAAAAAAAAAATTAATTTAAAATAAATACTCATGAGGAAACACCCTCCTCCCCCTAAAACCCAGCTACCAACAAACAGCAATAAAACCACAGAGTTAAATTCAAATAATGTGAAGCGACTCATTTGAAACCCACAGACACAAGTGGAGTCAGAAATTTAGATTGAGACTGGCCTAAATTGCCCCATTGGTATTAAAGGACTCCTTAAACAGCCTAAGATCTTGGCTGTTGTATTAACCAGTCATGACCCAATGAGTTATGGGCTGGACTTGCACTCTTTTTTCGTAGGTTTTTAATAGCTTAATTGAGTTGTCAATAGGAATCCTTTTTTAAATTTATTTTTTTTAAATTTTTTTATTCTGAGTTAGAAAAAATATATATATGCAAATTGACATGGATGAAATGCATTTGAAGATCTATGCAGTATTTTGTTTTTCATTCTTTTATGTCTGTTCTCCACTTCCCAAACAAGGGGATGTAATATAGCTTCTGCATTGTTGGGTCTATGGCTGGTCTCATGCTTGATGATTTATTAAGCTCAAATAAGAAATAGAGTCGAGTAAAAAAAATCTTTTGATGATATGCAAATTGACATGGATGAAATGCATTTGAAGATCTATGCAGTATTTTGTTTTTCATTCTTTTATGTCTGTTCTCCACTTCCCAAACAAGGGGATGTAATATAGCTTCTGCATTGTTGGGTCTATGGCTGGTCTCATGCTTGATGATTTATTAAGCTCAAATAAGAAATAGAGTCGAGTAAAAAAAATCTTTTGATGATTTGAAACCAAATAACTACTGATCACCAGGGCTCGGCGTACCAAGAAAACAAAAAGCTGATTTTTGATAATGTGACGGCTGCCAAAGTATGAAGGAATACCAGATGTTATTTTAAAAAAGTGCCATTGCGGAGTCCTTGGAAAGGAAAGTGAGCGAGTGTAAGTGAACAGGCATACGTGGATTTAACTAATATTCAAATGAAATGTAGAACTCAAAAGAAAGAATTTGCAACAGTTTAGCTGTTTAAACCTCCTTCATGTTTCCACAGACGCCTGGTCAGGACCCTTATCAAATGCAGCAGCAGTTTTCTATGATTTCTGAGGAGCACAATTCAAGTTGCAGGCAAAAAAAAAAAATCCTCACATAAAAAAGATAACAAAGTTGAGATCTGTGTTTTTCTTTTTATTTGTGTTACATATATATTAAAAAATATATATAAACGCCAAGATTCAGCCTTTATAATTTGAGAGACAGAATTTAATCTGAAGGCTTTACAGGAATGTTAGGGAAAACCAGTAACAAAGATTTTCCGTCTCTGCCACCTTTTTTCCTTATAATCCTTGGTTCAATTCCTGGTTTTGTGTTGTCTTTTCCAGCTCTTTGTCCCATTTCCCACGTGCGTATCTGTGTGCCTGTGTGTGCCTCTCTGTGTGCAGGTTGTTGATTTTTTTTTAATATTTTGACACTCTGCTCCCTCTTAATAGGAATTCTTCCTAGAAATAGTGCACACATTTCTAAAGGACCCTCTTCACAGTCCTTTTCTTTTGGCTCTAAAATTATGTATATGTAATTGATAATTAAAGGTGCAAGCTCTCTTCCATATAAACAATATTGCTCAATGCCAGATCATTAAAGGGAACCACAGCACTAAATAATTACCTTTTGCATCGTGACACACTGTTTGCAGGCATCTGCTCCTTTCCCAGCAGTCTCTGTTCAGGGCAGGGTTATGGTTACATTTTCACTAAGGCAAGGAGGCATTTTTTCATTATATAAACTGGTGAATTATTAATGTACTTTTGTTTTCAAACTCCTTTTAAACTTAGATTAATGGGAAAAAGGTGATTACTGGTTTTCGGAATGAGTGTGTGTATTTGGAAAGCTTGGTGTGAGTTAGGAAACTGAAGCCTTCCTGTGCCCACCTTCTGCTCCAGCAGGATGGTCCGTGCTCGGGCACTTCTCTGGGGTTCCCATCCTTTTCCTGCTGCTGCTGGTGCTGCTGTTGCTCTCTGCTGTGCTGTTAGTGAGTTCTGATGCAACTTGGTAGATACATTGATCAATTATTTATTCTGGAAGGTGAAAATGGGGATGATTCCTTTTCTAAATGGCCTTATTCAAGGCTTAACTATTTTTGTTGCCAGGGAATATATTTCATTTTCTACCTCTTGTCCCTTTTCTATGTAGTGTGGTTTTTTTGTTGTTCATTTGTTTTTTTGTTTGTTGTTTTTTTTTTTCTTTGTGTTGTGTTTTTTTTTTTTCTTTTGTTTGGTTTGGTTTTGGTTTTGGTTTGTTTTGTTTTCCAATTTGGTGAAGAGTGGGACAAAACGCTTTTTGGTTTTGGCCAGAAGCAGAATTCAGTTCTGGATTATAATATCTGTTTATCTCAGTCCCACTTCTGTGAGATATTTATGTGCCTTGCTTTCCTCAGGAAATCCATAAGCAAACCGCTCAGGCTAATAGAGAACATTTTCCCTCCTATTCCTTTAATCCTGATTCGTTTAGAGGTCTCACTCACTGATTTACATACTGTTAGTTCCTCTGTTTTGTTCAGCCCAAATCCTATAGTCTCTGCAGAGGCAAAACAGCCTTAGGCAAAAGTCAGTGGAAATTTTGCCCAAGTAAAGACCGAGGTTTGTATGATTTGGCAGTTACATGGCAGAACAAGAGAAAGCACCAAAAAAACATGTTTTGCCCCAGCAATAGATTGTGATCCATAATTATTTTACAATGTAAGAATTATCTTCAAAATACGCATTAAAAACACACTGTGTTTTATTAATTGTGAAATCAGAAGTTACTTATTTCTTAGAAACTGATGCAGGTCACTCAGACATGCTTTCCCAGTCTGCGGGGGTAATGGTATGAAATCCATCAGGTCTGTGGTCAAGATTGAAACAAAAAATATCTGTTAACCTATATAGCAACTGCAGGGGTTTTTGACATCAGGAAAAGAGAGTGGAAGATTTTAGGCTCAGCCAATATTCCAGTATATTAAATAAGTACCTCATGCTCTTTCCCACCGTACACACTCTTGAAACCCCTTAACTTCTCATGAAATTGTATCCTGTTTACCTTACTCTTGCAGAGAGTTTTCTGTAATTCGTGCTAATGGGTGGTCATTTAACCTTGCTGGTATCTTTGTAATGGGACAAAGTAGTACTAATTTTGTATGCCATACGGAGCCTGATCCTGCTTGTTCGGAGCACAGAAGCACTTTCCACCCCACCCCCCCCCACTTTCCACCCCCCCCCCCCCCCGAAACAGGAGAAGAGGTTTGGGTGCATAAGCTTTGCTGGATGGGGCCTTGGCCAGATGGCTGAGAGATGCGGTGGGAATGAAAAGGTGGGATAAAAAGAGAGGAACTATTTCAGAAAGTGACTCGGGGCTCAAATGTTTGCAAAATGGCTCTTTGCTCATATTCTTGCAGTGCTGGCAGCAGTGGGAAGGAGCTGTCAGCAAAGCTATGCCAGGTCAGCCTTTCCATTTTGTTTCAGGCAGGCTTGGTTGCAAAATATATTTAAATCATTCTGGGAGAGTGGAAAAGCTGAAAAAGAAAAGAAAGATCTAATCAGGCTTGGCTTCTTATGGGAGGGTGAGGGGAGGCTGGGCCTCTTGCGATGCATCCTTCAGAGTCTGTGAACATTCAAAGCAATCTCTTTCTCTTCTTTCCTCGTCCCTTTCCTCCCTCTTTCTCCTTGTCCATGTAAAGCAGAGGCTGACCATGTGGAACCAGCACTCGCCGACGAGGATGAGAGCCTGGCAATAGCAGAGCCAGGCGGCATCAGCATCGCCGCGGGTGGGACAGACCCCGACTTGTTAACCTGTGGACAGTGTCAGATGAACTTCCCGCTGGGAGACATCTTGGTTTTTATAGAGCACAAGAGAAAACAGTGCAATGGCACTGGTGGTGCCTGCTATGAAAAAAGCATGGATAAGAGCAGCCCTCCCCCCTCCTCACGCGCCGAGCTCAGGAAAGTGTCAGAGCCAGTGGAAATCGGGATCCAAGTCACACCCGATGAAGAAGACCGTCTTCTCACGCCTACAAAAGGAATTTGCCCCAAGCAGGAGAACATTGCAGGTACAGCATGTTTTACACTCAATCAACTGCCTAGGTAATCTTTTAACAAGAGCCCTCTAGAAAGTGCCATGAAACAGACGCTTCACTAAAAGATCTTTATAGGAGCCATTTGTCTGGGGGATCCTCATGGTTGCAGGGCTCAGCAGGGCTGTCCACTCCATGTTTAATTCAGTGTAGCTACCTGTGTAGGGCCCCCTCCTAGAGAGAGGGGACTGTGGATCACCCAGGAGACCCCAATGGCAGCCTGTACACATTGAAAAAAGCAGAAGGTTGGGGTCAGAAATTATTTCACGAGTGTTTGTAAGCAGGTAGCAATGATGGAGGGATAGGCATCTTTGGTAAGATGCTTGGTTCAGTCCAGTTCAGACACACTTTGGAACACGTAGACCCATTGGGAAGGAGAAAACCCTGACCTCACTGAAGACAGTGCTAAAAACCCTCTTCCTACCAACTGCAAAGAGGATTTGGTTGCCAGGGCAAAGCAGGGGTTCATTAAGTCCTTGCTTGTTCCTCCTGCTGGGGTAGATATCAGCTGCCTGGTTGGCATTGGTGTCTGTGCTGCCTGTCCTGGCTGCAGATGGCTGGAATTGAGTGGGTGACACCTCCATTTCCATGCACACCCCAAATGGGTCTTTGGAAAGAGAACATAAGAGCACAGGCTGGCCTGGGTGAGCAAACTGCAGGCATTTCTTTTTCTAAAAATCTTGGACATGGTGCAGTTAACTGCCTGGCTGAGCGATGGGCAGGCGGGCGATGGCATCAGCTGGGTGAGCTGCTGTGCAGCGGCTTCTGCAGTGTGCTCGGCGTGGGGCCGCTTCCGTTGGGCAGGGCGTTTCTCCCCTCCACAGCCGTGTGTTCCTCTGCTGCGGTGAAAGGAGGGCTCTGCTCCCCGCCAGTGAGTGGGGTTCTATGTTACATAGCAGGATCTCCCCTCAAAAAGGGATTTTTTGTTCAAATCAACTGTATCCCATACAGAAGACCAGTGGCAATTTGTCTTTGCTGCCACTATCAATTTCTGTAGGAGTTGTCCGATAGAATTAGATCTGATTGTCCAGGATCCTGCCTGTAGCAGAGATATTCCTATGAGGGGATCCTGAGAAGACTTGTGATGGGCTCCTGTCTTCACAATTGAAGCTTAAGAGATTCCCACTTTTAGCATTGGAGGTCTCTGAGTCAGTTCGCAGCATCTCTGACAGGCTTGGCCATCATGTAAATGAGAATGTGGGCTTTGAACTACTGCAGTCTTCAGATCTCCAGATGACCTGCCTCTTCGGAGAGGGCATATGCCACCCATTGACTACCTTGTTCCTTTTAGGAGTCGTTTTTGAGTGCAGTCACCATCTAGGCATGGGGCAGCAGGTAGCTTTGGGGACACTAGCAGTGGCACCCTGTGCCATAGTTTTGTAAGCAACTCTACTGTAAGACGTGATCGCATCCCTTCCTCATCCTTTTCCAGCTTTCCTCATCTTTTTCCAGCTTTCCCCATCCTTTTGCAGTTGTGAATGCATTTCTTGGCAGAGATTGCTACCTCATGATGTAGCAGTTTTGAGGGCTAGATTTCTTTCCAATTTGGTAGGAGCAGAAGAGAAGTATTCAGGACTTTCTCCCCGAGTCTACTGAAGGCCTGGTGCTGAGCACTCTCAATAGCTATTGATTGCTTTGCAAGTTGGTGGCACTCAGGCCCTTGTAGAGGGTGCCCAGTGCTTAGTAAAGTTGGTCTAGGAGACCTGATAGTTTAGATCTCATCTCTTATTATCTGTGCCCCAGTTCAGTCCACAGACAAATACGTCAGTGGCTTTACCCAGAACAGAGGGTCCTGTCCCATCCCAGCTTCTGGAGTTCAGCATCAATATTACTTAACGCTTTCACCATGCACAAAATCTGCTGGGGGAAGGAGTGAGGGGATGTTCACATGCAGAAAAGGCATAAAAAAATTTAAAAGCCAGTCTGGGGCACCTAATCTCTTTGCGACTAAACTGAGTATCAAATGAAAATACGTAGAAAAGATTTTGAATTGAGAAAAATAAAAGGGTTTATCATTTGATTGGCATTTTCTCAGCAGTGCACGGAGATAGGGACATCCACTAAATAGTGCAGTAATAATGCTTTCTCAATTAGAAGCCCAGCTCCAAGATAAAAAGGTGCAGTGTCCTTCCATATTTTTTTTTAATAGCAGCGGATAGTTTTCAATAGTAGGATAAAAGCCTCACATTACAGCCATGGAGGGTAGCCATGAAAAACCCACAGAAGTCATTCACTGGAAAGGCTTTAGTGGGATATACCAAACCCCTTATTTATATTTCAATAGAAAGGCTTTCTGCATTAGCCAAGAAAATCAGAATCTGCATTTAACATTAAAGGTATTTCCCAGTGAGCGGCTGTAGAGCATTGTTGTTAGATTTGTTAAAAAAAGAGACTAAATACGATTTCATAAAAGGGAAACTTAATCTCTAAGGCAGCTTTCTCCCACCCTGCCACCCCCTCCATCTATTTTTTTATTTTTTTGGTAATAATGCAACAGCCTACAGTATTTTTACTTTATATGTGACGAAAGATATTCTTAGCCTTTCTGTACTGCGACAGAAAGAATGAATTTCTTTATTCCACCAAGAAATATGTAAAATAATCCCTTAGAAGTATGGGGAGATATGTTTGTTCAAAGCATTTAAAATGTTATTTTAATCAAAGGCACAAAACACTCTACATGCTGTGTCAGCTAAAGGAGACCATTACATTTTAACAGCAAATCATGCTCTTTTTCCCTCTTAGCTAGCCCCCCCTTTTGAAACTAACTTTTTTTTTTTATTAAATAAAAAGGCGGAAAAGATTAAAGAATAAAAAAACTTCAGTGGCTCAAATATATAAAGTAATTTAATATGGTGGAAGCATTAATTATTTTAGCTTAATTGAATTCTGAGGACTGCAGTAGTTGCATTTTTGTAGACAAGCTCTGTTTATTATTTCTTTGTGTAGATTAACAGTAAAGGAAACATAGATAACTTTCAGTTATTTATTGTAAAATAAATGTGTCAATTCATGTGTAAAGCAAGCTGTTCAAAGATAATTGAGTCTTTATATTTGAAGAGGGAAACCAGAAATCACCCACTCGCCACTCTGACTCCCTGAAATATGCTGCCACTGCTGCTGCCCTCAAATAGGTTTCAGCTCCTCTCCTTGATCTTGTTATTTTTTTAGACCTTCTTCTTTGGTTGAAATGATTTGTACGGCCTTCTGCATTAAACCTTACAGTTTGCCATGGCTGAGTGTAGTCAGGGTATGTCAAGCATCAAGCTTGGCTCTGCCGTTGCACCTCTCTTCCCTCTGGGCGTGAGGATGTTGGGATGCAGCTCTGCATTCTGATGCAGGGTGCTCCAGAGTCCTGAGGTTTTCTCCTCTCTTTCTTTTTGCCTTTTTAAATTTCTTTTTGCTTTTCTTTCTTTCTCTCTTTCTTATTTTCTTGGTAACTGTGCTTTCTCTGGTCACTGAATGTCTCTTGACCACACAATGGACCTTGGGCCACTTCAAGGGAGGCAAGTAGAGCTCTGCAAGAATTTACATGCACACAACACAACACAAATCTCCAACTGGCATTTCTAGGTATCAGTAGAGACAAAGGCAACTTCATGTCTGCAATCAGCTTTTAAAGACCTTCTGATAATGAAGTCTGTCATCTTCTCTTGACTTGTAACTTGTAAATCAAGTATTTTCAAGGCACTTTAATTTAGTTAACACTATAAGGTGCGTGGTAGCCTGTTAGCTGGCACTGGGAGGACGTGACTTGCTGAGGAGAAGTCTGCCCTGTAAAGTTCAAATTGGCTGACCTGTTCGAAAATCAGTTCTGCCTCTTGTGCAGCGAGTGTGATAGTATCAAACAGATGTACCAGACTGTCTTACAGCAAAACAGCCAGGCCAATGAGTTGGTTGGGAGTTATCAGTCACTGCTTCTTTCACTCACTGCTGGCAGGTATTTTTGGAAAAAAATAGGCCACTGTTGTATTTTATACCTCTTTTTATCTTTCATATTTATCAGATCTTGTGCATAACCAGGTGACCTGTCCTGGCTGAAGAAGGCCCTGGGTATGTGGATCCTGCTGTCCTGTGACTGATGGTATCTTCTGTCCTCCTCGTGAGCACTGCTGGGTGCTAGGCTGTTTGTTAGCAGGGCTCTCTGAAATGATCCAGATTAAAGAAAAAGTGCCTGTTGGCTTGTTTTAACACTGGATGATTTCAGAGAACCCCAGCAGAGAGGAGGGAACCTTAATGGGGCAGGCACCACATGGACCAGACCTTCTGCAGCTTCCCTGTCCGGTCTGCATACCTTCACAGGCAGATAACCACAGAGGCAGCAGCGATTCATTAAGACTGCGTAGTTAATTTCCTCAAAGACGGTGCTAGGGAAAGGGAGGCAGTTGATTGGAATTCCTCGCTCATCTCATCCCGGCCACCAGTGCCGGGCTCCATACATTATGTACTTGAACTAGATGTGCATCGTGAAAAAAGGCTCCCTGTCAGAGGCAGGATTTAACTGCAACCCCTGCTCCATGAATGTTCATTTCAGACTTTTGAATGGTAAAACTGCCAGTGAGAGAAACTAAATAACTTGCATGTGCTGGAAGCCAGAGATAAACACTGCCGCAGGTTGCCATGAAATAGGCTATTTGATATATTTAGAATTGTTATTTTTCTCCAAATTAAGATTAGTTAAATCCATGTGTGTTGTGTGAGTGATTGTTAACTCAATGGCATGGATTATCCTTTTTTCAAATCATGACAGCTAATTATTATTGCTGTCTACCCTGAGACATTCACTTACAATGTACCATTATGGACCTACACACTCGTATTAACTGTCGGACTCAGCCACTGTGATGCCTTCACACACGAGGGGAGGAAAATGCCGGCTGAAATGCCGCAAGGCCGGTGGCGGTGATCTTGGGCAGGTTAGGAAGAGGTGTCCTGAGCAGTGCCGAGCCAGCACAGGGCATGGGAGGCTCCATGGCAGCGGGTCCTGCTGCCAGCTCCCCTCCAGGGCAGTGGGTCTTGCAGGAGCAACTTGTCAAAGCCAGGCCAGGAAAAACACTGTATGAGAAAGAAGAGGCTTCCAGAAGTGTGTGGCAACCGTGCCTGAGAAACTGTGATTGTAGCTGCAGTGCTTTTTGCGAGGCTTTTCCAGGCTTGTTTTTTCCTTCGTGTCTGCCAGGCTTTTCCTGAGAGCAAGGGAGTTAGCTGGCCTTCTCCTCTGCAGCTTCACCAGGTATTTAGCAACGTGTTTTGCTAATTGGTGTTGCTCAGCAGTACGGGGGGGGGACGGCACACGGAACGTGTCAACTGCTGCTCCCCTGAGAGCAGGGTTAACGAGTGAGCCTCCTGCCCCTGGGGACCTCAGCCCAGGTCTTGGGGAGAAAAACAAGGCGAGTGATCTCCCCCAGGGCCCTACTGTGCCCGGGCAGGGAGCGGGGGCACGTCAGGGGACCCTGGCCCTCCTCCGGGGACAGGGCACCCCCAGCCCATGGGAGGGGCCCGCAGCATCAGCTGCCCTTCCCTGGCTCACTGTGGCTTCAAGTTTGAAGGCTGCTGGTGAAGCCAGATGAAGGGTCTCCAGGAGGCGTGATCCCTTCTTTAGGGGATCCTTAGGCGGTCCTGTGGCGGCTTGGTAGGCTCCCACCCTCAGCGTGCAACCCCCTCCCGCTCTCCCGGCTGGCAGTGAGGGACCGGGACGTGGCCGCTCGGCGCCGGGCTCTTGCCTCCCGCCAGGGCAGCAGTAGGTACCCTGGTAATCCCCTCAAAGAGT
>NW_009953299.1:1787196-1826455 GCF_000747805.2 Chaetura pelagica
CCCCCCCCTCCGCCGTGTCCTGCGCGGGGCCGGCCCCGCGGGGCGCTGAGCCTTGCCCGGCATCCCCCGGAATCAAGTGTGAAATTAATCATAACGAGTTTTAAGATCAGGCACACACAAAAAAGCAAAACAACAAACAACAAATCACCTCTGAGGAATATTATGCCCTCGATTCTCCCTATGCGTTTTTTGTTTTGTTTTGTTTTGTTTTGTTCCTTTCACCATCCTGTTTTTGAAAATGATTTTCTGCACTCTGTGTGTGGTTAGCTGGATTCCCACGAGGCCGAGATGGTAGGTGCTGGTGCTGGATTGGCACTGGGGGATCGGGGTCACCCCACCCTGCTTTCATCTGGGTAACTCCCCTGAAACCAGCTGGATGGATGGGGTGGTGCAAGCGGGCACCTGCCCCCAAACACCCAGGGAGCTCGATGCTGTTATCTTCTCTCTCTCTAGTCTCTTTTAGTTACAGTCATCTTTGGTTTTACATGTGACAACGCTAGGTGAAACCATTTTGACAGAAGTGCCATTTTGCAGGCTGATGAGAGGGGATTTAAGAAGTTCATTCAGTACACATGGCCAGAGTTTTCTTGCTCCAGTGTGGTTTCATATCAGGAATCCCTCTGTAAGGGCAAAACTTGCTTATTTGCACCAGTTTGGCACTGCCGTTACCCTCTTTTAATTCAATGGGAGGACTCTGGACTTACTCAGAGGTAGAACCCAGTGAAACTGTCACCCAGCAGTGTTTTTTTTTGCCTTTAATATCAGCCCTGTTGTGAAATTACTTGGGCCATATGTGGGAGACCAGAAACCATGTGTGTATCTCTTATTAGCATGGAAAGATTAGTAGATATTTTAGACACCACTAATGGTAAATGATGAAAAGGCTCTGGTCAGCCAGTCATTACTCATTTTTCTTTACAGTTCTGTGAGCAACTGTTAGGATCAAAGTCAAAGTAGTGGCCAATCATCCTATAGACTGCTTTGGCATTTGTGTGGATGTGACTAATAGCAATAGGCTTGTGCTCAGTGGCGTATTGACTGCAAAACAGGAGTTTATGTGTGTACACAGGCAAATTTTGCACTGGGATGTAGCTGAAGGAAAGCCGGTTGCACAGAAGTACTATGAAGCAGAAAAGCTCCCTTCAGATAGAAAAAGTCGATGTTGCTGTGATGCGGTGAATAAATATGCAAAGGCACAGAAATGGTTCTTTTGCTTCAGCAGGACAGAAGTGCTGCTGTAGCATGAGGCTGCCTCCCTTCATGTCTTTTTCATAGATTGTTTTTCTTTCTCAGACCGTGTTTGAACTGTGCTGCCTATACACAGTGACCAAATCGGCTGTGACATAAAGGTTGAACCTTTCTAGGTTTTTTTGGAGACTGGAACATTTTTCTATCATAACTGGAGAAAAAAAAAAACCCTGTGAAGTAATCATACTTTTTTGTACAAGAAAGGCTTGGATTTCTGTGTCATGTCACATAACTTCAAAGGGCATAGATGTGGGGCTGAGTTTCAGCGCTGGCTTCTGTGGCCGAGTGGGAAGATGGGAGCCCAGAGGGTGAGAAATAGAGGAGAGAAGCCAGGTACAGAAATAAGCTATATTTCTCAGCAGACAACCCTGGAAGCGCAGAGAAACTGGGTAGCTCTCAGCTTGGGAAGCACACATGCACTCGCTCACTCCAGTGAGAGCATCCTTTTCAGCATGGTTCCTTCTCCCTGTTCTCTCCCACCCTCCGAATGGTAATTGGTGGGCTCTGCAGTATAAATGTTATTAAAGAAAAAAAGAAAAAAAAAAAGAAAAAGTGGGTGGGTGGGGTATCTAGGGATTTGGTGTCTAAACTCAGGAGTTAAGCCGGAAATCCCAGAGATGTAATGAAAACAAAACGGACTTTTCACTTGCGCTGTGGCATTCTGGCAGTGAGAATGCTTTTGTGAGCCAATGTTTTCATTGTAGGTTTTCTCCAGAGAAGTAGTGGAAACGAATCGTTAACCCCTTAACAGGAACGAATGCAGTTGCTGCAGCGGGAGAGGAGACCTGTCTTGGCTCCTAGTTGCCATGTTGGAGAGCTTGGGGTGTGTGTATGTTTGTGTGTAGTGGGGAAGGTGGGGTAGACACCACTTGTAAGGAGTTTAATAATCTTAATGGCAGATGTGAAGTGGTTACTTCGCGGTTGTTGTTTTTTCCTCTTTGCATGTGTGCCCCTGCAGAAAGATTCGAGCGTGATCAGCACAAACCACTGTTAAGCCCAACAGCTCTTAAACTTGCTCTTTCTTCCGGCATTTAGTAGTTTATTTCTTGAGTGAGAAAAGGAGGACCCTGCTTGCTGGTCCCTCAGCAGGGTCATAAAAGCTGCAGATGGAAAAGACCTACCAAGTTGCAGATCCCGGTTTTCTTGGAAAGTGGAAGTACAGGACGTGTGTCTGTCACAGGCATGTTACACATACAGCTGTAAATGTCCACCAGCCTTGAACAGGGTTCAGCTTTACTGTAGTAAGCCCCTTCATTAAAAAACAAGGGAGTTTGGGGAGGAAGGGAGGTGGGAGTGATTAATCTAATTTACCTTAACAGCCACTTTTGGTGAAGAGATTGTGTACCCCTGTCCTCCACACTCTGATTAGGCTGCATTTTATTTTGATATTTTATTTCACCTTTTGATCATGGCTGGCACTTATGATATTTCTCTCTCCACTCTCTCATTAGGGTATTTTATCTGCACATATCCTTGCAAGCAATATAGAGCATCAGCCCCCTGCTCTAGCTAAAGAGCATCTCATCTACCCTTCAGCATCTCAGAAGAGCAATTAAAATCATTTTACACCTTCATCCAGCTGCCTTAGATCCTTTGGTCCAGCCCTTGCATGCAGGTTGTGGGACTCTCAGTGCTGTGCAGACTTTGGATGTAATTGCATAGCTGCTGCAAGGGGCTGTGTCTCTGCAGCTGACCTTGCTCAGCATGTCTGGCCTCTGAATAGACGTTTGCCTTCTTTCTTCCCACTTTGACAGCTCCCCCACTCCTCACTCCAGCCCCTCACTCTGCCCCAGCCCACTTCTTGTGTGCTCATGCCGGGAAAGCACCCGTGGTGGCAAGGTGTTTGTGGCTGCAACTGCCTTGGCAATGAGCAGAGGATGAGGAGAGCATCAGTTCTTCTGCACTCCCCTGTTTGAAGAGGAGAAAAATAAAAAAGGAAAGAGATGCTGCTGAATAAATTATGGCTCAACATATTTTTTATACCACGCTGCTTTTGTAATGGTCATTTAAACAAGGTGGAGTGGTGGGGGAGGAGAGAACAAGATGAGACTGCAGACAGGGATTAAACAGCCCTCTTGTTCTTTTAAGACATTTATTATTTTCAGAGTGAAACCTGTAGCCAGCTGATGTAACTGTAAAAGTCTCCTTTGAATTACTGGCGAGGCACTCTGAAGTATGCTATTGTAGCGGATGTACTTGAACACAGGCAAAACCCAGATTTGAATTTAGCACCTACTTGTTTTATTTTCTTTAATAAACCAACTACTGGCTCATTTTTTCCTTTCAATACCAGCTTTTCGTTTCCCGTTTTCCAGAGTGCCTTATTACTAGCTCATAAAAAGACTTAGAAACTGAAGGGAAGTTTCCCGAGCAAGAAAGATTTCCCCCCCCCCCTTTTTTTTTTTTTCCCCTTTCTTTCTTTCTTTCCCCTATGGCTTGGCCTGGAGCCAACCTGTCTTTCAACAAGTAGAGAGCTATTCCAAGTTGAAATTTATAGAGCAGAGTCCAGGTTCAAGGGCTGAAGCCCGCCAACAGCTCCAGCCTCTTTGTTACTGATTAATTCTGCAAGCAGTTCAGCTGGTTTGCTCACTTCTGCCGGCTCTTCAGAGCACTGCAGCGCTCCGGCCTTCCGAGCCGGCTGTCGCTGCTTCCCCCTTCCCTGCTTTTACCCCTCACTTTACAGAATCCCCCCATCCCCAGTTCATTTTAACCCCATGCCATCCAATCTGCACCGAGTTGACTTCACAGTAAAATGATAAAAAAAAATCCTTTCCCTCGTTTTCTTTTATTTTCTCCCTGTTTGTTTTTTTTTCTTTTCCCTTCAGCTAGTTTTAAACGTCTGGAGCTTCCCACTTCACTTCAGCTTGTATTAACGACTGCTTCTTGGCATCATTTGGAACCTAAGTTCCAGGTTTTAATTAGTTTACTCAAACACATGCGGCAGCGGGGCAAAATAGTTTCTTTCAGCTTTACCTGCAAAGGATGTCTCCCTACGCAGCGAGGGGGTTTCCCTCACAGAGGGATTTGAAAGGCAGAAGTTTTCAAGTGGTCTCAATATGGGGCCCCACAAGAGTGAGTGTGGGAGGTGAGGGGGAGAAAGAGCAGGAAGAAAAAAGGAGACAAAAAACCCCAATGAGTATGGGAAAGTACCTCAAAATGAGGATGGTCCCAGTCCTGCAACAAACTGGATATCGGAGCATAACCTTATTGACGTCAGTGGGGGTTTTGCCATTGGCTTTAGTGAAGGCAGGATTTCATCGTTTGCCTGCACCAAACTGTAGTTATGCCAACAGTCCTCATACAGTCAGCAGGATTACTGATGTGCAGAAAGTTAAGCATGTCTGTAAGTGTTGGCAGGATTAAGATCTATGCTGGTATTTTCAGACCAAGTGAAATGCATGTGGGAGGTTTTTGAAGAAGAAAGTGCATGGGAGTTTTTAAAAAAGGAGAGTATAGCCAAGCCTGCCATTTTTAAGTGCCTTGGGGAAAAACCTAGGTTGCTATTAAAAATATCACAGGACTAATGTGTTACTAATTGTGACACAATTAACTTCTTAAAAGTATTCGATTGTGAGCCCCAAGAAAATAAAAAGGTGGGGATGTATAGCTAGAAATTCAGGCTGGTGTTTCAGTTTATACTTTTTTTTTTTTTTAATTAGCTAGAAATAAAAGCAAGCCTAGAGGTCCATTTGCACCATGCATCTTGGTTACTTTGCTCCTAGAAGTCTAATTTTAAAGAATTAAAGACAGCAAGAAAGAAAAGAAGCTCACATCCAGTAGCTGTCTGAGACTCCTATCTGTGGCTTTACCACAAAGCTCTTAAATTCTTGTTTAAATGTTTCTCCAGAGCTGTTGCTTTGGAAATAAAAATGTATGCTGTTTATCTATAGCAGATAAAAAGTTTACCTGTAACGTGACAGCTTTTCAAATCTAGTGTTGGAAACATGCCTCTCTTTTATGGTATTATGAAAGAGGTCTGGAGCAGAAACAATCGCTTTAACTAGGAGAGAATGAGATAGAATTTGTGGGTTTCTTTCTTTTAATGGTTTATAACCAGAAACCTTTTCTGTGTCTGTCTCTGAAACTTTTGTGCATACAAGTGGCTGGCACATATAAACCACACTTGGAAATTTAACATTTAACCTTAGAAAAACTTAAGACTTCAGCAAAATGGAATTTATTTATTTATTTATTTAGTGTATGGGCAGCTCTTTGTAATGATCTGGCAGAGGAATCTAAAGTTTTTTTGTTTGTTTGTTTTTTTGTTTGGTTGTTTGTTGTTTTTTTTTCCTCCAAAATGTTCTTAATTTCAGCAGTAGAAAACTGAAGCACACCCGAGCTCTGAGAAGGCTCTCTCACATCTGCCTCTGCCTGTGTGCTGATTCCCTGGGGTCCCATTTATAACAATCTAACAAGATAGAATCTGCCTTTGAGTATCAGTAAATATGGCTAAAGATCACAAAACTGTACTCATAATTGTTCAAGACTAAAAGGCAGAATACAGTGTTTGATTAATGTTTATGGTACAGGGCCTTCTTGCAGAAAGAAGTTAAAACAGTAATCCCCAACCCCCCCTAAAAAAACCCAGGAACCCACGTTGTAGGCCCCTTAGAGTCTACCAAAGGATGCTGTCCTCATTGTGCAAAGTTCATCATTTAAGATTATGGAGTTTATTTTTTATTTTAATGTTGATCAAGGATACCTGATCAGAGCTGTTTCTTTAATGAGATGCACAAGGTAGTTTTCTCTTAGCAGTGCTAGCACACGGGAATGAAAGACATTTTGCTGGCCACTGTAAGCACCCATCCCTCAGGTCAGGGTTTTTTTGATGGTGCATTATCTTGGATTGGCCTCATCCTTACTGTGTCTGCTGTGTGGATGAGGAAAAACACTTTGAATCCTCAGTGCTCCCTACCTGACAATTAACTTTCATTAGAAATATTTAAGCAGGGGGAAGTTATGGATGCAGCAGTGTCTGAGAGACCCCTATCAGAGGCTCCTGCTTGTGTTGGAAAGACTGAGGAGCTGGATTGATGAGGTCTCCAGTGGTCCTGGAGCCTTGCTGATGCTCAGGCTAGCGTTTGTGCCAGGTGACCGGCTGCTTGCATCAGGCATTGCCTGGGTGGGGTGGTGCACTGGAGGCTGGGTTGGCTTCACTCCCTCCACTGGAAGCTTGGCAACTCCTGTTGCCTTCCCTGTTGGGAGACTTCCCTGCTCTCTGGAAAGGTTTATTTTTTTAGAGTGATAGTGGGTGGAGAATGCAATACAGATGGATCTGTTTCTCTTTCATTAGCTCTTTTAAGATGCTTGTTTAAATGTGTTCGCTTTGCTTTTCAAATGGTAAATGTCAGTGTTTCAAATACCAGTTAACAAAAATAAATAAATTAAAAAAATAAGTCTTTGAAAAAGCCCAGGCCAGGACTTCATTTAAATGCTGGTCTAGAAATGGCGAAGGTGGCTGCACATGCACAAAGAGGGGAAGATGTGGGAAGAGTGGATGCTGGTTTGCATTCATGGCAGGTCCCTCTCTGGGGGGGGGCATGTCCTGGTGGAGGGAGCCCAGTGGGGTGAGAGCTGAGGTCAGCAAGTGGAGCTGGGTGCTGGCAAGGGTGCCTGGGGGATGTGCTGAGCCTGTGACTGTGACTTTTGCAGTGAAAAATGCATGCTTTGGGGAACAGGGTAAGGGAACTGAGAGAAAACATGAAGAGGCAGATGTGCATATGCTCCAGCAGAGTTTGTCTCTTACTGAGGAAGCTGTGGCCTTCGGGGTGAGACACTGACAGGGATGTGTAGAGCACTGTGCTAGCATAAATACCACCCTAGTGTGCCATCATGGAAGAACCTTGGCACTTCCAAAATCATGCTTGAGTACTTCTGTTTCCACCCTCCGGTCTGTACACTTCTCCAAGCCCTAGCTGTGTCATGGCAGTGCTGAGCAGAGCCTAAACCCCATGCCCCGTAGCCCTCCTCTGGGGCAGATCTGTGTGGTTTGATGGGTAAAGTGCAGGAGATCGTCAGCCCTTTCTCCAATCCTGAAATCCCACCTTTGTTCCTTGGAGTGGAGCAAGTCCGGGAGTTGCTGTCAGTTTTAACTCTCCCATGTCTTTGCCAGCACCAGCTTTAAACCGGCCACAGGAGATTTGCAGATAGGCCCTCTCATTTCTCAGATGAGGCAGAAAAGATGTGAATGGCTTGATTTTCCTAAGTGCCTGCCTGCGTCCGGCAGGGGCTCGGGACAACCTGTCATGCTCAGCACCTCTCTGGATGAGGCTGCAAGCACTCCTGTGCAAAATTAAAGCAGGTAGTGGGTGACGGCAGCAGGGCTATCACTGGGAGAGCCTGCCCTCTGGGGCTGATGGTCTCACAGTCCTGCTGTTTTCTGTATGCACTGATATTTTTTAATAAGCCCCAATGCTTCTGTTTTTCCATGCTCTTAGCCAGATCTCTCCTTCCCCAAAAGTCCTTGGCAGAATGGTTGGATTAAACAAAAGTGAAATCACGGGCAGGGCACGGGGGGTTGGGAGGGTTATCTTGCCTGACTCCTCTCACAGCTTTCACTGCTGGTGAGGATGGATGGAGGATGGAAGGCTTTGTGCCACTTACTGGAGCCTGGGCAGCATTGCCACCATGGGCATGGTGCCAGAAGATGGTTTCTGCCTCATACTTGAATAAGGATCTAAGGAAACATCACTTGTGAGTGTTCCATAGGGTCCTTCTCTGCAAAGGGAGATGGAAGCCCTGGATTCAGGTGCCTTGGGCAAGATCTTTTCCAAGTTTGACTGCGTTGGCGTGAGGATGGGTGTCCTCATTGCTGCCATGGGTTTTGATCCCAAGAGGAGCTGGGACTCCTCTGTGCTACATCCCTGCAACTGTGTGCTGAAGAAGAGACAGAGGAAGGGGGAAGAAGGGGAGTTGGGGGCAGGAAGAAAAGAAAAGTTCTGTGACAAAATCACGCGACACCCACGTAAATATTGTTTGTATGAATTGGGTCCTTCATCTTTTGTTAGCAGCAGCTTGTTAATTAACAGCAGATTAGTGCTGCTTTCTTCTGACACATGAATATATTTTGGGCTCGAAAATACTTGTACTCAATAAAACTGTGTGACTGAAAAATTCAGAAAGTACCAGCGGAGTGCCGTAATGGATTCCCTTTTCATTCCCTCCCCCTGGCCTCCTCCTCCTCCTGTTCTAAATGCAAGCAGATTTCTGCAGTCTAGTGCAGAAGAAACATGTTAAACACAGCTAAATAAATCATGTTTACTCTTGGCGTTCTTGGTAGTGAAAAATCTGTTGGCTGTTTTTACTTCCTTTTTTCTCAGCGTTTGCATCCTACCTGTTTTTGAGCCTGTGCCCAGAAATAGTAGTTTTGTCAAACGAGTGGATTATGCCAACCAGCAGTTCCCTCTGCCAAAGAAGCTGCTGGATCACAAAACCTGGTGACTTCTTTCTTACAGTGACACTGAGATTCTCCTCCTTCCCTACCCTCCACCCGCTCCCCCCCCCCGGTAATAGGATATAAAATAAAAGTATTAAAATCTGGAGAAGGAGAAAACGTAACCAGATCCTGGCAATATAAAAGCCCAGATTAAGGAAAGCTGAACTTCTGTTCAAGAAGCCCTCCTTTGAGCTGTTTGAGGAGGTGAAAGCACTGGAGATATCAATAATAGGAACCAGACATTTTCCTTTTCTCATTATCATTCCTTGTCCTGTTCCCCCCAACAAATGGGTGTGGGTTTTGTTTCAGTGTTGGTTGTTTTTTTTTCCACTCTACAGAGAGCTTTACAGCTGGGAGGGAGAGGTAACTAAGCCTTTATTTTAACCAAGTCAGCTTGTGAGCTCTGCTGTTACAGGCAGTGGGTGAACTTTGGTTTTGGGGCTGAATTCTGCTCCTGACCCTGAGCTCCTGGGTGGCCCCATAAACCTCTTGCTTGAGTGAAGGCTGCTGAAGGGGTTGAACTCCTTTTGCATATATACGTGTGTGTGTGTGTATATATATATATATGTATATATATATGGTACATCTGCTATTGTCAGTTGAACTGTGTTAAGTGGAGGGAAGTGTAGCCCAAAAGGTAACTAACTCCATTTTGATGCAATCCTGGGTGGGTATGAAGCACTTCTCTTTTGACATCAGGTGGCAACTTTTTAGCCTGGACCCATCCTCCTCACTGCTGTTATCCCAGATGTCAGTGATCTCAGATGTGACTGTAACATGGATTATGAGCCTGGTGGACTCTCCTTGTTTGGTTTTAAAATTAGAAAAAAAGATCCTTTTTCCCATCGGAGCTTTGCATGTATTTACTCTTTGATCACATTGGAAGGGCCTTATTCTGTCTCCAGAGGAGCTTTAGTTCTGCTTTCAATGGTAACAGGGATCTGGCCCGTGCTGAATATTAGCATTTTAATGGCTTACTTAAAACCCCACTGCTAGTACACTCGCAGAACTCTCGGCATGAGGAAAGTCCAGCTCTGGGGTTCTGCAGAGTGATGTTGTAAGCTGCAATGCCTGCTGAAAGAGAGGAGCAGGGATGGCCTATTTGTCATAGATTATTAATATTGTCAATAATAACATGTCTACAGAAGCCAAATTAATTCCTTCTTCCACTTTACTAAGTCCAAGAAATGCCAGATCAGTTTCAGAGCAGGGGAAAAAATAAACAGAATCAAAGTTTTCATGTTACGATTCCTCTGAATTTCTAGTGGGAATACTCTGCAATAGAAATGGTATTTCCACAGAGGCATTGGGCTGCCAGTTTGCTTAATTACATTAAATAGTGGTATAAGCCTCAGCAGAACATAAACCTCTGTTACAGCCAGTCATTAGAATATTGAATCATAAGGAATAATGATACCAGTGCTAACGTGTTATAACAGTCTTTATTATATTAGAGATTGAAGTGTTATTTAAAAAATAAGGTTTGTTGTAGCATTTTAGGTGTGCATGCATATTTTCTCTGATCACCTATTAAGAGGCTGAAGACTGGATTTGAATTTATTACAGGGAAATAAAAGGCTTGCTTAGAGGAAAAACTGCTAGATCACTGCTTATGATTTTACAATTTGATTCTACTTGTCCTTAAGGAAGGTTCATAATGCTTACTTTGGAAATGCCATCTACATCTAGAAAATGAGGGTTAAAAGGACTACTTTGTTGGAACTAATTACAAGCTAGTTCAGTTTTTTAGTTGGTGACATTTTAGAGATTTTACTTTAATGCAAGAGGTTGTAGAAAGATTTGGTTAGACTGTGATGTACAGCAATAAGCTGCTGTTTGAGTATATTGACATTTTCATCAGAAACAAAACAAAAACCCAGTAGCCTTTATTTAACTGGAGTAATAAGTATGAATTTAATATCACTTCCTCATCCTGACCATGGATGTTTGAAGGAATCATTTTGCTTCATCTTGATTTGTACAATATCACCTCGATTTGTACAATTTTGTACAATTGTTTTTTTATAATACACTTTCCTGGATAGTCAGCTTCCATTTCAAATAGATCTGATAATAAAATGCTTCTTTTTAATATCATGCTTTTATCTTATGAAGAAATATCCTATGGGCCACTGACAAATAAATGAGTGAATTGTGAGTTACAGGGAAATGTGGTCCAGGAGAAATAATGCCTCAGAAAAAAATGTCCTGTAGCAGAATGGTTCTTGTTGTTTGCTTTGCTCTTAGGTTTGTGTCACACTGAAAGAAGTAAGGAGTTCTTTTGGTATTGTGTTTTACCTCTCCTGGTGCAAGGCTCAGTTAGCCTATATAATGAGCTCTTGTGGTTGGCCAAATGCTGCTTGGGTGAAACTTTTCATTGTGCTATTTAGCAGCAGGATTTGGTGCAAGTTCACAACATGTTTCCTTGTGCAAATGAAATGTCGACTTGTTATTTCCCTTTTTAACTTACATTGTAGTCTGAATGAGATTCCTTGTTGCTGCTTTCTCTTGTTATTTAAAAGCTAGCTAATTTTCTGGCCTCTTTTTGTTCAGAGAGCATTATTTACTCAGTTGTGCGGGTATCCAGTAAATTGAGGACTGGAGCTTTAGATCCTTAGGGTTTCCGTCATTTGGTGCATTGTTTTACCATCTCCAGTTGATTGCTCTACTCATTTAATTTGACAGATTCAGTTATCAGACTTGGGCCCACTTGTACACATGCAGCTGGATTGGTTTTCCCTGAGAGATCCAAAACTCAAAGGGAATCCTAATTTAAAAAATCTCTATTTCTCCCCCCCTCCCCGCTATGATTGTTTGCCCTCTTTTGCTTGTTTAAGTTTGCTTGGCGTTAGTGAAATGCTCTGCTGAGTGTGAACATGCACTGTGCACAAGGGAAAATTTGCGAATTGTAAACGTGCATGTTAATTGGACCCCTCCCAAACACTGTTATAGTGTAATGCATGCATTCACACTAGGCAGGTAGACTATTTTTCACATTGAAATCCAGCACTTACAAAATGCCTACACTTACATTGCTTTTGGCAGGGGGTCAGCCAAAAAAAACCCCACAGGAGCTGAGATTCTCTCCCAAAGCTGATTGTGTCTGTATATTAAGTTTGTGCATCTGTACTTTGCAGGGCCATCAGCATCACCTGGTGGTTCTCCTTCACATTTCCAGCAGCGAAACAGTTAACAGTGCTGCTGCTTAATATATTGCTGTAACAGAGTCTTTTTAGTTTCCAGGACGTTTAATGAAATCAGGTGGATGTCATTAGCTGATTTTCACAGATGGGGAGACTGAGGCACAGAGGGGCAGAGTGACTTCATCTGTCTCTCGTTCACCAAGTCACCTCCCCTTCCAGGAATTGTTTTTGCTGCCAAACAGCAGAAGAGCTGCTGAAGGCTTATCCAGCCTAATTTTATAACTTTTCTTCTTCTTTTTTTTTTTTTTTTTTCTTTTTTTTTTTTTTAATGTGCAATAGGGAAAAAAATAGAAAATACTAGTAGAAGGCAAACTTTAGAGGAAGGGATACTTATCCAAGCAGCAAATCCTGCTGTGGTCTTTTTCAGAGGCCACATTCTGCCTTGTGGATACATGTGTGCAGTGCAGTGTCTGCCATTGTGAGCATGGCTCAATCCCAAATGGCCAAGGCAGAGGTGATGCCCACCAGTGCTACAGAGTCCTTCATACCTGGGCTTTTTCCTTGATCCCATCACTTCCTTCCTTTGAGCCACTCGGCCGTGTTCCTCTGGTCAAGCCCTCAGATTATCGGTAGTGGTATTCTTCTCTCTAGCTGCCTGCATGTATTATCTTGTCCTTTGGAAACAGCTCTTTTCATCCACTGAATTCCTGTATTAACTTCAGGGCCTGTTAAATTGCGGTGATCATGCACTGGGCCAGTTATATATTTGTGTTACATCAGGAATATTTGCTGGTATACAGAAACATTCATGGTGTAATCAAGACTAAAAATTTTAATCCCCACAAGGATTTTTGCAACCATTGAAACGCCCCAGGACTTAATTACAAGAGTTGGGGAACAAACTTGGGAAAATTGATGAACTGTTTATTGTCAACCCTTTTTGCCTTTCAGAAAACAAACTTTACAAATCAGGGCGATTATTGTTATTTGTTAGTTTATTGCAGTAGCTTCTGGACATTGCAGCTCAGATCAGGGCAGCATTGTGTATGGCACTCTGCACTCCTGGAGTGAGAGCTGGGCTCTACTTAAAAGCATTTTGGGGCTGAACAGACCATAGAGGCGGAGGGTGGGAAGGGCAAAGCTCAGCTCTGGGAAAGGACATGCCATAGCCTGGGTGGCTCATGCCCTAGGGTGAGAGCCCTGGCCCCCTTCCCAGCCCAGAGCCTGTCTGCAAGATGACCCTTCTGAGATAAGAAAATTACCTGCTTTCCTATACTATATTTATATTGTATCTGTTGGTACACTGTGTTTACTTATGCCTCCTGATATTTTAGGCCTAATCCTGCCTTTCTTTCCCCTTGCTGTCACTCCTGGTTCGTCTCATAGCAGAGGGATACAGTCATCCTGGGGCAAATCCTTGTGTCTGTGGGATGGGTAGAGGGCATGGTGGGAAGAAGCAATGAATGCAGCCTTGGGGTGGGCAGGTGTCCTTTTTCTTGTGTGTTTAATTTGGGTGAGCCAAGATAATTCAAATTTTTGTATGGCTTCATGTTCAAAGGATGGTCAGGGGGCTGGGAGCAGGTTTGGATGAGCATCAGGTGGGAGGGGGTACGGATGGTCCTGCAGAAATCCTTCAGGGCCCCAGCTCATAGAGGTGCTGCTGCTGTGTGGCACCTGAATGCCCCCACAGGCCTCCCACCCTGGTCCCCGAGCAGATCCAGTGACAGCCCACTCCCCCATCTCCTAAAAGAAGGGTTTTGGCACTGCATAGTCAATCCTGCAGGCATAGTGTGGGCTACTTCATGGTCTCTTAGGTAAGTAAAAATCTCCATAGCCTGCTCTTGATGTCTGAGCCTCCAAAATGCTATGCACAAATATGTGGATGACCTAAAATGAGGATTTTTATACAATGAGAAGAGCTGCGTGCTCAAAACAGGATATTTGGCTGTATTAGGATATTTATTAACCACACGGGGTGTTCCAAGCTCAGTTTATTTGTCTTTGTAAAGTGCTTCCAGATCTTTGTATGGAAGGCACTAGAGAAATGAAAGGCATATTATTATTATTATTGTTATTATTATTGTTGTTGTTATTATTATTACAGCATCTAACTACTGACAGGCAACCACAGCTGCACGCTCAATCAAGCCACTTAAATTTAGGGGGTGATTTTTACAATGTTGACTCAATACTTTTTGCCATTGAATCCATATGCTGAAATGTGTGTTCACCTGCCCTGCAGAAGTATCATTATTCTCTAGAAATATGTAAATGAGATGGTTTTAAAGAAAGGAATAAAATGTGGCAGAAATATTAAGTGTTCACATTTATATGGTAGAACTCAACTGCCATTTAAGAAGGCCTTCAAAGCAACCAACTGTATGAGCTGGTGGTTGCTGCTCTGTCATTAAAAAAGAAAATGCATTGATTAAAATAAAGCCAAGGAATCTCATAGACAAAGGCTAACATTTACAGTGTTTGAGGGTCTGACACAAGCTATGAAGAGCCCAGGAAATGGAAAGCTGAGTTTCACAGTCAAACGTTTTAGTCGGCACGGTTGTGCACAGCCGCTGCCGCCTGTGCCTTATGTAATATCACACCTCACCCGCCCACACACACCTAGAGACAACAGGCATCTCTGAAAGGTCGTGGCATTATTCAGAGGAAAGACTCCCAGCAATATCCTCCTGTATTGTGCTTAACCTTATCTTATGTTTAAATGTTGCTTCCCTCATCAACCCCCAAAAAAAACAGCTTTCTTTTCTGTAGTACTTCAGTAGTGGGTATTTTTGTATCTCCAAAAATGGAGCAGATATGGGGGGAAGAATCCCATTAGCTCCATGGTGTGTTTTCACGGCAGCTCCAAAGGTTCTGGTCATGGCCATTTTGTGCATTTTGTAGCAATCTCCTTGTGCTGTTATTATTATTACTTCTGAACGTAGACTTGAAATGTTACATTCTGAAGACACCAGCTAATTATTAAATCCTACCCAGGCTATGCTTTCTTTAGAATTTAAAATAGGAAATAATTAACCAGAGGTTTTAAAGATCTGCAGAAAAGCCAAACAGACCTGTGAAACCCCAGGATCTAATAACAAAGAAGGTGAGTCCGTTTTCCAGTGCCCTAAGATTTTGAAGTCATCTTTACTGTTCATTTTTTTCAGTAACAGAAAGAGCTCAATCACATTTCATTCTGTTATAAGTAGCCTTGAAGTTAACTGGTTTTCCAAAAAAGCAAAAAAACCCCTGTATTGCTGGCCTCTAATTAGATGTATTTTAACTGCAAAGTCATTTTAGCAGCTAATATTGTTATTATGTGCTTCAGTGTGAATCCTTAGTGAAGCTATTAAACTGTGAGAGCCTGAACTTATCAGACATTTTGTAACGTGGCTGGATTTTTGCATCCTTAGAAACCTGTGGGGAGTGGAGGACCTTTCTGACTTAGACACGGAAAACACATTTCTTACCAACTGATTACCAGAGTGGGCAGCTGAGACCTCCTTGTACCCACCTTCTGCACTTTTTTTGTTGTTTCCTTGTTTTTCTCTGGCAATAATATTTTTCTTTCTGTTGCACTCTCTCCTCTCCCAGACAGTGGTCAAGCCCCATGATTCACCTTCTAGCTGAGGAAAGGGATTTGACAGCAGGGACCAGTCTCAGTTATTCTGGCACACTTTTGACTCCCGTCTGTTGTATACGACAAGTTGGCAGTTCTCGGTACCTGGTAGGCTCTCAGCATCAGGCAGGTCCCACTTTGGAAAAGCAGTAGCCCACAGCAGAGGATGGATTTAGCCATCATTTTCCTATCGGTTTCTCGCCTAGGATTCTGACTTAGTAATTGCTGGGTTTGGTTTCTCAGAGTTTTCATTTTTTCCCCTCATCTTCTTGCATCAGTTGCTTTTATTCTCCTTTGCACTCTAAAACAGAGTGACTGATACAATATCCAAACTGGTGAAAAAGAAGGGGATTTTTCCCCCCCTTTTATTTGCTCAGATTTGAATTGGGTTATCTGCCTATCTTGTTTATGAAATTTTGTGCTGTCTTTTCTGCACAGACTGTGACTCCCAAATCTTCCACAGCTCCATTTCCATATTCCTGCGTGCTTGTTCTTTGTTAATCACTTGGCAAGCGCTTATTTGAATATTAAAAATTTCTTTAATCATCAAAGGCAGGAGCACAGCTTCATGAATATTCATATTTTTTCCTCCTCAGACTGGATTCTAGTTCATTACCCTGCAGTAAAGCCAAACAGTCATCAATCGCGCTCATTACAGCCGCTGGCGTTTTGATTGGCTGCCTGCTGCTGTTAGCCCGCGTCCCCCATCCTCCCGCTCTCCTCCATGAGCTGTCGTGTACCTGCCAACAACAACAACAAAAAATATATCAACAATGCAAGAATAAATTTCTCCGGTTGAAAAACAACTTTGCAAACTTGTCAAACAGTCCCTGTCACTTTTTTTTTTTTCTTTTTTTTTCTTTTTTTTTCTTTTTTTTTCTTTTTTTTTCTTTTTTTTTCTTTTTTTTTCTTTTTTTTTCTTTTTTTTTCTTTTTTTTTCTGGTTTTGCACCAAAAAATTAAAAAAAAAAATTAGAAGGCAGAAACTTGAGCTTTAGAGATGAATATTTGTCAAGAGAGTTGACGTAAGTTTCATTTGCATAATGACTTTGTACTTCTGCATTAATAAAATTTGCATATGAAGCCATGTTAATTACTCCTGATCATGCTTTTTGCATTCATGCATAGTAATTTTCTCCGACTTGTGAGAATTAATGTCTTGGCATGGGGGGAGGAAGGGGGGGAGTTGGGGTACTGTCAAATTTCTGTGCCAGTGCCCCTCACTCACACTCCTTCTCCTTCTTGCTCACCACATTGCTGTTCTTGATCTATGACTCATTTATGCATTATAATTCAAAATTCTTGGGAGAAAGAAATGTATAAATTCAAAGGGAATCCTTGTCTGCCAAAAAAAAATAAAAATTGCCTGAGCAAAATACAGCAAGAAATCCCTCCTTGCTCTCCTTTCCTCAGTGTAGCCTTTCCATTTCCAGCTCGAGCAAAGTTTTAGTCTTAGCATCCTAAGTTGGTGTTGGGGAACTGCTCCAAAGCTGCTGTGTGTGTGTGCTGGGGGAGGAGGTGAAGGCTGGTGTGCAAGTGTGTCTGGCTGAGTGCTGGAATCCAGGCATGAGTGTGAATAGTAGTGTGTCTGCCTGTGCCACTGAGTCTTTCTGCCTTTCTTGGGGGATACTGTGCAGGTCCACCACTTGCAGGGTTTGCATGCATAGCTCTGCTAGTTGCTGTTGGAAATGTATGTGCATCTATGTCTTTGTACACTCTGTGTGTGCATACACCTGTGTATGTGCGTGTTTGCTTTATCATGTTTAGTGTCTGTACAGAAAGACACATCAGAAAGATAATACTGTCAGGTGGGAACAGTCCATATGGGAGAGCATAATAGAGATGAGACAACTTGTTTTAGGAAAAGCCTGAAAAAAAACGTCTGTTGGAAAGATTAGTAGATAGATATTTCACTTTTGGATGTGTCTGTTCAAAGCTGCTGCAGTGATACATGTAAAACGCGTCTCAAAACATCTGCAGTACTCTCCCTGAACATGGTGGTCACAGGGCAGGGATGAGACTGCAGCCTGCGCTCTGCATTTGTAGCTGTGCCCTGTTTGAACAGATGTTTTTCCTTTTATTGAAATAAGGTTTTTTAATAATGGAGCTGAGCTTTATTCTCTAACCAGCTATTGATTGATTTTCCATCACTAGACAGGCACAGAGAGAGAGACAGAAAAACTTGGTTTGTGCCCCATTAAGTGGCTTATACGTCTGTCCGTGCACTTGCCTGTCTGACTGCACAGGTACACACCCAGGCACCCCGTCAGCCAGGCAAACAGCAGCCCCAGGGACACACCAGCTATGTGTGGCTGCATTTACACAAGACATGAGACTTAAAGAAAGATCACTTCAATTGGGATCGGGTCCCCTGGTCTGAACATGCTGAGATGGGACATTGTGAATGCTGCTTGTGGCTCCATCTTTGTGCTTTACTCAGGGACTTTTCTGCAGATGTGCCAGAGGAGCGTGGCGTTTTACATATACCATATCATATGGCCAGTCATGCCTAGGGTCAGGGAGAGGGACAACAAAAGGATGCAATTTATGCCTTGATTGTGGCTTTTGTCATGTTCATCTAGGCTCTTATGCTCATTTCCATCTTCTGGGATCGTGTCCAATTTACCTTATTTTCTTCTTTGCAAGTTTAAAAATATCAGAGAAAAAAGACCCAAAACTCTTAGCAGTGCTGGGGAGTCAATTTAACTGTGAGCTACTGTCATGTACAGGCACTGTATGCGTGCCAAGCTGGTTTGAAGTGTAAGGACAGAATCGTCCTTTACCATCAGCAATGCAGATATTTTCTTTACATAGTGACAGTCCCTATGCATGTTTCACACTCACGCTACATGCAAAATTCCCCTTCATATCCTTGCAGGATGAAAGCAGAATATATAATTGAGATCTGCAGTGCAGGTGAGTGATTTCCCAGTGCTGACCCACAAGGAAAATTGAACCTTACACATCGTGTCAGTGATGTCCGAGCCACATGGAGCAGCACGTGTGCCTGCTTACCCCACCCAAATTAGATATTTGCCTCTTAAGGTTGCAGCACAGTTTTTGCAGTCTGCTTTACCTGAGTGGTGGTTACCATTGTTCTGTGCCCCTTGTGGAAGCCAGGGGCTTTCAGGAGTGTTTTCTTTTTTAAAACTGTGTGCAACATGATGTGGCCAATTGGCCATAAGATTCCAGAGACTGGCTCCCCTCCCTCACTTGGGACTTTGTGGATTGAGCAGTACTACCTTAGGATACTGGCTGTCTGTCTACCTGTTACCTGTTTATCTTTTTATCTGTTTGTTCCTTTTGTGTTTGTCCATCACGTGTAGCTTTGAAGTTGAAGAACAGTAGAGCACCTGTCTTAATTTTCAGTCTTAAATAAAGTCTTCATGAGGAAAAATCCCACAAAAGAGGAGCCAGAGAGGTAAAATATGGGCGTGTTCCTAGCAAACACAAGCTGAGCATTTCTGGGCATCACTGTTATTCTTTCTATAGCTGTGAAGAGGTATCACACACCTAATGATCATAGAATCATAGAATGGCTAGGATTGGAAGGGACCTTAAAGATCATCTAGATCCAACTTCGCTGCCTTTTCCCAAGGCCAGTGGACATGATTTCCCTTGCCATGATTTGCCGCTTGATCTGATTCTGTAGGACTGTCCAGTTATTTGTGACAAAGAAGCAAACCTAAAGTGACAGTAAAGAGAAGGAGTCACCTGTTTTTATGTTGCTTGTAGAGGCACACTCAGCCTCCTTTTCTGGCAGCCCCATGATGAGGAGGTTAGCACCCAGAGCATCTACCAGAGTCTCTTTTTGTCCGTTCTTCTTCTCCCTTACCAAACCTTTCCTTTCTGACTCTAAGTTAGCACTTTTTAGATTTCTTCATGTAGACAGAAAAAGACCTGAGTGACATGTTCAGTTCCATCCATTCACTGGCAGCTGGTTCATAATAGCCCTTTCCATAAATTTGTTAGGCACCTTGTTAAAGCAGATTGCTGGCTTTCCCCCAGTGCCTCTGTTAGAAGGCTCTTACAGGATCCCTTTGCCCAGATGTTCAGAAACCCATCTGAAATCTTAATTTCCTTTCTACACTACAGGAAACATACTAGGTAAGAGCAGGGAGGGCCTCCCTGTACCCACTTGGTGAACTCGTATCATCTTCTCAGGCGCCTCAGGGCTGTGCAGATTTGTATCTAATTCATTGCCAATGGAAAGGTGGGATCCACCAGGACTAGAGCAGAAGATATAGCTCTCAGAGTAGTGTTGGGCACTAGGACACATGCACCTCTGTATTAAAACCCCATGTAGTTGCGGTTGATGTTACACTTGATGGGCTTTGTATAGTTCCTCTGTGTGATGAGCTCCATCAAAACCTGGAATATGGCACCATGATGTACAGAGGGCTGAGTGACTGCAGGCCCTGTGCCCTTGGTCATGGTGGGGCCACAGGCATGTCTTGATGTAACCTGAGATGTAGCTGCCCTGTGGCCCTACTCTGATGATTTAAAGCTCAAAACTTTCCCAGCAAGGACAAGTACAACATTGTGTATACTAGCCTAGTTGTTTTTTTTTTTTTTAATATTAGGAATGTAAGATACAACTGTTAAGTCATTAGAGGGAATTTTTCTTACTTTTTGCTTATTCCATGAAAAAAACAATCTTGTTATGCATACATTTTGAGGTGGCAGTAGAGTTGTTCATATACATGTAGAAATCCATGTCTAACATCAGTTTCCACATGCCTGGCACACAGTTCTGCCCATAATGGGGCATAGGCATGATCTGGGTAGTAGTTATCATTACCTACTTGTGTAGTACTTTCAAGGAGATCAAGCAGTTATAAAAGCAAGCAACTGAAGCCCCACCCCCCCAATAAAAAATCGTTCCTCGTCCCATAAGCCACAGAGACTTCTATTTAAAACCAGTCCTCACAAAAGAGCACAGATTTTATCCTTGATGCTTGAAACTCAAGTATTTACACAGGGAATTTAGGCTCTTCACTTGTGGTTTTGGCAAAAGCTTCACACAAATGTTTTGCACTGGTGGTCTCTTAGCCATTTAAGATAAACGACAAAATCAGATGCAGTCCTTGCAGACTGGAGGGCTGGATGCTGTGCCAAGGATGAAGTATCCGTGTTTGCCTCACACGTGTAGCTGTGAGATCAACATGCAGACCTAGTTTCCGAATCAGGACTCTCAAGGTGGAGAGTCTTCCACAGAAAATGCTGTTTTTTTAAGCTTAGAGGGAGCATGGATAAACATTACTCCTTGCTGCCACATTGTAGATTCCCTTGGAAAATACTGCTTTTCTATGGGTGGCAGGAGCACAGATAAATACTCCTCCTTGCTGCCATGGTGCTTGCACATGTTCTCAAGGTGCACACTCATGCACAGACAGAATGGCCACCATTAAAAAAAATAAGAGCATTTGCCATAAGTTACCCCATAGTTAACACACATATTTCCTGATCTAAATACAGGGGGAAACTGTGGTTTCTGATCTGCCACTGTGTGGTAACTGTTGGCAAATGCCAGCTTTTAATGGTGACCACTCCACCGCACAGCTTCATTTAGAAACTGCCCTTGATCAGTAGCTACCCTTTATTTCATAATTAAGCTGCACACATAGTTTTAAATGAAGGGGGTGGGATTCCTGGTGGATTCTTCCCTTTAAACTGCTCATCTGCACCAGCCAAAAATGTGGTTCCTACCTGATTCTCTGTGTGTGTCTGTGTATGCTTGTGTGTAGCTGTATTTGTGCAGGTGTATATCAGTATTTAAGACTTCTATCTTAGTTTTTCAAAGCCACAGAACTCAGTTTGGACTAGTGCCAGTGGGAGAGAGCATTTCCAGCAGAGCAGGAGAAAACTCAGCTTTTAAATGGCAGGTGATTCCTAGAGGGGTTAAAAGAAATAATTCTCTTGGAGGTTACAATATCGTCTTTTAGCTACCAGGAAAAAGGTTGCTCCCTCCTTTACAGGCTCGACAGGGAAGCAGCCCGCAAAACGCACAACTGACTGCAGCTCAAGCAGGAAGGCAGCACAGCAGCCGCCAATGCTTCCTTCTGGGAGCTTGGCTCCTGGCACCTCTCTGAAGCCATTTGAGCTCTAAGTCACTGCACTTTGTCCAGGCTGGTGTGTGGAACCGGCTTCAGCGCCGGCTCAGCAGAAAGCCTGTCCAGTTTTGTGTCAGCTCAATGCATTACCACAGCCATAAACATTAATCCCCCTTTTGATTTGGTCCCTGAGCAAGTGCTGGTGGTGATGTCTGCCACCTCCAGCTCTGCTCCATTGCAAGGCTGGCTGCTCCCCAATGTTTTGTCCCTCTTTGTGCCCCTCATGGGCCCCAAGCCCCGGTTCATGGTCCCCCAGGTCTCTTCTTGCTCTTCCCCCACCCGGCTTGAGCCCACCAGCCTCAGCAGGACCCAGAGAGGGGTTCAGACCAAGTGTGTTGTGCGTTAGGCAGCCAGTCCCCACCTCGCCTGTTTCCCCTGATGATGCCTCCTCTGTCCCTTCAAACTTAGATCCGACTGACAGTTTTTTCTATTGTTTTTTCTCCAGGGCCGTCCAGGCCTGCAAACCTGCCGGGGGCTCCCATAGCTGCCTCCTCCCACCCTCACACATCTGTGATCACGTCACCTCTCCGCGCACTGGCCTCCCTCCCGCCCTGCCTTAGCCTGCCCTGCTGTGGTGCACGTGCAGTCTCAGTTGGCGGGACTCAGACTGAGATTCAGACTGAGACGTCAGGCACATTTGGATGTCATTGTCAGTTGTCAGGTAATAGAAACATTTTTTTTTTTTGGTTGCTATCTGAAGGTCAGTAGTGCTACCAAGTGATGTCACCTTTGCTGTGGGAGAGCTGCCTATGCTGGGACGTGTGGGGAAGGCAGAGAAAATGCCCTAAACCACCCGCCTCCTCTTCCCCCTTCCCCCTCCACCATGGAAGAGAATGGGGAGTGGGAAAGGGCCTGCAACTCTCTCAATTTCCCATCCTTCCCCTCCTGCCTGCCCACCTTCAGCTGTCACCAGCGGCCGCTGCTGGGCTGTTTGTGCCACGTTGTGAACAAATGTCTGAGATTCCTCACAGAATGTGATACCCCAGTATCAAGATTCCATCTCTCTGGGCTGTTTATTTTAAGCTTAATTGGATAACATTTAACATCTGAGTTTTTTTTCCCCATCCTTCTTTCTTTTCCTCCCCTCCCCAGTCATTCATATTAAAGACTCTCCTTGGCATCCATGTGCACGCAGGATGTATGTGCTCCATGCTGTTTTCTTCCTTGCATTGAGAAAATGATTCTTGTTAACTTTCCATGCATCCCTTGCCTCTAGCCTGTCAGCTTTTCTTTTCCTTTATTCCTTTTGGATGCCTGACTTTTGTCACTGCGAGGAGGGGAAAGTGATGTGGAAATGAGGGTGCACCAAGCTAGCCAAAGAGGACACGGACATATTGTTGCCAGACCCTGTCAGTTCAGACCCAGTGATCTCTTTGAAATCAGTCAGTGTTTCTAAATGTGGCTTAGTTGCAATATTTGATCTGTGGTGAACTGCAGGCTGGAGAGGTGAAAATGGGGAGGACTTGAAAGAAAATGCAGCTGTGGCAAAATCCGCAAGTGTGTACGTAGTCTCACTGTGGTGGGCCCAATCCTGCAGCCATCATTCATGCTGATGTGTGGAGTTTTAATAGGGAGTTCCCAGAATGATGCTGGATAAGTAATGCATGAGGACCAGAGGATTTAGAGAGACAGCAATCACTGTTAGTATTAAAACCTTTGGGAAAGGGCTCCTCATGTCTTCCCGAAGCAGGCAAAACTTTGCTGTGCATAGCTTTTTCTTTCCACAAGCAGTGGTACCACCTGACTGCAGTACGCTATATCTCATGAGAATGTTCCTGTACATCTCTCCTTGTTGTAACAAAGCACAAGAAATTTAAATTTGCATCTTGGGAACCTTTCATCTTCAGTGATAAAATATTCTTTGGAGGAGGCTTTGAGCAGTTCTCAGGGTCCTGTTTTAACCCTGAGTGAAGCTCAATGCGCACAAGGAGGGCTTGTGTGCTGCCTGGGTAAAGCAGGCATCTCAGCCTGCATCCAGCTACCTGTGCTAGGGTGCAGACACTGGGCTTTCAGCAATGTGCTGTGTGATGTGGTGCAGTCGGGGCATCCAGGCAATTTAGTCAGATTTCCTATCCCAGCTGCCATATGCATTGTGGGTGGGATGCTGTTTTAACAGGCTCTGCTTCATCAGTCTCAGCAGATTGACGAACTGCCCTGAGACGGGTTGTAGCGATAGGCTCTACTGAATGGTGGGAGCTGGATCAGAAAGTCAGGTAACTCCCCTGCCTCCTCCCTTCTCTCCTCCCTGTGACCAGTAAACTGAACTGGAATTGATCTCATGTTTTGCTGTTCTCTCTTTTCACTGGTGCAGTATGCACGCGGGTGCCTTTGGTAGGCAGGTAGTTGTAACAGTGAACTGGATGTCCAGGTTTCCTGCTGCTTCTGATGCCAGCAGCTAATGGGGAGGGAAGAAAGTACAACTAAAAATAGAACAGGAAGGAAGGAATAACTTATTAAAGAATGTGGGAAGGCAAGGTTTTTGTACTTTGCGAACTTCGAGAGTTGTGCTCTGTGAGTTTTCAGAACTGCCTGTTTGCTGGGAGAGCGATGCCAGCTCTGTGGAGAGAGAGACCTGTTATCATGGCTTCCTGTCATTACTGCTGCAGTCCGCGGCACTTGGAGAATTGGTTATATCAAAGTGCATGCTGCATGTTTATGACAGTAGTTGGTCAAGTTCCGCTTGAAGAAACATTTTCTTCCCTTGAAAAAAGAGATTATGTCTATTTAACCCTTTCTTAGCTCCCGCAGTATTCACTGTATGAGCCTGGAAGTTGTTTAAACCCTGTTGCAGCACTATGGGATCTTTTTAGCCCCCAAAATGTTTTGTGGAAATGAAAGAAAAGTGAGTTCAGAAAAGTGAGTTCTTTGTATTGACTAATAATTTAGCAATGATCCTTGCATTGTGCCCTCTTCTTTAATACAGACATTTACAGCAGTCACTTGCTCCTGCTTTAGAGATCTGCTTATCTCTCTGACTTGATTAGCCTTTTATTCTGTCAGCTCTGTTCTTGCTGCTCAAGTATTGTTTCCTTCTTTGAACAAAAGCTGTCAGCAGTTCCCTTCTCTCTTCCTCCTTCATAATTTCTTACCTTTCCTGGTTTTTGGCATTCATTTAATTCAGGACCTAGAGTTTTTCTGTGATGTTCTTAAGCAGGTTTTGAATCTGAAGGCTTGAAGTTGCAAGTACTCACAAATCTCCGCTGGGCACTCACAAATGAGGCCTGTGAAAGTCCCAGCGGTTTCGTTTTGGAGAATCTAAGCTTCTGGCTGGCAGTGGGGTTTGGAGTGTGTGCATGTAAAAGCTGCATTTGGAAATCTGCAACTTAGATAAGAGTGATTGCCTGGAATGCTGAGTAGCATTCAGTCATGCACAGGGGAAGTTGTGTTGCCTCATCCAGACCTGTTTTCGATCTTTAGAAAATGTGCTCTTGATGATAGTTTCAATCACAGTAAATGATGCTGAGAAGTCTCCTCAGGTGTCCACTACTCCTCACTTGTCCAGTGCTGGTTGTAGTCCTCTTTGTTCAATTCTTTGTGTCCAGAGCACCACAGGATGAGGAATTTGTGAGTAAAAGTCTATGTTTTTCCATGTGATTTAAAAGAATAACTACCACTGGAACAATCTCTCTTTCTCAGTCTCTTTATTTATTTATTTATTTTTGCCTCAGAGGCTTCTGGCTGTTGAATTGGGTTCTCCTGTTTAAATGTTTTTAGTGCCTGTTTAATTAGAAGTTGGAATAGAGTCATGAAATTCACAGGGTTGTGTAGCTTGGATCTAAAATATAAATGGGCAAAGCATTCATTTTGCTTTACCCCTTGCCAGATTAGGGTGCATTTTGAGCCTGCTTTTCATTTCATTTCAATGAATTGCAACTGCTCAGAGTAACTGTAAAATGCACACAGGTTTGTTGTGTTTTTTTTTGCATAACAGAGACATGCAAATGATTGTTGAGAGACGTAATTATGTAAAGAAAAGTATATGCCTGTATGCATCCACATATACACTGCAGTGCTTTTTGTGAGGCTATTTTTTCACAATACATCTTCATAAGGCTCTTTTTATGATGTTGATTTATTAATATTGTACATTAAGGCTTAAATTGTCAAAGCTGCCTAAGAGATTTGGATGCCCAATTCCCATTAAAGTTAACGAGAAATGAGCTTTGAAAATCTCAGCGCAAAAGTGCATGGCACTTTACAGTGTACTCTCAAAAGAAAAACGTCCCTGTCCTGAATATCCTGCAGTGCACAAGCCCCAGAAATTGAATTATAGTCGACATAAGACAAAGGGGATTTTAATGGCACAGATAATAATTTATCCCCTGCTCCTGCATTCAAATGTATACCTGATCCAAAATTCTTGGACCTCGGCCCACAAGTGAGGTTTTTATACACCTCCGTAAAGATAATTAAATCTGTCCTATACACATATTTTCAGCTAACCAGTGAAACTGCTTCCTTTCCACATGTAGGATGGAAGGAGGTGGAAAGCAATTATGATTCTTAGTTGCATATATAAAAACAGCAAGTGGGCATGGACAGCAGTGATTAATGGACAGGGCTGTGAAGTTGAAGGTGTAAAATAGGGGAAGGAATGGGGCCAGAGCTCAGAAGAGTGGAGCAAGCTCCTGTTAATTCAAGGAATCAGCTGTATGAGTCATTAGGACATTCTGAAAATCACACAGGCATCTTGTAAAGTTAGTAGCAATTGACTTGGCTACTGAAATTTTACTTATGGAATCATTTAACTAGTCTGGTGTTTTCTTGGCAAAGGTTAAGGTGACAATAAAGGTAAAAGAAGTACTGGTAAGAAAATAATAGGTTTTAAAAGAATACTTCTCTTTTATTCAATTATATCACCTTATTCATTTTGTGTTGGTTTTATAACTTGAGTCAGCCAATAACAAGAGCTAGATGAGACCACCCTGCTGGAAAAAGCTTGATGCAATTAATGCAGTCTGTCTAGAAAGCAGTATTATTTAAAAAAACTTTTATGTTAATGATATGGTATGCACTCGGCGCATTTCTTACTAGAACAAGAGGCAAGCTTTTGTTCACTCTAGACTAGGTTTCATTAACACAGGAGGATCAATGGAAAACAAAACAGTAATCATAGTGGAGAACACAGACTCATCCAGCAAAAACCTCCTAGCTCATCAAGTCCCAGGATGATGGTTGATACTCTTAATTTTTGGTTGAGGGAATCTCAAAAAAAAAAAAATAATTTAAAAATAATTTTTAAAAAAAACCATTTCTGATCAGCTCTAGGACCTTTTTTGCGAGGAGAAAGCATATGTGTCTGAGGGCAGACAAAGATTTATAGTTTCCTCGAGACCCTTTGTAAATGTATGTTTTCATTTTGCTGCATAAAGAAGAGGTTTGCATAAAGTGCTGGCTAAAATTCAGGAGAGATGTTCCTTTTGGTTGAGGTGATATGTATTTATTTATTGCAGTGAAATATTTAATGCATGCTATAGTAGAGTTGACTCTATGTACAGTACTTAGAGAGTGCAGGGATGTGTGAGAGATGTATATAGTAGGAACACTAATGCATCAGTCTGAGTGTATGCATCCATCTTTTCATCTATCTATCTATCTATCTATCTATCTATCTATCTATCTATCTATCTATCTATGTGTTCATCTGTCTGTCCAAGTATTAAAATCATATGTGACCTGTCTGTCTAGGCAGCTGTCTCACCAGATACTAAATTCAGATCCAAACTCAAAATAGATGGATCTAATAATGAATTTATATTTTTAACTGAATGTTGTATTTGTCAAGAGGCAGTGAAGAGATGGCAAAGAGGCAGCTAAAATTAGGGTGCTGCATGGGGCAGTGACACTGGCAGTTCGAGCGTGGCTGAAGCTTGTTCTAGACAGACGCCCGATCACAGTAACTTTGTAAGCCCTTATTATGTCAAGTTAGGAACCAGCAGGAGCAATAGCAATGTTTAAAGGTGCTTTAGAGTGGATGTGTGCCATTTCCAGATATCCCAGGAAAAGAGAAAAGCCCTTAATTGCAGTATTAATAGGTGGAACTGAATCTGGTAGTCTTGGGACAAAAGGGTTCAAGGCAACGTATCCTGCGGTAAAGACAATGGTTTCAACATTGAGAGAGTTAACTCGATCACATACCACTACGCTGAGCCCGAGAGTCTGAACTCTTCAAACACTCCAAATGGAAAGCTAAATCAAAGAATCCTGTTTCAAATCCATCCAAGATGTTGCTGTTTTTCTCCTCTGACAGGAGAAGCATTTGGAAGTGCAGTTTCTTTCTTTTTTTATAGCTGTCTTAAAAAGGAGTTTGGATGTTTAGCACAGCTGGTGCTCATTACATTATGCACTATCAATAAAATAGCATGTGTAATTAATTTTTAATGCAGTGCTGTATGCAGCGCTTTAAAGCAGTTACTGTATGGGAAGAGCTGACACCGGTCACTGACATCAGAAATACTGAAATAGAGGGCTAGATTTTGCATTTTTAAAGGGTGTATGTGTGAGTGGGGGAAGGGTAATTCCCAGCCAGCAGTTCTCTGGCCACAATGAAATTTAAAAATATAGGAACAAGATGGATGAAGGTGATTTTATAATTTGCTTATTGGAAGGAACAAATTTATTTCCTTTTAGAGTTTGCTGAGTGATGGCTGGGTTAGGAGTAGGTGACTTCAGAGTATATAGGGTAAGCATCAGGGACTTCACAGCAAGTGATCTGTCTTTGTTAAAGCATAAACAAGCTTTGGTGGTATCAGGTGGGAGATCAGGCAAAAGGGGAGGTTATGGGAAAGCAAAGGAAGGACATTTCTGTTCTGTCTCACTGACTGGGCCTTTTTTTTTTCTACAGGGCTCCTTCCTTGTGCCTTGTTCCCATTAGTAGTAACTCCCTTTCCCCCTGCCCCTCGATTCATTAAATATTTGGGAGTATCAGTAGTCTGGAAGTGAGAGAGTAGCTTGGTTACAAAGAGGCACCACTGATAGCAAGGTGCCTGCAGCTCTGACAGAAGACCCAAACAAATCACAGAATTTTCTTTTTCCTTAATGCTTGTGCAATATTTTCCAGAAGATGACAGCATAAAAACTGCTTTAGTGTGGCACAGTAGGCAAGCTTTGGGCACCCCTTAGCTTTCAACAGCCATTGTGTCCAGACATACCTTGGTTGTCCTACAGAGGAGCAGATCTATTTTTAAAGTTGCAGCATGGTGCATATTTGTATTCAGCAAAGGGACGGGAATGGATTTCATGCTTCTGAAGCAGAGTAACCACCAGGAATGGTTCACAGGATAGGACCACCCTCTCCATACTGCCACCTCCTTCCCACCCTTTTCAGGGAGTTGAATGCCTTTTGGTGAGCACTTCCTAAAAAGAGGAGAAATCAACTGCAGGAAGGGAAGGAAGGAAGCAATCACCTACAAAGCAACAAAATTAAGGGCAGTGTTTGTCAGGTGCCTTGCCTTTTGGTTGGGCAATGCAGCAGCTTTCCAAGAGCTGTTTGTTGGTTGTGTTTTTTTTTATACACATGCACGAGGCATAAATGTTTGCAATTATTCTTTCTTTCTTTCTCTCTCTCAGTAAATTACCATTCATTTGTACATAGCATATGCTAAACAGTTCCCTTGTACAACCTCACCTGGCATATTCAGGATGGAGTTTTCTCCTGCCCCTTCAGCAGTAGCTTTTTGTCATCACTTTTCTTCTCGCTTTCTGTCAGATATGTGCGGATGTGTTTGTGTGTCTGAGCCAGGAAGTGAGTTGGGCTGTTCAGTTTGTGAGAACAGATATGAATCTCTTGTGCACAAATACAGCACTTAGCATCAAAGGAAGTAGGGTGAGCCATGGTGTATGGTGTAGGTAGTTATGATGAGAACTATGTTTTAGTTCACAAGCTAGAGATGGAAATGTGGGTGCAACAATGAGGCATTGTACATTTTGTAGAGATACAGCTTTATTTTATTTTATTTTATTTTATTTTATTTTATTTTATTTTATTTTATTTTATTTTATTTTACTAGAGGAATGGGATCTCATATTCCTGGGGTGGCTCAAGTTTTTACCAGAGAACTGCAAAAAATTTAACCCATTTTTCCCTCAAGAGCTGCCTAATTCAGAGCTGGGTTCTTTTTTTTTCTGAGTGCTTCATAAAAATAGATAAAAGGAAGAATTCTGTGCTCAGACGGGACGCTTTATGTTCAGAAAAGTATTTGAGTCAAAGAAGCCATGCTGATGCACCTTGTGTGTGCCCCACGGAACCCCTGTGTGCTGCATGTTGGTCTTTCTTTCTGATAAACAGTAAACAGCTGAGCGGCTGTTAGCAAGATACGTTTTCATGCTGTTTGCTTTCTTTTGGACAGGCTTTTCCAAGCATTTTTGCAGTATATACAGAAATCTGGTAGGTTAGAGTATGGCACATGCCCTTGCCATCTTTATTTCCCTCACTGTTTTCTTAATCAAACAATTTCCATGGGTCCTTGTTCCAGCGAATGCAACCTGCCCCAAAGCACAAGCTTGGGAAGTGAGGTTCAATAAGTCAGTAAAACAGGCACTTGGAAGGAAGCAGGCAAAAATCCCACAGAGCGAGGGTTTACATTTTTTATGAATTCAGCTATAAGAGTCAGAGGTCCTGGGACTTCTGGAATGAGGTTAATGCAGGCAGTAAGCAATGTGGTGGTGAGACACCGGCGCTGGAATCATGCCATGAAACGGTGCTTTCTAAATTATTGTCTTTGCTATTAACATAAACAATCTCTGGTTAGAGAGAGGCCAGTTTGCACAACATACCTGCAGATTCTATGCTTGTTTAAATATCGCTTGGCTGTTTGGAACCAACTGTAAATGCATTATTTTCAGTACATCCCCTGGCAATGCAAGGGGAGCATCCTATCCTTTTTATGTGTCAGATTGTCTCCTTACATGTTCTATATTGACCTAGATTAGTTCATGTGAGACCCAGATCTAAACCTGATCCTTAGTTTCTTCAATGGCTGCGTGACAAGCGTGGTGCTTCCAGGGCGTACTGTACCATGCCAAAAATCCACTGAGGGATGGGTTAGGGACTGCCTAGGGATGCTTAGCTGAGCATCTTTCTACAAGGTGTTTTCTGACTTCAGTGGTGTGGTACTGTTATGTCAGCTGTGAACATTTTATATGGAATTCAGGGATGTACAGGGATTTAAGTAAGAATCAGAGTATTGTTGGGGAATACGCACTGTATAAAAACTCTCCATGGCGATCAGGGTGCAAAAAAATCATGCATGGAACTTTTTAAGATCTCAGCACCCTTTGCCTGTGGGGAAACTATTTTTTCACTTTGCATCTTCTAACAGAAATTTGGGTTGTTTTCTCCTCTCCTCTGGTTGAACAGGGAGAAAGTAAGTTCATTTATTATTTTACAAACAGGCTTATAATTCTAAGTCCATCCAAAAATTAGATCTGAGTGTTTACACATTGATTAATCCAAATCCTTTATAAAAATGTGTGAACTGATGATTAAACTGGGAATAGAATCATAGTGGTTTTGGCTATGGTTAGAACAAGATTAGTGAGTAACTTTACCTTTCTGCAAAACCTTATAAAATATAATAATAATTTTTAAAAGATGCTCTTTAATTTTTCTTGTTACTCCTTAGATTGAACTAATGCCTCCATTGTGAATTTGAGGTAGAATTGTAAAATCTCTGTAGCCTTTTGAAGCCAAACACTTCAATGTCATTATCAGTAGACACATAGAATAGTTGTAAAATAATCCTGTGAAATTGCTGTACACTCTCTCCCATTTTCCTTCATTCTTCTGTATGTTCTCCACGAGGAGTGGTGTAAAAGGTGCAGTGTTGCTAGCCACTGCTTCCACTACCATTGTCAACGTTCATTAGTGAAGTTGAGCACACTCAGAAATGTCTGAGTTCTTCCCATATTTAGAGCGCTCTGGCCAGCAGATCTTCCCTTCTGCTCTCCCCTTTCCTAGGGAACACCCAACTGCTGGGGTTAGAGTTGGGTACTTGAGGTATAATTTTAATTCTGTGGCCTGGTCTCATCCAGAGCTGTAAGAGAGAGCAAGAGTGTGTGGGAGACAGTACCATCAGTGCCTTAAATAATTTGCTCCTTGCCTTTTCCTTCTAAGTTTGCCAGGTTGTTTCTTGTGATTATAAGCTGAGATTTCTTAAGTTTGTTTCTCCTTAATAGGTAAAGAGGAATGAATGCTGTTTCTCACCATCTCCTCACTCTTTCTTCACAGATGTCTCTGATCTCTGGGGTTGTCTGGGACTGCTGGGAGGTATTAGCCAGGGGATTTCGTTGCCCTCCCCTCCATGGCAGGATAGGGCTGTATTGCATGTAGCTGCCTTCCAGCAAGTCCCAGTGAGTCACCATCCTGCTTACTGGACTGTCTGATGGGAACAGGCTGCTTTGTCCGTGGCCTCCCTGGCCATGGAGTGTCTTCCATCCACACCTTTCCCTTCTCCTGCTCTGCCCCAAGCATTCATCCTTCTTTCCTTAATATCTCACTTCAGTTTTGCTGTCAGGTAGGTCCTTCATTCTTTGCTGCCACTGCCAATGATCCCTGCACTAATAATCACAGCATTTTTTTCCTAAAAATGAGGTCCAAAGTGAATTTGCTGGGTTTTTGTGGATTTTTTTTTTTTAATATAACTTCACTTTTTCTTAAAAGGAATTGACTGCTGAAAGTAAACACAGCTTGCAATGTACAGACTTATTGGGCCAGCATGCATTTCCTTAATAAGCTGGGGTATGTGTGTGCGCGCGCGCCTGTGTGTTTTTTTCCCCCTTTAAACCTCGGAATAAGAGTGCTGTCTCTTTAAATTCTAACTCAAACTTTACTGGCGATTTTACAGAGCCTGGTTTCATTTATAGTGGAGCCAGACTTGCTGTGTGAGAGCCGTCCGCATGCTGGAATTAGTCTTAAGCTCGCTTCTGTGGCGTTGCCAAATTCCATGTTTGTGTTTTATTTAGAATTCTTTTCACGGCCAGTCGAATCTGTTCAGGCACACATAGGCAGTGTTGCGCCCCATGGAGAAAATAAGCAAGTTTGCGTTTTCTTTGGCATAGGCCGCGGCCACAAAAGACTGTGGTCTAAAAAAACATTTTTTAAAAGCTATTTTAACCCATAACAGATGTATAAAGTAGGCACACGCATGCCAGCTTCCTTAGTTTTAATTAAAAAATAATTATGGCTTTAATGGGATGCTAGTGACAAATTTGGATGAATGGTGGGTGACATTATCTCAAGGCTTGCTTCAACTTATAAATTAGTGCATTTCTCTTGGCCAGTGGTACAGATGAAATTAAACGAAGGAGCAGATTAATATTTCTTATAGTTGCATTGAACCAAATGAAAAATCAAATCAAATAAAAAAAACCCAGCAAGGCCCCTTCCTCCCTCTCTTGCTCAGATTCCTGTTTGCATGAGATCACAGAACATGGAGGAAAGGTTATTTTCCCTGGCTAATAAATGATCTGGCCAACAATAAACTGGGCTTAGCTATGCAAGGTACCTGTCCCTTTCATAATTTCACTTCAGTAACCACATCGCCAAATTATTGTGATTAATGTCAACAGATGCTTCTATTTATAACCACATCTAACTAGCTAACACAGTACCTCTGAGCCAGGAAATCTAAACTGTAAAACCATCCTTACATGCTGCATGTTGCAATGGTTCTCTCCTCATACCTCGGTTAACTGGCTGCCTTTTGGGCTTGCCATGCCGGCCGTGATTCTTCACATCTTTAGGCTATTTTCAATTTGGGGCTTTTAAGGTTCACCAGAACTGGGCTAGATGCACAAGCTTGGACAGGTAACAATAGTTTATATTTACGAAGAAATAAACAAAGGAGTAATAAACATGTAATGAGCTAACCCCAGATGGTATCTCTGCTGTTATTATGGTCAGGTGTATGCAGAGCTGGGTAAGTGAGAGGGAAGAATCAACATGGTCAGGCTGTGGATATAGGAAAGAGAAGGAAGAGAAGAGGTCTGATGGGTTCCCTGTAAAAAGTGTCTTCCTCCTTTCCATATAAGCCTCCATCCTACGTGTGGACACCCTGAATAGGTGCTGAGAGGAGATGCGATAAAGCAGCACATTTTTTCATGACATGCAGCAGAAGCACATTTCCTCTGTACCTACTCATCCCACCCTAGTGATTTCCAGAAGCAAAAGCAGCCTGGTGTGAAACGGAGCTTTCTGGATGGGAGCAGATGATTGACCTCATGATCTATAGCACAGGTAGTCAATGATAACTTTGTGTGTGGATGGCCAAACCCTATTTGTCATTTTCAGGCATACTCTTTTGTGAAGCTTCTCATCTTCTTAATAATTAGCCCACCCCTTAAAAAAAACCTCTGAAATGCTGTTGATACATGCAATCTAGATGGTGAGAGCTCTTCTTCACTTAGACATTGCCAGTTTTCTGTAGCAAACACATTATATTGTTTCCTCATTAAATCATAAAAGCGGTTTTTTGAAAATGCAATTGAAAGAAAGACAGAGAAAGTGAGTATCAGGTGTTTGGTGGATAGCTGTGCACCTTCCCCATGACCAGTCCTGATTTGTCTGGTGATGTTTTGCTACTAATTTCCATGCCATTATGGCAGTGTCCCCCACCTTGCTTCCTGAAAGCTGTCTGCCACGGTAAGCTGGGAAAACTCAAAGGAAACTGCCCTGCTTGGTTTGAGCTAGTCTGGAGAATCTGAGCTCCTCAGGGTGATCAGTTTGATCCCTTGGGGAGAGCAGTTTCTCTCCTCACGTGCAGGATGTCGTTTAAGTGAAACTCAACCAAGACAGACTCTCCAAAGATATGATTCTTAGGCTTTGTTTAACAGCAGCAAAAGAGAACGACATTTTCCTTTGTCGATTAAATGAGGATTTCTGTGGTAACATTTCCCTGAGCTTGAATTTCTCTTGAGTGAAAATGAAGTTCCAGCATTAAAAACATGAGTCATGCAGTGCAGATGAGAGTAATTTTTGCATTCCTGGAATTTTTGGAAGGGAAACATTACATTCACATTAATCCTTTCAATTATACCTTATTCCTAAAATAATCCATGAAGCATTCTGCAGTAGAGCCCTCTGCTACTTAGTTACAGTTGGGGCTTTGAAAGTAGCACCTGAAAGCTTTTAGAATCCTGTGTATCACTATCTTAATTTTCTTTTTATGTTGCTGCACACAGGATGGTCTGGTTTCTTTTGTATTTACTCCCTAGGAATTTTTGTTTAATAAATAAGGATAATTTGATTTGTTCTGATCTGTCTCAAGTATCTAATTGCTGCTGTAGAGAATGATTAATGTCCAGTTGAAAGTATTCCACATCTATAAATGAGAATTGAAAGCAGATGTTAGTTTGATGAACGTGTGCTGTCCATTCCTTGTCTGCACTGACTCAGAAAGCAAGCTGCTAAGATATCGCTATCTATCAAAAGAGAGATGTTAGATGCCAAATACAGTTCAGAGTCACACACCTGTCAAAAAAAGAGTGAACAGTTAACAAATAATGTATCCCAGGTAGTTTGTTGGGGTTTTTTTCTGCTTGTGAAATACATATACAGAAAATAGTGTTATTCTTAAAGCGTCAGAAGTATTTGACAAACTCCAGTTCAGGAGAATGCACTGTGAGTTGATTACAAGCAGGACTTTGTGTTTCAGTTTTTACTCAGGGTAGTGTTGGTGTGTTGTCAAAGGGCAGGTAAATACAACTTCCATTGCTATTGCATGTGCAGTGCTGATTCTAAAATTAGTTCAAGCAATTAAAAAAGCAAACAAATAAAGCTGATACTGTTCTCTTTTCTATTCATGGACTGGCTAGGGCCTCAGGCATTTCTGCCTAAATGCTTTTTGGAGTTCCGTAGTTTGAGTTTCTGCAGATCTGTGTAGAGCAGACAGTAAAAGGGGACAAACCTGGGGACAAGCTCAGGTTTTGTGGTGTCCAGCTAACTATGATGTACACCTGCATGCAATAAGCACAAGAGCTTTTTAGATAAAAACAGGTACCAACAGGATCTTTTTGTTTGGGCTCTCCAGTTTGTTAATGTGTGATGCTTGACAGTCCTTTCACAAGCAGTGCTCTCTGGGCCGTTGGAGTGCCCCTTCCCCATGGGGCAGTGTGGAACAGCAGGTTAGGAGCAGCCAGTGTGTGTCAGAGTGAAGGAGGAGAACTTTTGGCCAAGGACAGGCATTTCTGATAATGGCAGTAGGATTGTCAGTGTTTCCAAAAACCAGAGTGTTTGCTTTTTAAAATATTTCCTGTACTTCAAAAATGTTTGCCAGTGTTACCGTGAACAAAAGAGAAAAAAAATAGCTTAACAGATTTAGTCACTTTTTTTTTTTTTTTTTTTTTTTTTTTAATAGACTCTGTGTTTTTGGGTTTTGTTAAATATCTATTCAGGTAATGTCTATTACTAGAATACTATTCCACAAGTGGGAGACAGAAATGTAAAGACCAGCATGAATCTTCCTTGCTGTCTATAAATCAGGCTGACTTGGGATGTGTGTATGGCAGGGGGGAGAGGGGAAGAGAGGGGGGAGGGGACATGGATGATAAAAAAGGACAGGGAAGGGACTTGGGGTCACAGAGATGGAAAGGTACTGTTGTCGTGTCAAAATTACAGCAGAGTACTTCCAGTGGGACCTTCTGTTCCCCTGGTACCTGAATAAGACTGGACATACAGCAGGCAGATGAGAACAGAGGAGAGACTGTTTATACATTTAGCTGGCTTTTCTGTTTGGAATTTATCTATAATAACATTTATTTAAAATATCATTATTTCTTAAAATCCTTGGGTTTTGTTTCATGGATGCTACAGAACTAAGCAATGAGACTTCCTCAGTGAAAACTACATTTTTCTGGGATAAAACCTGTCTGTGTAATCTGTTTCTTGTGATTTTTCCTGATCTGTACTATTGTGTCAACAGTTCCCAATTTATACACCTCGCAAAGTGACTGGAAATCTGAAAGTGAACGAAAATAAAATCTTTATCAAGTCATACTTTCAACTTACTAAAAAACAAACCCTGCTTTTTTGTTTTCCTTTACTTCTCTATATTTCTCCACTCTCTTCTTAGATTTCTGTGATTTTGTGATTATTTTATTGTAGGGAAGAGATGTAATTGATGCAAACACAACTACCCTAAATTAAGCTGGTGAGGTAATCATGTAGCTGATATTATTACTGGCCAGCCTCTAGTGCGTGGTAAACTTCATTTCTACGGAGGAGAGCCAAGACTGAAGTCAAGGTAGAGAACAAATGGAGGCAAATGAAAATCAGCTTAGAGTGCAGTCTGCAAAATATGTTGCTGTTTCTCTTGGTGTAGTCTCCTTGCTAGTTGTTTCTACATCCTTTTGTGGGATAGGAGAAAACATTCTTGAGAAAATGTGTAAAGAAAGCTATCCTTTGTAATATGGTGGCTTTCTTCATTGCTGTGAACCCAGCCTGATGAATGAGCTGTGAATGTGTAATTTTTGCAGGACAGGGCTTGTCCGAAGTATTTTATTGTTTCTGGAAGTGGCCACTTGAGCAAGTACACATGTGCAATGAGTCAGTATTGGTTTGCTCTGGCTGCTTCTTAGCAGGTTTTCATATGAATAAAGGTGTGCCTGGCCTTGAGCAAATTGTGGAACTCCTTCGTGTTGGCAGCAGAAAGGTGTAAAGGGATTAGGAACCTAATGTGGGGCACATAGCTCAATGCACATCAGAGGCTCAGCATCAGAATCTCATGTTTGCTCTGCACAGGCAGATATTCCGTCAGCCTTACACAATCGAGGGCATGGCTATGAGTTTTAATCATGCGTCTAAAATCAAAGGAGAACACTGCATGGGGAGCCTTCCTTGGAGAAGGCAGCTTTAGGAGACCAACAACAGGCTCTTTTTACAGCTGGGAGAAAATAAAGTATTCCTGTCCAGAGGTCCCCAACGATATCAATAAAAGGACCCTGTATCTGGCTAAAAAAAGGAAAATCCAGATTGAAAAACACTGTGAGTAGGTTTGAGAATTTTCTGTATGCTTTTACTGCTATCCAGTGAAAAGTATTAATAAGAGAAGGAGTTTATTGTATCTTATGTCCTATTCCCTACCGTTTGGGAAATCTAAGTCCAGGCCTTGATTCTCTGTTGAATTTCCCTTGTGATCTTGGAAAAGTCCCCTCATTTCTCCACAGAAAGTCTCCCACCAATTCAGTAATGAATTCCAACTCTTTACTACCTGATAGGAGTACTAGGAGGATAAAGATGTGAAAGTTTCTGCTCAAATACAAAAATAATAAAAAGCCACAGAGGTATGTAAATTTCATGAGAATAATTCAGGCTAATTTTTGAGGAAAAATGCTTGTCCTGGGTTTTTTGAACATGATGGAAATGAAATTAAGAGCCACTGATGGTGATTGAAGTTTGTCCAGCTTTTACTGTGTTTAAAATACTCACAAGTGTATAAAAGGTACTGCTGTTAGCCCTCTCTGTGAAAATGGTGGATCAAATTGTGCTCTCAGGTACAGCAGCTCAAGACCATTGCAAATTAAGCCATTGGAAATCAATGGGGTTGCACATTTGTAACTGAGATCAGAATTTGACTTGGCCTTTCATGGTGCTCTGTGTGTTAATTCTTGCATCTAAACCTGGAAGAAATGGCTTTTTTATTACAGCAGTGCTTGAAGAGACCCCAGGAAAGTAAGGTGTAAATATTAGAGGCTGCCAACAGCTAGTGGCAGTTTCGGCCTAATAAACTGGAAGTAAATAACTTTGTGATTAGCTGGAATTGGCAGGCCACTTAAACACAGCACTGACTGGGTACAAGGTTTTCCCTGTTCAGATCTTAATACTATACAACAGCATGGATAGATGCCTGGAAGATACACAAGCCTCAGCAGAACTCGTTCTTGACACTTCTATTTCTGAATAATCTTAATAATGATAACAACAAAACCAACAGTATGTGTTTAGCTAGAACTTTTTATCCCAAGGAGCCCAGAGCACTGCTTATTTGAAGAGTAAGCAAACAATGAACTATAAAATATGAGTAATTACAGCAAGGATAGTTTTGCAGCTCAAATGCTGAACTGGGAAGCCAGTGGAATTGGGGTTTCTTGCTGCTGCCCCCACTTCACAGTCCACTGTGAAGGTAGCCAACTCCCTTTGCCCTCAGTGTGTCTCTGTAGTGGGGATGTGGAGGGACTAATAAAATGTGAGGCTTAAGCTCAGACAAACAGGTATGTAGATAAAGGAAGCAGAGCAAGAATCTAAATGGAATTATTATTAATAGACTTTATGTTCAGAGAAACTTAGCCCTTGAAGATCCACTCAAGGAAGAAATACGATCAAATAGCAAGGGAACAAATGAACTCTTTCAGGGCAGGACATAGACAAAGTCCATGGGAGTTATCAGAAAAATCAATTGCTTTTGATTTAGTGAGCATTATATCAGGCTTCTTGCTCCCTGACTGCCATTAAGTTGTATTTCAGGAGAAAACAGGGCATTTTGGCAAGGGTAGTGAGAGAAAGTTTGGCACAGTCCACTAATTTTTGCCATTTCCATGCTACTATCTCGGTTCTCCCTCTTATGTCTGTCAATTGTAACTAGTATGAGAAGATTGTGGTTCAGTTGGCATTTGCTGCATTTCTGAGTCCCACTTTGATACACAGGCTTTCTTTAACATTTTGATGTACCTCTGGATGACTTTACTTTTTCCTTTTCACCAATGAGATTCCT
>NW_009953299.1:1826490-1838388 GCF_000747805.2 Chaetura pelagica
TCCTGCTGCAAGGAGGAATTCCCCTCTCCTACATAATAAAATGACCAGACTGGGTTGGCATTGTGTTCCCAAGGAGAAAAGGATATAAAATACTCAAACAGTGCCAGACTCTCTGACAGAATTAATACTTCACAGTATTGTGTCACTCCTGCAACCTCTGCTTTTCAGTTACCCATCCCTCTTAGTAATTTAATTAGTCATTATTTTTTGGCAATGGGTGTAGCTATCTGGTTTGATCCGAAGGCACCAAGGTGCCGGGCTCAGGTTTGCTACTTATGAACAGTGGCCATCATGTTAATGTGTAGATTCCTAAGAATTTAAGCAGTGAGGGTCAGAGTCTTTAAGTGGTTTAGAAATAGCATAATAATCCTTAAAAATGCTGCAACTTGCTTGAGATTTTGTAGTGTAGTTCTTCTTTGTGTTTTTTTCTAATCAGCCCTCACATGTAAGTATGATCATTTTACAGGCAGGAAAAGAAAAAAAAAAAAAAAGGGCTTGGGCACAGACTTGGTTAGTAAGTTTCCAGTCTCTAGAAATCTGGTCTGGTCATGTTGCTATGTGAACAACAGGCATGTACCGTTGCAAGTGATTTGCTTTGGGTTTGGATTAGGCCTATAACCCAGGTCAGCAGTTATAAAGTTATCTTGCAGAAGATAAGAATGTTTTGGCCCAAGGTAGTCAGAATTGAAATGTATGACAAAAGTACATTTAAAGTTCATACTTAGAAGAGCTAAAGCATATTCGTGGAGATACCAAAGCATTTATGGTCAAACCATGGCATCTGCTAAGCTTTTTACTCGTGTTGTAACTGAGACCAGGCAAAATAACTTTAAAACAGGGGACTTGAAATATTTAAATACAAATAATTTTATCTTGTCGAGATTAAGTGCTTGATACCTGGAGCCCACTAGGAAAACAGACCAGTGTTGGCTCTACTGTGTGAACCTCTAGGTTTTGAAGAAGCCAAGAATCCAGAATGGCTGCTTTATGTGGGATTTCTTCAACCTCTTGGGCGAAAGTTAGAGCTGTGTGAAGGAAGGTGTGCGTGGTATTTTGCAAGCAGACACGAGCTTGTTCTGCCCATGCTCCAAGCCAACTGGACACAAGCCAGCCCTGCACCGGAAGCCGCACAGCTGTGTGAGTGAGGATATGGAGCCCCAGCCCTGTCTCTCTGCAGGGCTTGTTCGCTCGGGTTTGGGGTTGTACTAACCGCAGCTACATGTCCTCTGCATTGGTGCTGGCTTGTGTCTGGCCAGGTTGGAGTGCAGGCAGGGTGAGCCTTTGTCAACCTGCCAGATACCATGTAGACATACCCTTCCTCACCCTAGGTAGCAGTTTCTCAGGCACTTAATTTTTGTTGAAGTCAGCATGAGCAAACGTTAGTCATCTGGAGGAACGGTTGCCAAAGGAGGTCCTTTGTGTAATGCATAGATTTAGCAATCTAGGCATTGACTTTGCATTACTGATGTTTGGTCTGCTTTCTCCCAGGCCTTTTTACTCTCTTGGTCATGGTTAATCCCCTTTCCTGCTTGCTGCTACAATCCATAATTGCATCTGACTGCAGTGATAGAGTTGTCAGCCCTGGAGAAGTCTCTAGACTTTATCACTGCCCCCCCCTCAGGCAATGCAGCTTGCTACCAGCCCTGAGAGGTTGGTTTGTAGTCTCTTGAAATTGTTGAGATCTCGATAGTGCATTATGGCGATATTACCCTTTCTCTTCACCTTGAAGAAGGGAGGGACAGTTCAGCCATAAGAGAACGAGTGACTTCAGCAAGCTGGTGTTTCTTCCTTAGGGAGTATAATAAAGGTTTCTTGCTAGAGGGTACAAACTATGCTTCACAGAGTGTAACAGAAAAAGTAAAAAAGGAATTGGTGCTGGCTCATGTTGTCCAAGCTTTTAAACTGGTTCTGTAATTCAAGGAATTGTAGAAGTACATTTTACATTTCCTTTTTTTTGTCTGTTACTAATGCACTAGTATTCCTTCCTACTTTGCCTCTACCTGAGGAAACCTGAACTTTGTATGATACAAAAACTTGAAATTGCCCAGAAAAGTCCAACTTCCTTCACTTTTTCATGCCTTAGCACTGGTGTTCTGGAAAAAAAACCCCCACATAATACAGTGTGAAACTGTGGTCTGTTCAATGTACTAGAAGCTTTGTGGCGACTTCTGTCAGGTTTCTCATAAGGATTTATATCCTAAGAATTGAGAAGAATAGCAAATGTTCACTTTGCATCAATTATTAGTGCTTCAAATTGTGTTTTTCTTCCTACTGGAATAAAACTCAGAGATTTTGGAGAACTGGGATTTGTTTTCAATTTTTTTAGGCAAAATCATGATATTTTGGTTCAAACCTGATGGTATCAATGTTTTTTCAGCATCTTTCTCACAGATAATTTCCAGTCTGACAAAAGGAGTTGAACATGGGTCTCATGACTACCAGGGCAGGTCTCTGACCACCCGGAAACTCCCTTTCTCTTGCTTGCACAGTCTTTCTGTTGAAACTTCACTGAAGCTAACCTCTTAACATAGGTCATTTAAACTGTCAAGAATCTTTGGTAAAAGTGTTCAGTGCAGCTCTAGTCCACAGCCTTCCTAATTCTTTTAACTTCAACCACTTAAGTCAAACCTGTAAGATATGATCTATGATATCCCATAGAAAGGAATGGACTTTATGCATTGATTACATTCCTTGGTTGGCATAGTTATCCTTCAAGAGCTTTTTTTAATGTGATAGACATAAGAAAAACCTTTCAAGTGTCTCTTCCTTGTCCTATGTATCTCAGCTAATTTCCAAATAGAATCTGTCCAGACATGGGTCACTCAGCCCTGGTGAATTATGGGTGCCCTATTAGACCTGGGAGGAAAGCAGTGGAAACATACCTTGTAGAGTGGATGAATTTCACAGTTTGAGAGATGTAACATAATTTGTCAGCTATCACAAAACACTCATTTCATTTCCATTGCTACAGTTTTGGCCAGAACTGCTCAAGCCCTGCATGGTTCAGTTCACAAGGTTATATGTGAACTGAACCCTGCTCTCAGGTTGAGGAAAGGTGGGTGGAGAATCAAACCTTTCAAGTTTGCTTAGAGGGATGAGTCTGACAAACTCACAACTTCAGAACCCCTGATCTTCTTCCTCTACCCACATGTGCACTGAGACCTTTAGTACTCAGGGCTTTGTAAAGAAACTGGTAGTACTTTGTATCTATTTGGGATTCTGGCTTTCTCTGCTGAGTCACCTGGAGCTTTGGACAGTGCTTTCTTTCAGGGCTCTAGGTGCTGTCACTAATGGGCTTTTGCATTGTTACAAAGCATGTTCAGGATCTGCCCCCCACTGTAGGTCACTTTGTTGTAGATTTGGTCTTCTTTTTGGTAATTCATATATGGAATCTGTCTACCCATGTTCATGAGAATTGTGGTTTTTAATTTGTAGAAAAGATGATAGGGATAGAGTTCAGCTCAAGCTGCAGAGAACAAACATTAATGCAGTATTGTGGCTCGTTAAGGCCGTTTGCAGTAGGATCCACATCCAAAAAACCCACAACCCAAAACCAGTAAGCAAAAGCTTATTTACGTTGCACAGCCTTGATATGGCATGTGCAAGGACTCAGTAGCATTTTTAATTCATAGTTGTGTCCCTGCTAGTGTCCGCTCTTGAACTTTCATATTAATCCCAACTCTGTTTTGGTGTATTGGCTGTATACTGTTCTTGGTTACACCCCGCTGATTATCAGGAATTAAGTAGTTGTAGTAGCAAAATGTATTAAAGGTGAGATAATAAAAGAACAGCATTCTGTGTAACCTTCCAAATACCTTAATTAATATATATATTTTTACTTTGGCTGGAGAAATGTTTTTATGGGGCGCGCTCTGCAACTTGACACAAAGTAACTCCCTTTATTGCTGCTTCCCGTAGGTGTTCTAAAAAGGAATATAACAAGCCTGTGAGTGATTAGCGGCATGGTCCACCTCACTTTTCTCACACTGACAGTACCATTTCTCTGTTTAAGTGCAGTACAGAACGTGTGGCTTTGAACATGTAGATTTTGGTGGAAGACAAACAGATTTCCTCTCCCCTTGATGCTAGAAATAGCAATAGCACTGAGCAGTCAAAATATTTCAGTCTCTCTTTCTAACTGGTTTTGAGTGTGCCTGAGTTTCATGTCCTGTTACCATTGCAAGAAAAACTCTCTCAGCCTTGGTAGGTTTTTTTTGTGTGTGTGTGTGCGCGCTTTTTTTGCAAACATGAGAGTGAAGAAGTAAGGAAGGGGGAGCTCTTCCACAACAAATATCATTGCATGCTCTGGGATCTTTTGGAAACAAACCTCTTTTTTTTTTTTTTTAATTTTCTTTTTAAAAAAATTTATCTTCCAGCAGTCCTTATTATTAAGATATTCGTTCTTATAAAGGGATGTTAAATAATTAAGCCTGTGGAAGGGGCAACATCAATAAATGCTGGAATATATTTAAATAATGAAGAACATCTTTAATTTGTACATATAAAATAATTGTGGGCCGATGGCAGGTTAAGCATTCATATTTATTAAAATGTACTTGCCTCTCCTTTAGAGAAAGAAGGTTATCATTTCCTATACCGTCCTAAACATGAGCCATTTCAAGACTTCCTTCTCTTCAGCCAAAAAGAATCAATTATGTGTTGCGGTTTCTTTCCACCAAAATACTTTGATTGCCTCATTTTATTTTAGCCGAGAGCACTCATTCTTCTTTATACAGGAGGGAAGAGGGATGTAGAAATTATCCAGTCTGTAACCAAATAACCTGGCCTTTAGTGCAGATTACTAGTGATTCAGAATATTGACAGCAATCAGGAGTCTCAGGCAGTTGAAACTTCCCCTCTAATTGAACTGGGAAAGGTAAACCAGTTTCAGTGCTCTGCACGCTGTAATTGCAATAATTTAATTTAGCTATTTAACCTGTAATTCAGTGGTATTTATTAAAGAGCATAGGAGAAAATGAGGCCATTAGGAGCCAGAGATGAATACATTGAAATGAAAATGAACACTTCTAACTGCTAGTTGACCTTCGTTTTGTAGCAGTTTTTATTAGGCTGGTCACGGTAATTACTGGGACGTGAATCATGGAGAAAAGTGAATAATTCTGTAATGAACATTTTTATTCATTAGCTCACATTTTCAGGAACCAGAAAAGTATCATGTAGAAGTATCTCCAGTGTTTTTCTTTTGTTTGTTTTTCAACAAATAATGGTTTGTGGACAATTGCTGGGTGCAAAACATCCTTCCAGCGTGAGAATTCGTGTCACGCTGAGTTGATGGGCCCATGGTGTTCTGCATGCATCATGTAAGACTGTGGGACATGCTCAAGGAGACATAGCGGAGCATAAATCAAGCAGAAGTGGTAATAGTAGACGTAGAACATGCTGGTCATCTGTGTTAACACTTAGGAGGGCACATTTTGGGACAAAAGCTGAGGTACTGAAAGTACCAAGTTGATTGTGATGGGCCCTCTGGGCTCCGGTCCTATCACCAGTCTCCCTGAAGATCAGGGGGCAGTTTTGCGGGGCAAAGTCAGCATAGGTTGAGGCTTCCAAATGTTTTTTGCAAGGGTAGAATGAGGTCTTTCACAACACCATGTGAGCAGCAGAGCGAGTGTCCTCCAGTCCTCTCCCGCTTCTGCTCATATCAGCATTGCCAATGCCAGCTCTGAGGTGCATGAGCTGTGTCCCTGGGGGGCGGTTGCTTCAGAGGAGAAAAGGTGGAAGGAACAGGTGTGGGTGGACTTATGCCTCTGCCTCTTGCACACACTGCCATCTTGCTGGGCAGCAAGGGAGGGGATCTGCACCCTCCAAGGAGGTGGGAGCCCAGGCACTGCCCTGCACCACTGGCTGCACGCCATGTGTCACCATCTGCTGGGTGTCCTGCCACCGCAACCCTTCTGGCCATGTTGTTTCATTAAATCTGCTCCTTTGCTGCAGCAAATTGTTCAGGGTTAGTGTCTTTGCAAGGAGGAGAACAGGCAGCTTTTGACAGTTGTGCTGTGATTGATATTCTGTTCGCTGCTCTTGAACACTCTGATCGTTCTTTTTACCACTCTTGTTTTCTTACTAGTGTTATTAAACCAGCCAGACTCTACAGGGACCTGGCCTCCTGCACTCCCATAGTTCACAAGGGTTTGTTTTTTTTTTTTTTCTGGTGGTGGTATTATTATTATTACTACTACTACTACTACTACTACTACTACTACTACTACTACTACTACTACTACTACTACTACTGCTGCTATTATGAGTAGTAATAGTATTATTACGACTACTACTACTATTTTAGTCTTTTTGTTCTTGTTAATTGCTGTCCAGTAAAATGAGATGTAAATTCAGTGAGAACAGTGCAGTGAGGAGGGTTACCCCCCAAATCACTCCAGCATGTCTGCACTATACATGGCCACAGTAATTCTAAAATGGATGAAGAAGGTGAATTTATTGACTGTGATTATTCATCCTGAAGAGGATATTAATAGTTTGAGGTTTGATGCTCTGCATAGATGATCTTTGCTAGACATTCTTTTCTCTGCTTAAAAGTGTCCAATAAACCTACACTAAGTAGCAGATTAAAAACTCCAGCTATACTAACCTCTTAATTTCCTGAAGTGTGTGTTTCTTACTTGAAGCTCTTAGGTTTTCAGCCTGACTTTGAAAATAATAGATCTCGTTTAGCTTTAGAAGGTCCCAGTGATGCACATTCCCAAGATAGTTTTCCTAATTTCTTTCACTGTCTTTACTTTGAGGCTTATCTTAGTCCCACTTGCAGATCTCTCAGTGGGACTGACATTGACTTGAGACTTGGTATTCAGATGGCTGAGGCTCTGTTCTGTGGGTTTAAGGTGGTAAAAAACAAATGAAATTGTAAGTGGTAAATTGTGAATACTTTCAGGGTCAGAAATTTGGCATAACTTAAAAAATGAGCCTGGAGGAGCGTGCATATGGAGAAGCATCATGAGCTGGGCTGAAGAAATCATATGTGATATATTCCAGTTGGCTGATTTTCATGCCATATCCCCTTACCTGCAAGTTACCTCTTACTGTGCATCCTAGATCTCTGTCCTGGTAAAGATGGCACTGTTTACACCAATTTTTTTCACCCGATACTGATTTAACCTCTACCTCACCAAAAAGTATAACCTGAATACTTGCCGGGGATTGGAAAGCACTCACTCCTCTTTGGAATTTGGCAGTGTGATCTCAGGGTGGCTTGCCAAGTCTTTTGTGGTGGGTTTAGTTACCTATGACTAGTTTTCTTTAGAATACTGCCACATTCTTCTGGGCCTCTTTTGCTAAATGGAGATGTAGAAATTCATGTCTGACCACCCACCTTCAGTGATCAGCCAGAAAACTTAATCTTGGGTCAACACAGTAATAGTTTTCATTTGCGGTAGCTAGTTAACTATTACAGATGATTTGTGAATGCTAACTCAGTGTTGCCAGGATACTCAAGGATTTGAGAATGCTTAATACAGCTTAGAGTTTAAAAACAATTAGCAGATGCTGGGCTTCATTTCTTTTAAAGGCGTTTATTTGCCTTGTTTATTCAAATGGGCAGAACTGGATGTCTTTACTATAGACATTCGCTTTGCAGTGCAAGAATTAAAAATAATTGCAGTACATTTTTCTACATCTACATCAAAGATACAGTAGTAGTAAGAGTTACAGATATACCTGTACAAATAGATATACATTAAGCATATTCCTTTTATATTTGATACATATTTTATTCATGCACATGTATCTGCATGTATATGTGGATATGCAATAAGCAATTTTATCATTACATTTTTTTTGGAAGCTACTGCCAGCCTGTGATAATGGTATACTTTTTCTAGCATAGGATCTTTTTAAGCCATAGACTTTGCCACTTGGGACTGTACTATGAGATAATAGACCTCTACATGAATTATGTGTCCTGAGTCTAAAGCAAGGGCACATGTGGTGGCATCAAAATCAATTCTCTCACAATCCATCCCTCAGTGGAAAGGGCTACTGCAGTTAGAATAGGCCCATGAAAAAGATTTAGATATTTAAAAATGTTTTTGGTGACTTAATTCTTACAGATAATGTTATTGCAATATACAAAGAAATAAAGTAGTGGTGGTGCATTAAACTGTGCTAAGTGGCCTCTGTAGGAGCACTCATTAGCTGGGAATGAAATCTCATTGTGGTAATCACTGATGGAATATCACCAAAGCTGTACTAACTGGACTGACTCCATTGCTGCCATGCAGGTGACTGTCAGGTAGATATATCTTCCTCTATAGGCCTTATCCTCCTGTGTGTGTCAGGGAGCAGCAGAAGTAATGGACAGAGTTGATATGCTCTGAGGAAAAAATTCTTCCTCCACAAACCCTTGCAAACTCTTGCCAGGATAAAATTATTTGGAGAAAGCAAAGGTATTTAACTCAGAATATAGGGATGATATCTCTGGTCAGAGCCTGATCATCCAAATGATCATAGCTAAACTATTATGTACTGGAACTTTGAAACTCTTAAATTGCCCAGTTGCTTAGTTACAAGATCATTTGTCATCTATTCTGATAGCAGGGTGAGAGGTGGGGCAACTGGAGGGAAGGGGGGAGAAGATTACATGTGCTGTTGAAAATGCAATGAACACATTCGATCATATCTAATTCCCATTTATATTGCTGTGGACATCCCTACTGCCCAGCTGCCCTCTCCAAGACTCAGAGCTATGGGATTTTTTGATGCATGAATGAAGACTGGGAAGAGGGCCAGCATGCTGTTCATAGGCTTCTTCATCATTTATTACCTTCTAGTTTTAATTGTTTTCCTGCTTCTCTTGAGATATTTATCTAGGAGGAATTGTACTATGCAAGGCAGACATGTGAGGTAGCAACTGAAGATTGCTTGTTAGTCTAGTGCACTGTACAATAGATGGATCTTTAATAAAATAGAGAAGACTATTTACATTAATAGAAGAGGCCCATTTGTAAACCTTTTATCACCTAAGTGCACAAGTTTGACTCCTGTTGTCCATTTTAGAGGTGTGGGTTATGTAATAATCACCACATAACTGCATTGTCTGTATGCTTATACTAATGAAAATCAGATCTCCCCATATGCCACTCCATTGCACCCTATTGTGTCTGCAGGGCTACATTTATCTCTGGTAAAATGCTCTGGTAGATTTACAATAGGGTAAAAATTGTTCTGCTTAGTTTCTGACTGGTACTTCAGCAGTGGGAAAATTAAACAGAAGCTACCAGAAGAGATGTTGATGATAGGAGGTAAAACAAAGGGGAAGCTGGCAAAGTAGGGAAGCATAATTACTGAGGAAAAAGATAGGAGTGGAGTGTGTGTATCCCAGAGTGAGATTTGAAGGCAGGAATTCAGATCTCTAATTCCCTGTAGCTTCAATACAGCTTCACGGTCCTTTTCTGTGGGCAGCTTTCAGATGTCACCCTTGCTGCCATTTGGATTCCCTGGTCAGAGACCAGTGGGTTTGTTGCACGCAGTACCTCTGGTTACCTTTCAGGGTCCTATCCATCATCCCAGCTCTGCCCTATCCTACTGAACTTGTGTGCGCCACAGACATAGTTTTTTCTTCTGCAGAACTGGCAATGGCTGTGAAGGGGACAGCACATTGTCGAGGTGTAGAGGAAATCAGTCTGCCTTCAACCAGCCTCCAGCTCCAAAATGCAAACACATTGGTGTACCTAGGGGAGGAAGAACTGGCAGTGTGGAGCTGTGTGAAATACGGCTCCAGCCTTTGCCAGTCAGTGCTTTGTGTTTTCAGAGCACCCCACACTGTGCAGGAGATGTGACAAATCATTCCGACTCTCTGAGGAAGGTCAGGCCTGTAGGCTGAAGCAGGAGTGACCACTTTGATTTAAGTCCTCTTTGAAGAATAAAAAGATGCAAGTCCTTTTTCATGCTTTGAGGGCTAGAGAATTAGGGGAGCTTTCATGCCTCTGTCCTGTTTTAGTCTTCAGGAAGGCAAAGTTTATGCGTTACTCCACTTTCTTTTTTCAAACACAAGAGTGCAGTTGAGAACAATGGTGTGTGTGTTGCAGCTTGGAAGAATTGAAGGCCACTAAATGTAGAGGATCTTTGCAGGTGCAGGAAGTGGCATTAGAAATGGGCATTTTTTAACTGATACCTCAAAAATTAGAATTATTTTATTTCTTCCAGCACTTCAATGACCTTGAGTGTTTATCTCACCTTTTGGGGGAGTGGATAGGGCTGCTAATTTTGTCATTGTGAAATTTTGTATTATTCACTGATGTGATCAGTAATTCTCTGTTTGTCTGGTACGTAGCAGCCATTGTTACTTAATTGGGAGAGTATTTGTTGACTTCGATGGGTCTGCTGAGGGGAATCCATGTTGCCAAGTTCAGTAGACAAATCATATACACCACATTTATCCATTCCTTATCCATCTTGACAAAGGGATAAATACTGACTTAAGTGTTCAATCTTGTTTCCCTCCCATCCACCCCTCCCAGCAAAATCCAAAGCTGTGTTTTATGGATACAGACAAATGACCAAACTTACATGAAAATACCTTGTGCTTGTAGATATGAAGTGGAATCAATTAGCTTGAGTAACAGGTCATCTTGCCTGAGAAATACACATCATAAGGTCTAAAAAGATGATGATATGTAATTTATAAATATATATTATATTTATTTCCTAATTAATTAGGAAAAAACCTTTGACAGTTATATGTTTTTAATTGTATAATGAACACTAAAGTATGTGAATCAGCTTTATTTAAACATACAAAAGAGCTGAAGTACCCTAATAATAAATCCGTAGGTGTGTGTTAGGAAAGAGATGCAATTTGCATGACTGATGAGATATTAACAGTTTTGACCTGATCTCTCAGTGACTGATACTGATAACACTCATTTCTAGAGTGCATCAGGCTCCCATACGGCACAGCCTCTCATGAGGTTGGAGGGGTTGTGTGCAGCTCACGCTGGGTCTGGGGTTTCTAAATGGGATACTTGAAACAACCTGATTCATTTTTGTGAATCGCAGCCTTAAATTTAAAAAGCAGAAAATGCCTGTTTCATAATGCTACCCTGATGCTGGCAATGTGAATTATTTTTGTCGTGTGCTCTCCAGGGCTTCTCCTTGTCTGAGATGCTGCTGGCTTGGAGCTTCTCTTAAGGATTTGCCGGCCTCAGACTTGGGAAACGTTTTCCTGATAATCGGCCTACACTGTCACTGGCCCAATTAAATCCCATTACTTCTTGTTATACCCCAGTGGGATCCCCCAAACAATTCCTTGGCATCCTCACTATCTGTCCCCTGTCAGACACTCCTGGATGCTTATCTGGTGCCTCCCGCCAAACTCCAGCTATAAGTCAGCCTGGTTTCTGTCTGCTCTGTGCGTGTCCGGGGCCCTCCTTGCTGCTTTGCATCCCATATCCCTCAATTACATTTTTTGTAAATCTGGCATGCCATGATATTTTGGTTAGAAAATAACTTCTCCGTAGAGTTAAACATCTGCGTGAGATTGATAAAGGCAAAACAGCACAGGCTGAAGGTTGTCAATTAATCCCTCCATCACCCCGCTCTGCCTGCTGGTCTCAGGGGTCATAGAGGAGGGAAGGCTCTTGATCCAGGGACAATGACACTGAGCTGTGGAAAATACCCTTACTTCTCAATTTGTACACTGCAGTCAGTCTTTGTGATGCACATGGGCCAAATTCAGTCCTCAGTTTCACCATCCCAGAGTGTTCTTGAAGTCAGATTCTGATCCACAGCAAGACTAAATGCGAAACTATTTTTTCCACAGAACAATGACCCAAGATTGTGTATAATTGTTGTCAAATTAGAGGTAATTCAGAGAAGAACAACAAAAATGATTAAAATGTTTGCAACATGTTTTCATAGGGAAAG
>NW_009953299.1:1838503-1891782 GCF_000747805.2 Chaetura pelagica
GGAAAGATGAAAATAAGTAAAAATATATGAGCAAATTAAATAAAGGACAGGTAGAGGGAATATGATTCAAGCAACAAGGAACAGTGATTCAATAGTGTGACACCCCTCCAAGATTGTTTCCAGAAGGTTTGGAGTTAGGTTATGAAGTCTGTGAAACCAATGGGGCTTCAGTATTGGCTTGATGCTACACACTGTGTGCATTTTTAGAATGAGAGCTACAGCCATGAATAATAGGTAAACTGAACTATGTAGCAAATAAGCATTAGGAAAAAATTCCAGGCCATGACTGTTTTTCAGGTTGTAGAGTGTTCTGAAGAGGTGGAAAAATGCCAAGTTTCAGCAAAGTGCTTATAAACCCATCTCCTAACATTTGGTGAATATGTCTCCTTTGCTTGAAGCATTTAAATCTAAACTAGATGTTAAACTTAGACTAGGAAGAGAAAAATAAATTAATCAGTTGATCAGAAATCAAGAGCAAACAAACTAAAGAAAGTATGGTTTGGGAAGGAGCTGCCATATCTGACTTTGCCCAGTCTTGAAGTTTTCCATCTGCTATTAGTTAATAGTCAGTCTCCCATGGAATTGGTAAAGATTTAGCTGAAGTAAGAATTATGTAAAAGCAGAAAGTGTGATTTTGCTTTCCATAACTTTGGGGAGTAATTTGCAATGGTTGGCTTCTGTGAAACACTCAGGTGTCCCTGTTCGATGCCCTGTGAGTCAGGCAGCAGACCTAAAGCTGATGTAGTTTTTCACTCACATCCAACAGAGGTGTGAAAGTCACTGCAGCAGGATGTTGCAAGGGCTAAAGGTAAAATGGGTTCAGCAAAGGACTAGGCAAAATCAGAAATATTTGGTGGGTGGTTAATAAAAATGCTATAGTCTGGTCTGGATCAAGCCCTGACACTGAAAGACTCTAAGTAATTGATTGCTACGATCTGGGAAGTCTGGAGATGGCCTTGCTGTGAACTTTTTTCTACCTTGATTCACAGACTCTTTCCCTAAGCTTCTATGGGTGACAGTGGTTGAAACAGGGTTCTGCATGTGGGCATGACCTAGGGTTTTTATATTGTTACATGAGCACAAGCAGTAAGTAGTGTCTGGCTGAGAGGATCTCAATGATTTCACTCTGTCCTGAAAGAGACCTGAAGGTTCCAGCCCAGGGTGCCATCATTTGTCTTACAGGCTTCCTGTGTGAAGCCAATGCAGAATTTGGGTCTGGTCTCAACACCCTCTTCCTCTAGTTTCCCTAAAGGCATCTTTCAGGCAGATAATCCAGAATGCTTCAGGTTATAGATTGTTTTAACTGATTGCCAGCCCAGTTTAGCTGACCTGTTTTAGAATACCTATATAAATTTATAGAGAAAAATTTCCTGATACAGCCAGTTTTTAAGCTGACAAAAATAGAGGCTACACTGGGTTTTGCACTGGTTAAAGTGAGTCCTTTTGATTAAACTGTTGCCAAATTCCGTGTGGACAAATCCTCATATTGTAAAAAACCCACACATCCTCCCTTTCCTGTGACAATCATATCAGTCTGGTGAGTCCTATGGACCCAATCTAATAGAAATGGAATTTTTACCATGCAAATCTTATTACCTAAAGTGCCAATGAAACTAATAGGATTTTGGATAGTAAAAAATAGTCTGTATGTGATACATAGTTTGGAATATAATTTGGGGGGGAATGTGAGGAAAATGAGCTGTTATTGCATGAGGTCCTTTGTGACTTCAGAGCACCTGTTCCTCCCAACACCCCTCAGTTCTCCCTTAATTTCAGCGGGACCAAAATGGTGTTTAGCATCTTGTTGCAGCTCCTTGCAGAATTTGTCTTTCAAGATACACAACTAAGAGTCTGCTTGCTTTAGAATTCATTTAAGGGAGAGGATCAGAAATAAAAAATGCTCCACTCCAAGGACAGACATATATAGGAATATATATTTTTCCAAAGGGAACCATTTTTGCTGTGGAAGTTAATTGAATGTCAGGGAACATTTGGACATATTTTGACAATCCCTGGATAGAAAAAACAAACAAACAAACAAAAATTAAAAAAGCAAGGCTGAATCTATTTAGATGACATTTTAATTTATGCATTCCCCCCCCTCCCCCGAATGCATACATATATATTGTGTATGTTATATATATGCTAGTGTGCTCAGGCTGCCAACCTGTGTGGCAACTCTCAGGCTGAGGACAGTGCCAGCAAATAGATCCAAAGTTAATACCTAAAGTGCTGCAAACACAACAACCTTCAAAACTATCTCTTACAGTTTCTGTATGTCCTGATAACATTGCACAACTTGCAGAGGGTTTGACATCTTGGGCAGGTTTCCTACTGACTGTTTTTAATCAGTAGCTTAGTATATGTGTATGTTCAGGCCTAAAACATTTTAAAGTTAAGTCTTTTTTATAACCTTCAGCGTTGTACCAATTGATAGTGATGTTGATTACTTGGTTTCTTGTCGCCTTGGAAGCAAAGATGCAATAAATGATACATTTATTTTTGTATTTATTTTAATGAAACACTCAGAAAAGGCACTTTAGAATAGTGAAGGAAAGAGAAGGAGGTCAGATAAAAACAACTGCAGTCTGACGTTCGTTTTTGTGGCATTGATAGTTATTATTCCCAAAGAAAATAATGTCTTTTTTTAAATTTGCTTTTAACATTTCGCCCTTGGCATCTGTTCCATCCATTGTGGACTAACCTAGACTCTGTTCTCTGACGATGGGTTAAAGCGAGCACTTACTGAAAAGCATTCTCTACTTAATTACTTTTCCTTCTTCTGGAAGCTGTTTTTTTTATAGTCACATGTTAATTGTGTATTAGTAGGCCTTTCTGATTAGTTGAAAACATAATGAAACCTTTGTAAACAACAGAGAGAAAGAGGCAGAGGGAGAGAGGGAGCAGGAAGGGGGGGAGAAAGGGACAGGGGGTAAAGAGGTGTGAAGTGGGGACTGGACTGCTTGGGGGGGAGGTCGGCAAATTTTGAAAGGCAGAAATAATGATGGTGGAAATTTCTGTTTTTTTGAATGACAACTTCCCTCGCTCAAATTAATCAACTTACTTAACGAGAAATGAGATGCATGGAGATGCAAATTGCTGTCGATCTCCAAAAGCAGGGTGGCAAAGGCAGCAAGTTGGAATGGTGTAGAGGGGGGCTGAGCTGCAGCTGTCCACTAACAAGTCAGTCCTATTTGTAAAGGGCATGGAGCTGAATAACGGTTTTGTTATTGGCTTTCTCTCTCTCTCAGTCGTAGGTAGAAATGCTGTGTTTGTTTCCTGCAACTATTTCAGCCAGATAGATGGCCTTCTCTTCAATCTCGCCTGCCCGTTTGATTCCCACAGTGAAGCCCTGTGTTCCCTCTGTACCCCAGTCTCTCGCTGATGGGGCAGAAAATTTGGATGCACAAGGAACGCAGGCTCAGATGCAGGGTCTCAAACATGCAAGGTAATACCAGGCATTATTAACTTAACAGCACATCTCTTGGAAGGGCAGTAAAAAAAATTTAAACCAGAAAATAAACAGTACTTAGGACCCTATTCAGTGACGTTTAGAGCTCAGCCAGTGCAGATCAGATTCAGTGAATCAGCTGAATCAGGTCCTCTTCTTGGAGATGTTTTTTCCTTTTCCTGGAAAGCTACTCCTTAAGCTTGTTTTTAAAAGGCTCTCCTCTGTTTGGAGCGCTGGATTTTGAACGGGCAGAGCATCCCCCCCCCCCCAGTCCCCCCCCCCGTTTAGAGCTCAGCCAGTGCAGATCAGATTCAGTGAATCAGCTGAATCAGGTCCTCTTCTTGGAGATGTTTTTTCCTTTTCCTGGAAAGCTACTCCTTAAGCTTGTTTTTAAAAGGCTCTCCTCTGTTTGGAGCGCTGGATTTTGAACGGGCCGAGCCTCCCCCCCCCCCAGTCCTCCGCCCCCACCCCCTTCTGTTGCCGCTTTAAAGAGCTGTGCTTATAGGGATTTTGCAGCTCTCCCTGTGTTATTAGAAAATGTGTGGCTGGGACGGTTAAAATGGGAGTGCTACTGTATGCAAGAGCAATGTTCACTGTAAGCAATCCAAGGAAATCCTGCCAAGGCAGTATATGAACAGCAGCCAAACAAAACACAGGCGCCTTTCCAGTGAAAACCAGCACACTTCTGCAAATAGAGGAAAAATTGACTTTCTGATTTGGAGTGTTTCTACAACTAAGAAGAATTACTACAGTGATTGTTCTAAAAATATTTTTCAGCAGTGCATTCTCAAAGGAGTTAGGATGCTTAGCATTGTTTAATTATGCTTCTCATAGGTGATCAATCTGGATTGTATAGAAATAAAATAGGAAGTTTTTAGGATCTTCTTTTCAGCCAACACAGGCATTATTTTCTGCAGCATTATAGTGGCATAAAACACCACCTATTTAAGGAACAAAAATTGTATTTTTATCTTTGCACTTCAGGAAGCATGATTGGCGATTCATGTTTTGCAACTTCACAGTCATAGATTGCAATTTAACTGCTTAATCTAGAGCAAAGCCCAAGATCCCTGCTTCTGTAAGTCATGGGTTTTATTTTTCATCTGAAGTATTTTATACCTTCCTCCTTCCCTTGTCTTTCTCCATCCCCGCCCCCCCCCCAATCCCCAATGTTAGCCTTTTAAAGCTTTTGCTTGTTTTGCTTCTTTGTTCATTCAGTCTGGGATTTTTTTTACAGGAGTTTTGAGTCTTGTAGGAACTCTTTAGTGTAAGATGTGTCTGCAGACATTCTGGCATTTAGAAAAATGTCCATAATGATGGAAATTGAGTGACATTGTACAAATTTATTTATTGCCAAGGATAAATATGTTATTAAAAAGAGGTGTTTAGCTATTCTCAGCTACAGTATTTTCAAAGAATTCTTAATAACAGAGTTTAAGAATGCAATCTATTTATCTAAAGTCAGCTAAAGAAATAGGATAGATAAATGGAGATTTTTATTTTTTATTTTTTATTTTTTTACTTGCAAAACCCAACATAGTATCAGCATAAGAAAAAGCAACAGAATTGTCAAGGATTAATTTCAGTTTATTTATTTATCTTATTTCAACTGTCTTTTTTTAACTAAGGAAACAATAGACACTTCAGTAGATATGTCTCCATTTATTATTCTAAAATATTTTAAACTGAGTTCGTCTGGCTTATAGCTACTGTGAACTCTGTTCTCTTTAACTACACCACCACAAACCAGATTTCTCCCTACACTGAAGACAGTGTCTTGAGGCTAACCAGTTCCAATGTGGATGAAGACCCTCATCCAGAGCCCATTGAAGTGGAAAGATTCAAATGGACTTTGCTGGGCTTTGTATTGGGATATTAAACACTCATTTCCTCTTCTTTTGAATTTAAGGACTCATTTTCAGGATGGGATACTCTCTAAATAAATCATAAAGTTGCCCAAATTTACTAAATTAGCTTGTGTTTATTTATCACTGAGATAAAACTTCCAGTAGGGTGAGACTGTTACATATACTTCTCCCAAAATAAGATTGTGTTTTTTAATAGCTGGGGAAGAAAGGACTTCTGCTCTGTTCTCAGCCCCCTTTCTCCTTTGTGCCTATTGCTGTGCTCATAGCCAGTCTTACAGACTGCAAATCATATATATGCATATATATACACAAACACATAAACATATATATGTGTACATATATGAATAAAAGAAAGCTTGAAAATATAAGCAGTTTTGCCTGGAATGTGAGGGATACAATTCGCTATGTTCAAATTAGGACACGGAAGTTGTGGCATATGCCATGTCAAGGCTCAGCAGCTCAGTTCTGTATCTTTAAATGTTGATGCACAACTGTGAAACCAGGTGAGATCTGGCCCCAGGTGCTGGCTGCTGCATGCATTGCTGAACAATTTTTAAAGGATGCAGATTGGGTGGTTGGAAGAGGAAAAAGTAGGTCTTTTTCTAAATAGATTTTTTTTTTTTTTTGTGAAATATGTTGTAGGTTTAATGCAATGATTAAAAAAAATGATTGACTTAAGCTTCGTACATTCCTCTAACAGGAGCTCAGTATAATTCTGACCTGGCTCTTCCTGATGTGCAGGACTAGTTGTCATGGAGCCCTAATTATGCCAAACTAGGAGAAGATTTTGTTGAGACCATGAAACTCATTTCACTGGTCACTATTTATGAATGGTGAATTAAGGGGTTCTTTATAGAATTACTTAGAAGGAAAAGCTTGGATGCTGAAGAGGTGCTCCAGGGTCTGCTTCTGCTTTCCCTGTCTACACATGAAGAGCCTACATGGGTTGAAAAAGAACTCCACAGCAAAGTATTTTCTTTCTAGGTGTCCCTGCCCATGCAGGGGAGTTGGAACTCAATAATCTTTAAGGTCCTTTCCAACTAAAAAAAAAATTATGTGATTCTGTAATTCTGTGATTCATCCCTTTCAATGTAAACACAGTTTTGATGAATTTTACCTTCAAGTCCATGGGTTCAAATTCTGTGGTCAACAGAGATGAAGCATCAAGGTAAATTTGCAGATACTTTGGTTAGTGGCCCACGCTGAAGGTCTGTGGCTTCTAAACCTATTTAGAGGAGTAGTTTGTTGCAGGCAAATTTTTTTTTATATACAAGGAAGGTTTTATTTAGAGACATCTGTAGGTCGGCAGCTGTGCCAGTCATGTCTGTTCTTCTAAGTAACGGAAGCCATGCAGCCAGGAATAGCAGTGTTTTTGGTGACAAGTGTTGAGAATATTGGTTGAATTGCACTATGAAAATATTTTCATTATTTTTATTATTGCTGTTCTGTAAGGGGATTTGATATGTGCCTGCCTGTGTCTGTGTGTGCGAGGGGATGAGGTAGAGAGGGAGGGCTGTTGTTTTAATTTTTTCCAGTCACACCTCCTTAGCATTTTGTGCATATCAGCATTCTAGCTGAACGATTTGCTAATTGCACTGGAAGACCCACTTTAAATTCAGGAATACTGAAACTTCGAAACTGTAACATTTTGACTGGCGAGAATGACCAGTCTTTTCTCTTTCGCAGTGAGCTAGTTGAAGGAAGCTGGCATTGTCGCAGAGTGAAAGCTCTGCAGAAGTGCCGCAGGTTTTTCATATGGAAATGTGAAATAATGGGGTGATTAAATAGAGCTGTATATTAAAGTACATCTGACATTAGAATTAGCATAATGTGCTCTAGCCCTAGGCTGAGTACTTTATTTGCCATCTGCGTCGGACCAAAATCCCCTGGGGAAGCGCTAAAATATTCTGAATAAACTCAGCCCGAGTTCTTATTGAGAGTAAAATACCATTTGTGGCACGTCGTATTGATTCGTCTTAATTGCGGTGCAGAAAAGAACATTCAGTTGCTGATGACTTTTGTACTCTGTGACAAGTCGGCTGGAGTTATTCTAACACTGCAGTTGGTTAACCTGAACAGACTGTCGTGCTCAGAGAAGGAGAAAACCTTATCTTCAGTAGCATAAACTACAGTATCATCTCCCAGCTTTACTTCTTTCTGTCTCAATGCAGCATTTTTTTTTTCCCCGAATATTATTCCCTGAAAACAACAGCCAACGAACTGAAGGGGAAATGGGGCTTCAGTGAAAGAAAATTCACATTCTTACCTAGTTATTCTCCCAAGTCTCCATCCCCATACTTCCACCCCCACATCTTCTTAAAAAAATGCAGAAACATCTGACTGGCTTTCATCTAAGGGAGTGAAAATCAGTGGAACTTGTCCTTGAGGATCCATCTCCGGAACCATTAGTTCAAGAGATTTATTATGTATATTTTGTAAAAAGCTGTGGCTTCTCCTGTGCATAAGCCCACAGTCTTAGTCAGTTGTAATGGTTTGATTTTTGTCAACTCTTCGCTCAAATAGGTTGCTGAATACCTTTGAAAAAGTGCTTATAACATGCATAAAAGATAAATATTTCATCTGAAGGAAAATACTTTGATGCTCCGTGCAATTCTGTAACATTCATAAGGTCCAGTTTTTACCCTATAATTGCCTATCATTATACACAATTTACATATTCAAACATTCTCTACAAACCTTAGTCTAGCATGTTTTTATTACAAATTCAGATCAAGGGAATAACCTTTAACTTCAGAGACAAATGAGACAAATTTACAAGTGCATGTCTGCTGTTTTCTTGTGTTTTATAAATCCCTGCAGACCCGAACACTTTTGCTATAACGCCACTCAGAACAATATACATATATTACTACTTGTTTGTAGTGCTTCAGTAATGAGTCCCCTTTGTATTAGATAACCTATATAATTCAGCATCTAGGCCCTCCATAACGTCAATTATCTCCTCATAGCTAAATGTACATTCCATTAAAACAAGATTTACAGCCTTTATAATACTTCTTAGGATTGAATGTGGAGGTTTTGTGGATTTAAAGAAGCAGAGATGGGAGTTAGCATTTGTTAAAGAAGCAATGAATTAAAACAAAAATGCTATTTCATTTACTAACTATGAATAGGCACCTCATACCCTTAAGAAATAGTTGTAGTAACACAGGCTGAAGTACTCATGGGGAAAAACAAAACACCACCAAAAAACAGGAAAATTTGTTTTCACCCCTTAGCGTTTTTTATTGTTTCCTAATTTACTCTTTATTTTTCCATTATATGACATGGCCAATTTCCTTTAAGTTCCTATTTGGATTACTCAGAATTTCTGCTTATAAGTTGAGAAAATGGCACCTTAGAAAAGTCTGTGGGAAAAAGAAAAAAATCCCAGCACTTGCCAGTTTTCAAACAAAACTACTTACAAGAAACCGATTTAAAGGGAAGCTGCTGGCATATTTCATATGTAGTAGAAAAGACTGACATGATTTCAAGTGCATTTGAATACCTTATGCAAAGAAAAGGCCTAAAAGTGTCCTTGAGCAGTACAAGGGTTTTTCATGACTGCCGTAAATGGAATCCCGTATATTAAACCACCAGCCATGGTTAGTCCTTACAGTCTTTTTGTTACATGAGTGGGTACGTTTTCCCCCCTATTACATTCCCTGTTTTCATTTATAGTTTTCACTATTTTACACAGCAGGTTTGTAAAGCATCCTTTCAGTCTGCTAGGTGATGTCTTAGGTTCAGAGAAACTAACTAAAAGACAGAAAGCTGTTTAGATGCTAAAGGTGGGTCAATTGAAACTGTTGTATCACAAAGGGCTAATTTAAAAGTTAACTTGTTCACTATTGATCTATTAATATTGATTTTGCTGTTTGTTCCTTACTTTTCACACTTCTATCTTTCACTGCTTTGTAAATTGCCTTTGTATTTTAGAATGTAACACCAATTAGAAGGAAGTGTTCAGAGATTACAAACCTGGTTTTTATTTTCCATTTTAACAGTGCTTCTGGGTCAAAATTCCTGTGTCATGAATTCCAATTTTTGCTATACATTTTTCTTTCTTTTTCTGCACTAAGGAAAAGCACTTCTTATACTTCTGTAGGCTGAGCATTAACTTCCAGTAAGCCACAAGCTCTTTTAAGGAATGAGAGATTGGACAACCAGAAGGAAGTTGCCCAAAATGACTATTGATATTTTCTACCTAAAAATATAATATTTCCATTTTGTAATGCACTAGAAATTAAACTGAGCTGTGCATTTGGCTCATTTATGTGAATCTGGCAGTACAGACCTGAGGTATGATTAAGTCACACAGAAAATGGAACTATCGAATACAAGCTGCATCTTCAGCCAAAGGTCGTCTGTGTCCATTAAGAAGCAGGAAGCATCTGTTTGTGTTATGCATGACTGTAGTCTGCTTGCAGTCTCCTTTTTTTTGTGAGTGTAAATGCCAGAGAGGACATGTTAAATGCTTCTGGGGAAAGTTTAATGAAAAAAACCCAAAACAACAACCAACAGTATTTGTATAAACCTAGTTAAGATCTTTGTTTGTGATAACCTAGTATAGTGTATCTGGAAAAAAATGAAGTTTGCAGTGGTGGTTATCAAAGCTACTTTGAATTCATTGTAGCGTAGTTCAAATCTGAGTTTGGCTAAGAATATAATTTTAAGGTATCAGGTTGATATCTCCGAGTCTTTGAAGGATTCATGCTCTTTGGAATTACGAAAGGATTGGCTGTAGACAGCACAACAGTCTTGATTTCTTGACCATGTTATTGGTAATTAATCTGTTTGGTTTTCCAGTCATAGGACAAAATAGCTCATTTAACAAAAAAAAATTATTTTATTATTACAAGAATAATAAACAGACAGGTTGCAGTTCTGCCTAATAGAAAAGGACCACCACTGAAAAGCACAAGTGACTTTAAAAACTAAAATAGGCTCCCAAAAGTGAGGCAGCATTTAATCCACCAGAGACAGAGTTTGCTTAACAGTACATTACTAATAATAGTGTAATATTAATTTAATATATTTTAATATTCGTGTTAACCAGTGCTATTGTAGATCTTTTTCAACAGGTAGAAAATGCTCTTGAGAATATTTGCATTGCTAATTAAAATCAGTGCTGGGAATGAGAGGGTCTTATGGGGTTTGCAGGTTCTCTTGGCATAAAGCTTCTTGCATAATCTCTGCAAAGAACTTCCAGTTTCACTAGTCAAGGTAGAAGCAGGATGAGGAAAGCTGTAAAACATAGGCAGCGTGTGGGAGAAGAATATTGCATGAAGTCATGATTTTCCTTCTGTTTGAAGATGGCACTGGAGGAAATAAGCTATTCAAGAGGCAAGGTAGGAAAAGAGAACAGGGACTATTATGGGAGGAAACAGGATCCGGTTACTGAGTGGTAACACCTCAGTTTTTCTCCTCCTTTCTTCAGACACCCTTAATTTTCCATCCACCTCTTAAAAAATGTTTTATTTTTGTTTCCCTGTCACAGTCTTTTCTTTCACAAACAACCTCCTTAGATTCCCCATTTCTAGATGATGTCTCCGTGGCCCCTCATGCTTGGGCTCTCGCATGTGAACCTTCATCTCCTCTTCTTGACTGAGATTCTCTTCATGTTGGCTGAGCTTTACAAGAGAGAGTGTCTGTTTTTCTGAGTGAAGAATCTGAGGTGCTTAGGTTCTGAGACTGCAGGCATCTTGCTAAGTCATAAACCTCCAGCTTCAGTTGCCAGTTGATGCTTACTTTATGAGTTGTTGGTAACAGTTGTCATCATCCTCAGCAGCATGTGCTCCAAGACTTTCTCGAGCCCTTTCTTTAGACAAGACAGTGTAGGGATGGATGAACTATGTTATCTCTGGAGATCGATAGAGGAGTTGCATGTGTGTTGCATCTCCAGCTTGTGTTGCCATCAAAACAAAATTAAAATGAAGAGAGGTATGAAGATAAATGGTTCTTTTGTGCTTGGTGTTGAGAATTAGTGACTGACATTAGACTAGCAGTGCTGATCCTTACCCAGGCTTGGACCCGTTTTCACACTTGTGTCATTTTAATTGAAACTGTCGGTGCCTCTGAAATAGAGGTAGCAGCACTTCCAAACACCCCAGGGAGTGCAGGGAGGGTAAACCTCTTGATACTGGCTGTGCTCAGCATGTCTTTATTCACTCATAACCATGTGTAAGTAAATGTTCTTGCTAACTTGGATAATTTAGAGTGGTAATATGGCTTATAAAATGTCTTCAGCAAAAATACCTACATTAGAGATATTTTTGCTTACAATGTCAAGCATCGGGTATGAGCTGATGTAGTTCACACTGCAGACACCTGGAAAGTATTAGGCCCTTGTCTAGGTGACATGTCAAACCACATATAACCATATATTTTCTTCACTATGGAACACTAAATCTTTCCAGTATTTAATGCCCTTCTCTTTAATGTCAGCTGGTCTTATAAGGAGACTTGTTAAACTAGTGTTCTCAATTAGGGAATTTTAATTTTAATAATAATTCAATTAAAGGTGTGTTTTTTATGGAGCATTCACGTTACCTTTAGTGGTATTAGAGTAACCATCATAATAACAAGGAGTAATTATTTAAATGCTCATTAAAAATCGAGTCCTGGAGAAGAGAGTAACATTGGTGGGAAGGCTGTACGAACATGATATGTGTCTGTTCCTGAGTATTACAATAAAATATGTCCTTTCTTTAAAGCTTACAAGTTTCTGCTTTTCCTGAACTTCTAAAAGTGCAGTAAAGCAGCATTAAAATTCCTTAACGTTTTTATTGCAGCTGTTGTAACTTTGTAAAGGGAACCAGAAACATTACCTATTGCTAGAGGTAAAGAATGGCAGTGGTTGCGTGGACCTGACTGCAGGTCCTCACTGCAGTCCTGGCACGGGTTACGGGTGGGTGATTAAAAAGGGGGAGAGTTCATTCTCTGTTACAGCTAATGGAATTATTCAGACATGCTGAGGGGAAGACTTGTTAGGCACTGGATGTCACTGTAGCCCAGCAGAAAATAATGAATTCTCAACAGTTCTTATCTCACACTGATTATTTTTTGATGCTATCTAGAATAACTGAGGATATTTTGAGGGAAATTTATCTCCAGGTCAAAGGCACTCAGAATTCAGGGTATATAGAAAGTCATGTACCAACTGGGCACAGAAGATCTGTGTATCACTAAATGATACAAATCAGACTGCAGAGAACAGATAAGTCAGGGGATTCAGACTGCCTGGTGCAGTGAGGTGAACGTCCACAGACCTAGGCTACTCTTGTTCTGGGCTGGGCAAAGTGACCTGTCTTTTCTCATTACCCCCTGCAAGGGCAGAATTTGGGAGGCAGGATCTGAATTTAGCTTTGTTTTATACTGTTCACTAAAGAGAAAAAAGCTCATTATTTCTTTGACATTTTGAACAGAACATAATCTGTCATGCAGGAATGGAGAGAACACATTTTAGTATTTCTGGGAAACATCATATTTTGTCATAATATGCAGAAAAGGCAAGAGTGTTCAATAAGTACATAGTTTACCTATTAAGGGGAAGATACTAGAGAAATTTTTAATCTACCAGGTATAAACATAAGTAGATCTAATGGTTGACATTTGACCTCAGCAATCACAATCCAAATTGGAAATAAAACATTCTTTTTAATACGGAAGATAGTCAACCATTGCCACAGACTACTCTGATACGTAGTGAATTCTCTCTCACTTGGCATTTCCAAATCAGTCTGGGAGAAAGGGGTGCTAAAAGACATGAAGGGGATCAACTGAAAAATCACTGATCTGGATTATATCTGTATGTGAGGTGCAGAATAGTTTGTTTCCTGTGTTTTTCATGTACATTTAGGTAGGACAAAATATCTTAAATTGCAGAAAGAAAGATTTAGATTAGACATTTGGGGAATCTTCTTGATGGCAAAAGAGAGAAGGAATGAAGTAGACTTTGGGAAGGTTGTAGACTCTCCATCTGAGTAGTCTTTGAAGTGGGATAGTGGAACATCTGCTGTAGATATAAATAGATGCTGTAGATATGGACACCCGTGGGTTCAGGTTTTGGACAAGGGTAACCCTTAAGGTTTATCCTTGTCCTCTCATTCATGGCCCTTCCTAGCCTTCAAATCAGTAGTATTTCTGAACCTATACACCTGTGTTTCAGTAGGATCCAGCCCTACAAACCTGTGTCCTGTCTGAAATCCAGTGGCAACATTTGTTTGGCTTTAGAACAACCTTGAAGCTACTATTGACTCCTCAGGGCTTGTGGCCTGGTTGTCTCATCTCAGTACAAGCACCATATCTACCAACTAATGTAAAGATAAAAAGTTACACTTGAGTCATCAAGCCCCAAAATTCATGCCTAGTTATAGACTGTAGGGTCGAATCCATGTGAAATTAATTGAATAGTATTGATGAAGTCTTGACTTGTGCTTAACTCTAAGCACATGAATAATTTCATCACTATCCAACAGAGCACTTTCGCCTATGCTTAAGTTTCACTGATGTTGATTACTCACATGCTCAAAGTCAAGCACATGCTAAAGTGATGAAGACTGCATCTGGCAAAGCCTATATAGCTAGTTGTCATAAAGTGGGTATTTAGAAAGACTTCAGTGCAAGTGGCAAGGGATTAAGATAGCCAAATATCAAAAGTAGCCTTATAACAAAGAGTTTTATAGTGTAGGTGCACTGCATTATTAAATATAAAGATCAGTGTTGAGCAATACGTGGCTGTTTCTGGGCATGTTTAAAATATTTAGCAAGTTTTTTAATATAAAAACGTTTGGAGTGAATCTTCAAAGACTTTTTGACATTGTTCTGTTCTTAAAAGTAAGCATCTACACTGCTCAGGGCAACTTCTAGGCAAGATAACCATGAAGTGATAATATGGAAAAGAACATTTTCTTTTCTTTTCCCCCTTTTTTTTTTTTTTTTTTTTTTTTTTTTAAGGGGAGTCTGGGGAGAGTCTTTGAGGACTGTGAAAGTGTGTGTATGTATATATATATATGTGTATTTATATATTTATATACATATATAGGCATAGACTCGTGAAGGAGTCAGAGATTTGTAGCAAGGTAGCCTGCAGTCAATTTTGTCATTGTGTTGAGGTATCCTGAAGAGGAGTGTTAAGAAGTGTAAAAGCTAAACAAAACAAAAAGGAAGAGAAACTGTCTTATGTCTTCTAGCTTATAAATCTTACATCACTAATAACACTAATTTGCTCTGTTTGAAAGAAAACTAAAATGAAGGGGTTTTTACTGTACTCACATTTCACGGAGGTGAAGTTTTGGAGAACAAAAAACAACAAAACATTTCAGTTCCATGTAACATGTAGTAGCAAGCATCTAGTCAGCTGCCATTTTGAGGGTAATTTTTTTAATCAGCCATTTCAGTTTTAGATTGGCCTCAGCCTGCTCAGGAATTTTTCACCTTACATGTGTGCCTTTGCTGAAGTAAATGTGTTGCTGTTGTTGTCGTCTAATACACAACTGCTTTCTTCCTCCTGTCAGCTCTTGAGCTAAGCAAGGAGAACACATGCACACATACCCACACTCACATACCTGATTTTGTTAAAGAAAAAAACTCCACAACAAAAAGAATGCATGCTGTGACTTTAAAAATGAAAGAATCGAGCAGCTGTGGGTAATAAATTGATTAATTAGAGTGGATAAAATGAAGGTGAAGGGTGCAGAGCACTCTTTAATTTGAAGATATACGACCTTGTAAGATGCTGCACTTCATTTGCTATTAGATCACACTTCAGAAGGGGCTTTATTAAAGTCTGTTCTAGGGTGAGCTGAGGTAAAACATATTGTTAAAAAAAGCTTTTGACAGAGTATGTTATATACTTTAGTCTGCTTCAGTGATTTCTGTCACTTTTTATACTACATGTTGCCGTGCAAGAAAAGTTAAAGGTCTAGACATTTTCATCATACTTCTGTAAGAAACAGAAATTTAAATATTTGAAGTAATAATGGGAGCATTTACTGTTGCTTTGGCTGCAGAGCTGACATAAAACTCCCTAACTGCCTCAGTGCTGAGTAGTTTTTTAAGGGATAATGCATCAGTTCCTTTCTGTGTTTGTATGTGGCTTTCATTAATGTCAATTGCCCTTATGAGCAGTTTTTCCAAGCTGAGTACAGTTCCCAAACTTGTTCTTTATGTGATCGCAGTTGTTAGAGCTTAATCAAAGCAACTGGGTCTGTCCCGTAAAGATGCAGTATACAGAGCAGAGGCACGGGGGCTGTGTCTGCCAGGCAGAAACGCCTGGTGTGTTGTGTACATTTTTATCTTGGCTGTGGAGAGCTGGCTTTTCCAAACTCAGGGTCTGAAGCTGCTATCCAACAGCAACAGCCCTACTAAATCAATCGAAGTGCGAGGAGCTGCACTGCATTTATCACCTACCTTTGTAAATAAGTCTCAATCTGATAGATGCTCTTTTCTTTACACTTTTATGGATGTTCATTGGGTGATAAGATTAGATACACTGACAGGCTGATAGGTAGGCAGATAATCTTCTAGCCTCCTTTTATAAGGTTTTGTAGGTTTTGTTAGCAGCAACCATTCCTGCAGCAGCCAGAAGAGGGGAATTCAGTCAGCAGCAATCCTGCTTTGCCTGGTGTGCCTGAGTTTAAATTTTTTTTTTTTTCCTTAGCTTCTGTGAGTCATTCCTCTTTATAGAGGTAGTTTTGATAATACAGTTCCGTTCATCTCATAAACTCTTTCATTTTCAAGATCAAGCACCAGGCTTTTGTGAATCTCGATTTCCCCCTCCCTTGTCTAGAAAGGGTTTGTGTAGTTCACTTGTGGATCTGAGCCTCCTGTTGAGGGGCTGGGATTGGGCTTCATTCGGCTTGTTAGGAAGATATGGGTCAGGAGGAAAGCCTGGTTCAGATTTTAAACTTTCAGGAACTTTAGTACCTTTAGATGCAGCGCCATCACTAGCCAAAAAATATGCTTTCATAAACAAACAAACAAGAAATTAATTTTAGATTTTCCAAAGTGGGTTGTTTTTCTGGAAACCTCCCCCTCATTAAAAAAAAAAAAAAAAAAAAAAAAGAAAAAAAAAAAAAGGAAAAAGAAAAAAGAAACAAACCCCAACCAAATCCTGGATCATGATTTTTCAAGTTGACGCATATTTCTGAATTTATCAGAGTCTTGCAGAGGCATTGAAAAAAGGGAGGGGGGAAAAAGTGCTTTTTGAAGATAGAACATAGTTTATAGTGTGCCCAGGACTGGAATTTTCTAGCTAGCAAAATTCTGACTAGTGGAGACTTGTCCACACCTGTTCTTTATGTAAAGCTGAATCAAGGTTAAAGGAATGCTTTCCACCTTTATGCAGTCGTTCAAAGAGGCTAGAAAGGCAAACAGAACAATGTTTTTGGCTCTGGTGAGCATTTTTGCATTGGAGGGCAGGCTCAGGCTCAGAAATTCTTGGGACCCAGTTCAAGCACGGCCCGACATTTGTTACTGTTAATTGCAACTGTGCTGTCGGCTTTGATTACCGGATGTTTCATTTGAGAGGCTTCTTGGTGTTTTGGCAAAGTGAATTTCAAAGTGGTTTATGCAAGGGTACGTTTTCCATGCTCCTGTTAACTTGAATAGGACTTGTGCGGCTAAATACCTGCATAGTATTTTAAAAATGGAAGTGCTGGCATGACTGAAGCATGTATAAATTAAATTCAGCAAGATCTCAGGGGAATGTTGCATGAAGTATATAAAAATATAAAATGATAGAGTGAAAATTACACTGAAGCTCCTTGCAGGTGCCTTGTAAAACTTACCACACTGGGTTTTCCGTGGTTTTATTCTCTATATAAATGACTTGAAACAAATTCTTTTTTGTGGAATAAACACATGAAAAAAATTTGGATCCCTGTGCATCATAAAGGGAGATTTTATTTGCAAGTTAAAGGATATAAATGTGTATAGCACCGATGTGTTTGTGTGATATTTGTCATACATGTTAAGTGAGTACGTGTGGTGAGTAAATGTGCTGTTCAACAATTTATATCAGTCAATACATTGCAATTAAGTCCCTCTTTCAGAAATGCCAAGGAGGAAATGTGCTAGCAAAATAAAGCACATGCCAACTGTATTTAAATGTTCTCCGCTGTATTGTTTTTTGAGTGTTCTTTCTGTTTTTTTATAGGTAAAGATGAGCCTTCAAGCTATATTTGCACAACATGCAAGCAGCCTTTTAATAGCGCTTGGTTCTTGCTTCAGCATGCCCAGAACACACATGGATTCCGTATCTACCTGGAAACAAGCCCTTCAAACAGTTCCCTTACTCCACGCATCACCATCCCTCCTCCTCTGGGACCGGAGACTGTTGCACAGTCCCCACTGATGAATTTCCTTGGAGACAACAACCCTTTCAATCTTTTGCGGATGACAGGACCCATCTTGCGTGAACACCCTGGCTTTGGTGAGGGTCGGCTCCCAAACACACCTCCGCTGTTCAGCCCACCACCTCGTCATCATCTGGATCCACATCGCCTTAGTGCCGAAGAAATGGGGTTAGTTGCCCAGCATCCCAGTGCCTTTGACAGAGTTATGCGTTTAAACCCCATGGCAATTGAGTCCCCAGCGATGGATTTCTCCAGAAGGCTTCGAGAGCTGGCAGGAAACAGTTCCACCCCTCCGCCAGTCTCACCCAGTCGCACCAACCCTATGCATCGCCTGTTGAATCCCTTCCAGCCAAGTCCTAAATCACCTTTTTTGAGCACCCCGCCACTGCCCCCCATGCCTCCCAGCAGCACTACGCCTCCCCAGCCTCAGGCCAAGAGCAAGTCCTGTGAATTTTGTGGGAAAACATTCAAGTTCCAGAGTAACCTTATTGTGCACCGGCGCAGTCACACAGGAGAAAAGCCCTACAAGTGTCAGCTCTGTGACCATGCTTGCTCCCAGGCCAGCAAGCTAAAACGCCACATGAAAACTCATATGCATAAAGCTGGCTCCATGACAGGCAGGTCAGATGATGGACTGTCCACCACTAGTTCACCCGAGCCGGGCACAAGTGAGCTCACTGGTGAGGGACTGAAATCCAGTGAGGCAGATTTCAGGAATGAGAGTGATCCTTCCCTGGGCCATGACAATGAAGAAGAGGAAGAGGAGGAGGAAGAGGAAGAGGAGCTTGAAAATGAGAGCCGTCCAGAGTCGAGCTTCAGTATGGACTCAGAGCTGAGTCGTAACCGAGAAAATGGCTCCAAGTCTCTGCCGGATGAGAAATCCCTTGTCTTGGGAAAAGTCATTGAGAATGTAAGTCTAGGTGCCATCCAGCAATATAACGACATGCTAGCTGAAAAACAGAAGAGGAGTAGCTTCATGAAAAGGTCTTCTGACCAACGAGACTTGTGTCCTCGAGACCTCTGTCAGAGAGATCCAGGTGATGAAGACTCTGTGGTAGGAGAGCTGGACCGCACTGAGGAAGGAACGGTCAATGGAAGAAACTTTGGCCCAGGCGAACCCTTCCCAAACTTGTTCCCCCGCAAACCAACACCTATCACAAGCCCCAGTTTAAACAATTCCTCTAAAAGAATAAAGGTAGAGAAAGATTTGGACTTGCCACCAGCAACAATAATACCTTCCGAAAACGTTTACTCCCAGTGGCTGGTAGGGTATGCAGCATCACGGCACTTCATGAAGGATCCGTTCCTCGGATTCACAGACTCCCGACAATCCCCCTTCGCGACCTCTTCAGAGCACTCGTCGGAGAACGGGAGCCTACGTTTCTCCACCCCGCCGGGGGACATGCTGGACGGGGGGCTCTCAGGGCGCAGCGGCACGGCAAGCGGAGGCAGCACCCCCCACATCAGCGGTCCTGGCCCTGGGCGACCCAGTTCGAAGGAAGGGCGCAGGAGCGATACATGTGAGTACTGTGGCAAAGTCTTTAAGAACTGCAGCAATTTGACGGTGCACCGTCGGAGCCACACTGGAGAGCGGCCTTACAAATGCGAGCTCTGCAACTATGCATGTGCCCAGAGCAGTAAGCTGACGCGCCATATGAAAACGCATGGCCAGATAGGGAAGGAGGTCTACCGCTGCGACATTTGCCAGATGCCCTTCAGTGTTTACAGCACCCTGGAGAAACACATGAAAAAGTGGCATGGAGAACATTTGCTGACAAATGACGTCAAAATTGAGCAGGCAGAAAGAAGCTAAGGCCACCCCACCCCCCGCCCCCACTAGGTTAAATTTCAGGGGTCTAGGTAACATTTTATTTGTACAGTTTAACTATTGCCAACTGAGAAAAGATGACCTAACTTGCCTCCGTAAACATAATTTAGCATAACTATGGTAGGTGCCAGACTTTGGCACTTAAAATTTAACCTGTGTCTACAAAGTTCTATTAAACCCGAGGGTTGATTAAGGCAGTAAAAATTGTGGAGCCTTTTAACTGTGCAATAATTTCTGTATTTATTGGGTTTTTGTAATTTTTTGGCATGTGCAGGTACTTTTTTTATTCTTTCTGTTTAAATTTCTTTTAAAATTTTGTTGGGTATCCCTTTTTAATTTTACCCAGTCGTAGCCTGAGATTACTTGCATTGTAGGTGAGAAACATATCTTTTTAAATTATAATTTTTGGGCCGCTGCTTTGTTGAAATTTAAGCTAAGCATGTGTAATTTCTTGTGAAGAAGCCAGAATTTGAACAGAAATCTTTCTTCTTTCATTTTTATTTTATTTCTTTTTTTCCTTTCCTCTTCTTAAACAACCTTGAAGATTAGGGAGAACAAAATTGTACAGCGGATAACAATCTTTAAAATTAGCACTTTCTTTTGGAATTGGATTGAAAATGTAGCACTGACAATGTCGCTGATGGTAGAGGCCTTTTCAAGATTGATTTCATCACAAAAGTTATGGCAACAAAAAAGACATAGTTGCAGAAGACAGCTACATTCAGAAACCAGAAGCATGGTTAGTTGTGCATTATTATTGGATAGTTTCTTCTTGATATTAAAAGGTATAGCAACATAATGGTGCCATTTTTTCACGTTTTGGGGTGTCTTTCCCTCTTTCTTCCTCTCCCACCACTCTTCTCAGAAGCAGTAAAAGTACATCTTGAGTGTTGTAATATACTTTTCACACCTTGTGGGAGCCAAATACTATATTTTTTTCTTGGTAAACTGCAAAAATAAAAATTTGAATTCAGGACATCTACTTTAGTCCAAATTTGCTGTACTTAAATAATTACTAGAGGGTGGGAAATTGCGAACTTCTCAGTGAAAAGCCTCAACTCAGAGGCATTTGGTTTATGAAGGGAAGTATTAGAGCTATATTATGTGATGTACAAAGATGTTATTATAAGGAAGGGAAAAATGAATTCTAGTTTATATACCTTTCTTGGCAAGATTCTGCTCCTACTGAAGTCGCTAAGAGCTTTCCCCTTGACTTAATTAGGAACAGAATGCAGTTGTGTTCAGAGAAAAGTATTACGACAGAAAAAAGAAAATAAAAGAAAAATGCACCTGCTCTACTTTCAAATTTTAATATTAACAAACATTGGACAATTATGGTTAGAGATTTTAATAATGTTGACCCGCACTTTAAGGCTTTTGTTTGTGGTTAATAGAAAAATGGCTTCTCAACAAGAAATTACATCATATTCTTCTACTTGGCCCAAAGTTGGGTTAAACTGTAAGGGAACAGCTGAGATTAAGTGTCAGTGTTGCTAAGCATGGCATTCACAATACTGGCACTATAAAGAAAAAAAAATAAAAATAATTTATTGGACAGTTTTTCTACTGCCATTCAATTTGACGTGAGTGCCTTGAAAACTGATCTTCCTATTTGAGTCTCTTGAGACAAATGCAAAACGTTTTTGTGAAATGAAAAGACTTTAAAAAAAAAAAAGTAAACCAAGAAAAGTACATTCTTTAGAGAAAAAAGAGCCACATTTACTAAAAAAAAAAAAATAATAATTACTGGTTGAAGATAGTGGACATGAAAATGCCATAAGACCCAATCAAATGAAGATGTATACCCAGCACAACTTCGGACATCCATTAGCTGAATTATTCTCAGCCTTTTTTTTTTTTTCAGGACAACGCTGCTTAGGAAATGGAATGGAAATGATTTACTGCTGAATTAAAACTCAAATGACACAAATTACAAGTTGTTATCATTGAATGAGAAAAAACAATTCAGGAACAACGGCTAATTTTTTTAAAAGTTAAATTTAGTGCACTCTGTCTTAAAATACGTTTACAGTATTGAATACATACAAGGGTAAAAAAGAAATTGTGTGTATGTGTGTTTGAGCAATCTTTTTTTTTTTCAAAGTTTGCTTAATAGGTTATTAAAGAAATGCCATAATGGCCATGTGTATATTGTTTTCTTTTGGTGACGGGGTTTTAGTATATATTATATATATTAAAATTTCTTGATTACTGTAAAAGTGGACCAGTATTTGTAATAATGGAGAATGCCTGGGCATTTTACAAAACCAGAAAGAAAAAAAAAAAAAAACCCTTTTCTTTTTTCCTTGAAAATGTTGCAGTAAAATTTAAATGGTGGGTCTATAAATTTGTTCTTGTCACTGTAACTGTAAAGTCTTGAGTTTTAGTAATTTTTTTTCTGCCTTGGGTGTTGAATTTTTATTTCAAAAAATGTATAGAATCTCGTATTCGGGGATTAAAAGGTGATTGCTACACCATGTAGAAAAAGTATGTAGAAAAAAGTGCTTAATATTGTTATTGCTTTGCAGAAAAAAAATCACGTTTCTGACCTGTACCTATTTTTCTCTTTTTTTCTCCCCTTCCCCCCTTCTCTTCCCCTTCTGGAATGGATATTGATATTGGTTGATTCATATGATGTAGGCACTTGCTGTATTTTTACTGAAGCTTGTAATTTTTTAACTGTACGCTTGTCCTTTTAAAGGGATTTAATGTACCTTTTTGTTAGTGAATTTGGAAATAAAAATAAAAACAAACAAACAGGCTGCCATAATATATTTTTTTAATTTGGCAGGATAAAATATTGCAAAAATAAAAAAAAATTTGTATGTGAAGTCCTTATTGTACAGGAAAAAAGGGGGTTGTTAGACGACCTTTGAGTAAAAGAAACAAAACAAAATAATTAAGTGCTTTTTAATTTTTTTTGTTGTTGTTGTTCACAAATAATTTTAGTTGTATATATATTTTTTTTTGTCAGAAATGGCCTACAAAAAAGTGCTGTTCCCACAGGGCTCTAAATAACTTCAAAGTTGCCTGGACCCCTTGCATCAAGGTTTTACCAGGTATGGTTGAACCAGACTGGATGGTTATTGCCTATATGTGTGAAATGAAATTCCATTCCCATCAAGGTGTCTGGGGTGACATCCCACAGCTTCCCTGCAGATTCGAGAGAGAGAGAGAGATTTTTTTCCCCCCTTTCAAACAAGATGTCCAACATATCTTCCCTCGCTCAACCACCCCCCTACTCACTTCTCCTTGCACCCTGCCACCACTCCCTGGAAGAAAGTAATTTTGTAGCAAACAGTGAGAGCTGCTGCATCCATTGACCTAAAAATGGTAAAACGGGCAGTTGTTGGTACAGCTGTAACTGGGTTGAAGTGAAATTGGTCCAGGCATAGCCCTCCTCTTCCCTGTCAGAACAGGACCTACTCCGTGGTCTTGCCAGTCCATGTTATTAGCTGCTTTGCTGCTGTTCACTCCTAATTGTACATTCCATAAATTTCTGAATGTTTGAGGGACTGGGATGAAATCCTGTGCCTTTTGATTTCTCTATTCTTTGCTGTTATTTCTCTCTCTCTCTCATGCTCTCTCCCTTTTGGGTCGAGGGGAAGACAGGTGGCAGAAGAGATGCTGATGCTCTAGTGAAGGGGAGAAGGAGACAATGCTCACAGCTCTGGCAGGAAATGGTGGTAAAACTAAAACACAGCAAAAAAAATAAATATTGCCATGCCAAATTCCTCTGCTGCTTTCATCAGTGCGGAGCTGCTGGAGCAATTGAAGGGCATGGGTGTGACAGCAGGGAGAATTTGGTCCAGCTACCTAACAGATAGCTAGCTATATGTCTTCCTGGCTTGAACAATGTACCCTTAAGACTTCTGGACAAATTCTGGATCTCAATTAAACTGATATAAATCAGGAATTATTAATTACTCTCAGTTCTGGATTGCTCCAGTGTAGCTGAGGCTGGAATGTGGTCCCTTAAAGGCACATTCTCAATTTTTGGTGAAAATTCAGATCTTTGGCATTCATATAAATCCAGAGTCATGTCACAGGACTCAGCAGAATGCCCTGGACATGTACCGGTGTAACAAAGAGCAGAAATCAACCACATATTTTCAGTCCACAATTCATTGATTTAAGACAGAATTTTACCTGTCATTTTAGAGTAAGTTGCTTAGGAGTTCCAGTCTTGTTTTTAGTTATCCAGGATAGCTAACACCAGCAGTTGTCTAATTTTGTGACTTGAATCTCTGAAAATAATAAGTCACCCAAAAGCACAAGGCTTGTGTTTCTGCAGACTGTAGTTATAATTAAATGGCTCTCCTTTTCTTCTTGCTTAGAAGAACTGTAGTTTACTAGGCTATAAGCACAATATAACATGGACATAAAATAGCAAGAATGCTGCCATAGTTTTCTTTACAATTTAAATAGCTTTTAATTATTATTTTAGGTTGAATTTATTACTTCTATTGTGTCTAGTCCTGCTGCCTTTGAAGTCCAGAGAAAAATTACAGTCAACAAGCCTGGCAACAGGACAGGTCTGAGAACCTGGTTTTAGAAAGAAATACAATTTTAAGGAAAGGGTCAAAAAAACAGCATTTCATCCCAGTCCTATGTAAGAGACAGTCCAAGGTTTTGTTTTTCACAGGCAAACTCATTTTTATGGTGCTCTTTGTATTTTAGAACTGCAAAGCAAAGTAACGTTGATTTAAGTTGTTTGCATTTGTACCGGCAAGGCAAAATATTTTTATTACCTTTTTCTATTACTTATTGTATGAGCTTTTGTTGTTTACTTGGAGGTTTTGTCTTTTACTACAAGTTTGGAACTATTTATTATTGCTTGGTATTTGTGCTCTGTTTAAAAAACAAGAGCACTTTTTTTTTTATTATGGATAAAATGTTGAGATGGCTGGAGGTCATTTCAATATGGCTTAGTGAAATATTTATTGTTCCTTTTATTCTCTGTACAAGATTTTTGGCCTCTTTTTTTTCCCTTATTGTCACATTGTTGAGTTCAGCATGTGTCTACCATTTCATTTGTACGCTCGTTCAAAACAACGTTTGTTCCAGTTTCAAGTTATAAAAATAAATTGGACATTTGACTTGATCTCCAAATCTTGTCCTTCCTGTTTTTTTGTTGTTGGTTTTTTTTTGTTCGTTTGTTGTTTTTTGTTTTTTTTAAATTGAGGGGTGGGAGAGGGAAAAAAGAAGGGAGCAAGGTAGTTGAAGCTTTAGTACAGATGATAGAGCTCATGTCTCATTTTCTGTCGGTTCTTTAGGTAATGCATCAGGAGAGATTTCTTGTTTGTGGAGAACATGTGAGCACCTGCATGATGCTAACCAGATGCTCAAGTCCTCCTTTCATTCTTTGAAATTAAATATGATGTATTTTCTGAGTAAGGGTCTTGAGATAAAATGGTAGAAAAATGCTGGATGCAGTCAAATTTATTACATGAAATCAGATGATGCTTGGGGTGATTAGCTCAGTTTTCTGAAGACAGAAGAGCTTTGAGCTTGTGTTTCTTTCCATCCCCATAAACTTAACTATGTGCTAAATGCACCTAAGTTTGTAAAGGTGTTTTACTTCTTGGATGCTGATGCAAATAGGGAGGAACACTTACCAATTTAAACAGGAGCTGAATTTCATCCACAGACTGTGCATTATTATGTTAGAAATGCCAAAATGTAACTGCAGCTAAACATCTGCTCCTCCTCCTCCTCGGCTATGGACAAAGCCATGCAGAATTAAAGGCAAAATTTTGCACAATTTGCAGTTTGAGGACAAGAGCTGACAGCTACAGGCAGTTCACTATCCTGATGCTTTTTATCAAGCCAACCTGTTAGCAAATGCATGGAAATAAGATAATTTTTTATTCAAGCCATTATTGCAAAGCTAAGGAAAGATTTGGAGTTTTGAAGACCAGATTCTGATTTCCTGGAGGCCCTGGTCCAACAAACCATGTAACAGGCTTGTGTTTCAAAGCAGGTGGGTAATTGAAATTCATTTCAAAGGAACTGCTCCTGGACTTTAAAGTATTTGGCTCAACTCAGAAGTCAGGAGGGGAAGCTAAATGGTTTGTGCTACAGAAGATCTCCTGCAGATGGTCCCTTCCTGATCCCAGGCTCCCTGAATCTACTGCAATCTAAATTTAGGTGTATGTGTGAGTGCTTTGCTGGATCAAGGCTTCAGAGTCATATAAAAGTTACAGGCTTTGAAAAGTTGCACTCATGAGAAACCAGTGAAAATGAAATCAGAACCCGACGCTGACAATTATATTGGGCAATAGTTCACGCCATAATTCCCCAAATGCCACGTTTGTTCTGAATGCTTTCTGCAGCGAGCAGCAAAAGCTGTTACATTTAACTTCTAAATTTTGCACAGTTTGCATTTGAATGGGGCGTTTTTGACACCCCATAAACATGACTTCACTCTAGTGGAGCTTTACACTGCTGTTATTTTGTCAGCTTTAAAGGCGTTGCAGGCCTTGCAGATGTTGATGGGGTGCTTCAAGATTTAGTGGCAGCTGCTGCTGCTGTGCATCCTGGACTGTGGCTGGGAGAATTTGGAGGCACGAGGGGACTTACCATCCACTGCCTCTGCCAGGGGCCTCTGCAAGGAGGCATGGACCTCCTGGAAGTGGTAATGCCTTAACTCATCACTGTTGAATCTGCTAGAGCGTGTTTGTCACAGTCTTGATTACTCACACATGTTGCCATGAGGGAAAATGCAGGATTAGGCCCTTTTGACAGAGGAAATGTGAGAAATGACACAAACAAGGCTGTGAACAACTGAATCCAAATGAGTCTCTTTGCGACATCCTTGGGTTGGATACTCCTGTTTCATAGATGCTTGTGTAACCCAAGAACTCTATTATAACCACTAAAGGAAAAGTCTCAGAAAGATCTTTGTGAAATCCAAATGAAACCAATGTCATTTCAACATTAGTATGAAGCAAGAGGTTCTTTAGGTCAGCTTTGTAATTAATATAATGAAAAAACTTATTATAAAGGTGATTTAATTTCTCAAGGGCCCTATTTCTCACACTGATTCTATACCATATTACTTCTTTGGGTTAAATAGATTTACTCCTGATATACATAAGCATTTCATGGGATTGAATATGGCTTAGTGGTTTTACATACAAAAAAATTACATAAATTACAAGAACATATAACAGAATAGCAGTGACAATTGAACTCTAAGTCTGTAATTGAGATGTTTCCACCAGAAAGTCAAGTCAATGGGTTACATTTACCCTATCAAAGGGCAGAAAGATACTATGTGATCTGTACATCCAATTAAAACAACTTGAAAACTGAGCACTCAAAATGAAAGGCTTCCGAACAGACCAATAATTATACACCAGAATCATTCAGGAAATAATTCTGAATAATGAATATATTTGAGAAAATTGTGATCTATTTGCAGACAACTTGTAAGCAAAAAAGAGGCAACATTTGCCTAATAGTTGATTTGCTCTGAATTATTCTCCTAGCTCAGCTAAACACTGACCTTTAGCTCCTCAATGACAACATGCATTTCACTGCCTTAGAGATGACAGACCGTTCTTTTGGATCGCATATGGTAGAGATGGAAAAGACTTATTTACTCCTTTTGCCCATCCATTGCTAATAATATAGGATTATTTCTTTCAGTACATCTCATAAACAGGATATTATGCAAAACAGAATCAAATACAAATTTATATCTACTAATTGAAAAAAAAAAAAGGCTGGTAAGAAAAGATTCTTCATCCAGTTTTGTCATTGTCCATTTCCCTATGAGTGTAATCACAGGATATAACAATATGATACTACATTTATTGAGAGTGGAGGCATGCTTCAGATCTTGGTTGGACTGTAATTTGAGGGTAAGGCTACTTCCAAAAGATATTATAATTCTTCTATTTCCCATACTAATCAAGAGCTAATTGCATTATACAGACAACGGAGTGATTTACAGATTATGTTTTCTGCACAGAAGTTAGGTTTCATTCTATGTATATATTTTTATTTATTTATTATCCTATCAAGATACCTGTGAAATACTTCCTGTGCAAGTGAAGAGCACTTATATATTTTCATGTAGAGTTGGCAAGTGCCAATGCTGATTATGGTAGAAGTTAGAGGTATCATCAGAGAACACCAAAGCTAATGGAAATCTGAAGGAAAACAATAATGTTTTACTGATTCCTATACATTTGCTATGACTAAAAAAAAAATCACAGTGCTCTTCAAAAATGCTTTAAGCATAAAGAATGAGTGTCCAATGACTACAAAGTTATATGTGTGAGTGTGCACAAATGATGTACATGTCTCTGTACATAACTTAGATTCAGATTTTAAGTGTATTTGTAAAAAGCTAGACTATAATAATGATTTAATTTTAATTTCTCCTTATTAACAAACAAGTGTAACTGAGCTGATTTTAGTCCATGGCACTATACCTAAAGATTCTCAGTTACTTGAAGAGAGGTAATGTAGAATGGATATTACAGTGATAAATGAAGACCCCTTGCTTCTCCTCTAGAAATCACAATTGAAGGAGACATTGTGTGTGGGCAATGTCCATATAACATTTGAGTAGACAGTATTAAAATCCCTAAGATAATGTTTTTTACTAGAAACCAATAGATCGTAAAGCAAAAATCAGTGACTAGCCAGACTAATCTAGAGCATGTGAAGGAGGTATGTTTGCAATTCTTTTTCTCACTATGTTTATTAATCTATATGAAGAGATTAACATAACTACCTGTGTGTTTTGGGGACTTGGGGTTTCACTCGTTGTGGTGCATGGGTCTTCCCACTGGTGTGAGATGTGGAGAGACAGGTGAAAATAAGACAAATTAAAAAAGTCAAGCAGACATTGGAAACACTCCAGAACAAACTCTCATCAATTGACACTCCATGATGCGATGGTGAGAAGTATTTTTGGAGTGAAGAAGGAGTCAAAAGAGTAGTCTTCATATGATACATTCCCAATGTGAACCATCAGCAAAACCAGGAAAAATTGATATTGATAGCAATAGTATTTTCTATGCAGAATGTGGCTGCAGCAATCTAATCAGAAACCAGGCACTTACCACAGAATACTTTGAATTCTTAGCAATGATGTAACTCAGCTTCACTGAGAAAAGCATTATTCCTGCAAAATACCCCCAAATTACTGACAGAACAAAATGATACAATTACAGAATTAGAAAAGGAGAGGGAAGAAGGTGCTAAGAGATATAAACAAGGGAGACATTAATGTTTCAGGTGGTAATAATGTTCAGATGTAAGGAATGTGTTGGAAGATCATTGATTAATCAAGCCTGCTAGATGTTTCAAAATGCCTAAGTGAAATGGGAGTCTAAGTCCCATTTTAGAGGTAACTTGAGTGCTGAGACCCACTGATTTATGACAAGCCCTACATTTCCAAATGACTTTTGAAAATAAGGCAGTGGTCCGAAGTTGTTTTAAAAAAAAAAATATCTTCTGTCATAGATGTTGTTCTGCTGATATTCTGATTATTACCTTTAATGTCTGAACATTTTTGAACACAGAGAAATTGGAATGGGAGACTCCTCCTATTTAAATTTGTGGCTTAGTCTCATCTTTACTAAAGAGAGGCATAACTCCTAAAACCCCGTATTTAATGTCTAGAAACCCATCATTGTACCCAAGAGACAGCACAAAGTCAGGGTAAACGGCTAATGGTCAAGATAGAGGTCTCACCATTTCACTAGATATGAAAGATTGCAGGGTACTTTCCAGTTCAATACAGCTCATAAATGTTCTAGTAGTCCTATGGAGAAACTCTTGGAAAGTGGAAACCCCTCTACCTGCAGGACGTTCACATTTAGATCCGTAATTTGTCTTGCAGAGACTCTTGAAGTAATAGTATGAAATAATAGCTATTTAATATGTCCCAACTACCAGCGACTAACAACATGACCTTTCTTGTTGAGGAAAACCCTTTTGAGTCAAAGTCATATTTCTGTATATTCATCATATTCAGTGATGAAATTTTTCTATATATGTGCTAGTTTTGAAGTTTAATTTGTGAAGTATCCGCAATTTACTCCTCTGCCATAATTTATCATTTCTATAAAAGTGTTGCACAACAGGTCACGTGGGTACTCCTCATCCACTCTTGTGAACAGTCAGGTAGATTTACCAGTTCCCTGTTGAGAGATCAAGCTAGTCTGAGAAGAGATGAGCTCTGCGGTATGATTTCAGTTGGCACATCTTGTTCTGCAATGGATGTTTGACCATGGTTGTAGAGTGTCTTGTCCATCCAGGACACAACAGTAGTCTACAGCAGATATATGCAGAACAGGAGTAATGACCCATGGAGAAGTGGAAATGTCTGTGAAGAGGGATTCTCTTCCCAGGTGTGGATCTGAAAGCAGATCTTTATTTTTTTTTAGTGGCAAGTTAGAGAAATGCATTTTCTAATTCTGCTTTGTGGTAGAGCAAACAAAAATAGGGCATTGTCTGGTGTAAATCAGCATTACTCTGTTGTGCCAAGTCAGCCAAGTTTTCTTACCTATTAACTGAGAGTTATTTTCAGGTTTGTGTTATCCATCCCAGCTTAGTAAATGTTTTTAATACCTTACTTATTTTTCAAAAAGACAAAGGTGCTCTTCCAATTAATAAAACAGGAAGTGTTTTAAATCAAATTACCTTGACTGCTTTGTGATACTGCATGTGAGCTCCCTATTAAGTCAATACTCAAAAAGAGTAGCTGTAGCTACAAAAAGAGGAAGCTGTAGCTCTCAGTAAATTAAGTAGACTGTGCATGCCTGTAGGAACTTCTGTGATGTATGTGAATGATTAGCCAACAAAATTAAGTAGCTTTTTTTGTCATTTCAGTCTGATATAATCTCTCAAGCAGTTTTTCCCAGAAGCATGCACTTGCCTTGATATGTAGAAACTTCAGCCACAGAGGTCACATGATTTTCCATACTCAGAGACTGTTTCTTTTGTTAGTTGTTATTCAAAGTGATTTCATGTTACCACTGTAATCCTGGTGATGAGTGATTACTCAGTGTAAAACCAGTGTGTTTCTCTTCACCAAGATGTTTTTCCACATATGAGTTTTTGGTCATTCTTTCTCTGGCCAGGCAAGACTGGACATTGACTTTTCCCTAAACTGTTAGTGTGAACTAACTTGTACTGGTTATTGTGCCTCAAGGGAAATTTCTTGGTTCCTATGAAATACTCCTGGACCAGAGAACTGGTGATCTGCTTCTGCAGCTCTCCCACACAACAGCTGCTTAAGCAAAATAGGAACTTAAACAAAAATGAACTTGAATTCTCTCATCACAAAGGATGCTAGAACAACTTGCAGACCCAGAACTTTTTTGTTTGCCTCTGTATCTACCAGCCACACATCATATTTCAGTTTGTTTGAATTCTTACATGGTCCTGATTTTCTCTTCAGGGTAGCTTTTCTGTTCAGGGAGAGAAAGAGACATACAGCCTGAGGGGAACAAAGCCATCTTGGAGAAGCGACTCTCAGAGCAGGTTTTAAGGGCTCAGTACTTGGAGCAGTTCTGTGCAGTGTTTCATTGAGACAACACGTATTATATTTGTACAACAAACCAGGTTGGGAGAGATGAAAAGTGTTGTTTAAGGTTGGTGCAGGGGATTCAGAGAGATTTTAATATCTCATTAAATCCACTAAACGGCCATTGGTCAGAAAAAAAAGTACGAAGGATCACAAGTGACAGGTAGACAACGCCATGGGATTTATCAACAGGAGAGCAACCTGCAAATAATATGGGGTACTCTGTCCACTTTGGCCAGTCCAGGTGAGGACTTTGGACACCTAGCTGTAGGGTCAGTTCTTACAATTAAAAAAAAATGTAGGCGAGTTGGAGGGCTGTCCCAAAGGGTGCAAAGGAAATTATCAGAAGTCTACAGTGTGTTTGATGGGGAAATACTGAAAATTGTTTATCCAAAAAAAAAAAGCAGAAGAATGAGTCAAAGTGAAGGAGGGAGATAACTTCTCAAGTAGGCAAAAAACATGTTAAGATGTTCTCCCTCTCCATGGTCTCATATGCCTCCATGGTACCTGGAGGAAGAAACATATCCACTGCACCCTAAAGGAATTTCACCTTATGCAACTTTCAAATCCTTTCCTTGGCAAACCTTTCCTTACAAATCAGTTGTCATGGCTCCCTTGATCAGCTTCTTAAAAGAACAAAGATTTTTTGAAGTGTTTACCAAACAATGAAGTTCAATGACAACATTTGTCTTCACCCAGGATTTGTCAAACATAAGTAGAGAACTGTGGACCAGATTCAGGCCTGGTGTAAGCTAGTGAAATATAACCTTTGAAAGAGTTCCTCCTTCTTCCACCAGACCTGAATTTAGCCCTTAATCTAAGTCAGAGAAAATGCAAATTAGCCTAATTAAACATACAGTTCAAGCAATCAAGATACTGGTTTTATACTATATTGATGTATTTTAAAATATCAATGTAGGACAGTTAAAAGCAAAGGGGGCAATTAATGTCTTTCCCTGGAAAGGTGTGAAAGGTACCTGTCAGGTTTCATTAAGTGTATTTATTCTTCCTTTTCAAATTGTCTCTCATTTGAGCAGACCACTCTGCTGGGTTAATGCTGACAGAAGACAGCAGCACTACTATAAGCATCCTACACAGCAAATCCAGCCTATTAGTGAAAGATCTGGAATCCTGAAAATGAAATACTTTATTGTCGATTTTACTGAAATACCCCATATACCTATAACTGTCTCAGAAAAGCAACATTGGAACTTGCTACTTCTGGCTTTGTGAGAGATTTAATATCTTTGGGTAGCACATATAAATAGTGAGAGAAAGAAAAGGTTATTATAGTAGCTTTATGAATGGGGATCTGAAACACAGAAAGGTTTTTTGTTCAAGGTCATACAAAAAATGCTGTGAAGAAACCAGAAGTTTTGTGTAGATCTCCTGAGTCCAAGACTGGCAGGTTTTGATCTTGTTCCTCAGTTGTAAAGGATAATCCATCCTTTCATTGATGTGTTGTTACGGCAAATGACACCTGAAGGTGGAAGAAAACTTCACCTAGAGCTTGTCCAAATCCGTGAAAACTCTCCCATTGGTTTCAATGGGTCAGCTAAAAACTGGAAGAGTTAAGGCCATCCTGTGTTTTCAGGGGGAGCACAGCACGACTGTGTTGGAACACAATGGATCTGTCTGTCCTCAGCTGGCCAACACACCTGCCCATCACTGGGAGAGCCTGACCTGCCATGGAGAGCAGGAAGGAGCTGGGTGGAGTTTTCCTACTGGACTTGCTGCAGTGGAATGGATTAGACTAGAGGGAAAAGAGAGAGAAGAGGTGATGGGCAAGGAGGATGGTCATGCTGTACTTGCTGGGGAAACCTGTGCTCTGCATTGTGTGTATTTCTGTGAGTTCCCCTAAGGTGAGTACTGGAGTGTTGTGATCACAGCTGTGCAGTTTGCAAATAACCAACAAATGTGAGCAGCCATAAGTCTCTGAGTTGTGACCTTTGATGGTGGAATAGATTTCCCTCGTGATGCTGAGATTCTTTGACAGCTGAGCCTGACTCTGAGTTTACATGTTTTGTCAGGCCAGCGTCTCTGTGGGTTTGTGGTTAGGGTGGCCTTGGTGACAGTCACTGTTCTCAGTTCAGGCTGTGAAAAGAGATGCTGGGCCACAGGAGCATTTCTTTGGATATTTCTCCATCTGAAAATCAGCACAGCTCTGAGCCTGACATTTTCTTCTCAGTAGTTTTTAATGATATATGGATTTTTAAGAAGTATAATTTATGCGAGTGCCATTTAATGATGCACCTTCAACCAAAGATAAAACACTACCCATGTTGCTTCTGATTTAGCCTTTTTGGCCTGTTTGCTGCGGATGATTTTAGCAAGGGAAAGGTTGTCTGCAGTATGATTCCCCCAACCAGTGAAACTACTTTGTCTTAATTACCTCAGGACGAGAGAGTGCCCCTGAAGCAATCATCTTTGTTTGTTAACACACCCTATCTGCTGCACTACTCTCCATAAATAAAACATGGCCAAGATTACAATGTCATGTTCCTGTGGACTCCAGACCCTGGTAACTGCTCAAGTAGAATGCACAAAAACATCCCACAGCAACCCAGAGCATATCAGAGGGCATATCGAAGGGATGTTTCTCATTCCTAAGCAACCACATGCATACTGGTTTCTAATATTAAGCACGATGTTTGCTCGAATGCTAACAGGACGTATAAGACATACCCTTTCTTGCCTTTGTTAGGGTAAACAGCAGATCCCAGGCCAAATCTGTTGCTGATAAAAATCAGCAGAAGCTCCAAGATCCGGCCCAACTGTTTACCCTCTGAATATTGCCTAATTGGAGCCCATACCCACACTGTTAGCAATTACCATGGCATTTGTGGGAGAGGGTTGTAGGTGATGTTAAAGAAGATCTAAGGATTTGCAACCATTTTGTCTTGGTTTTCTCTTGTTTTTCTCTGTAATTGTTTGTCCATTAGTGCTATGCTAGTGTTGCTGTGCTCCCCAGGCAGGATAGCACTTGATTGCTTAGGCTAGGACAAATGAGTACACTGAACAAATAGGTAACAGGTATCGGCTGTGAAATAATTTTCTGGGCCTTGATTTTTAGAGACAAAAATGGAGGGTAGGGTCACCTCTGGACTGAATAGTGTCTTAATCTGTGGTGGTTCTTACTAAAATTAAGGGGTGCTGTAGGGTTAAAGGTAGTTTAATGGAGGTTAAGATAAGGGCAGTGCAAAATCACCTCCTCTGAGAATCATTTAGGGTTAAAGGGTGGAATGTAGCTGCCCAGGTAGATCAGAAATGCTCTCCTGCTTATTAGGAGGAAGGCATATTTTGCTGCCATACTTACAGGACTTTGGCTTTTCATGCAGTTACAACCTCAACCAGTGTGGTAAGAAGAAGGGCTGGTTTGAGATCTGCCTATTCTGCTGGTCTGTTTCAGAGCCATGTGGCTTCAAAAGGGTTGAGACCTTTGGTCCTTTGGACCATCTGGTCCAAATACACTTGTATTACAGAAATGCTAATGTTACACCTACATTTCATATCTACAGTTCTGTTGGGCACGATAAAGTTAATTCCAGTACTTGAAGGGGCCTACAGGAAAGCTGGGGAGGGGATTTTCATTAGAGAAGATGGTGACAGAACAAGGGGTAATGGTTTTAAACTGAGAGAGGGGAGATTTAGGTTAGATATTAGGAAGAAAGTCTTCACTATAAGGGTGGTGAGGAACTGAATTAGGTTCCCCAGGGAGGTTCTTGATGCCCCATCCCTGGAGGTTTTTAAGGCCAAGTTGGATGAGGTTTTGTGCAACCTGGTCTAGTGGTAGGGTTCCCTGGTCATGGCAGGGGGGTTGGAACTTGATGATCTTTAAGGTCCCTTCCAACCTTAATGATTATGTGATTCTAATTTCAATGTTCTCTCAACTCTCTCTTCTGACTTATTTTTCTTAAAGAAACAAGGTTTTCCATTATACTCCCTTCTATCCTTAAAAAAACCTCCCATTAATCCTCATACAGAGCTGTGTTCTATTGGTCTACAAATCAGCTACAAAGACCACTGGTGATGCTTGCTTTTTCTAGTGGTTCAGCATGGTTCATATTCAGAGAAGGACCACAGGGAAGATCCAAGTTATGGAAAGAGGACAATTAAGAAAAGGTCTCTTCAGAGTGTGAAAGAGAAATTGGAGGTCTGTAAAATCATGTGGGTGGAGAGGGCTGCATGAAATGATAGTGGCTGGGGAGGGTCAGAAGTAGTTTTTCACCCCATGTGCAGGTAAGCTGCAGTACTCCTTGCTGTATGTTTCTAAAGGTTTATATGCCTTCAAGGGGAGACTTTGCAAGGTCACAGAAGAGAAAGCTTCTGAAGATTCCTGAATACACAGAGACCAATTCTGGCCTAGAATGTTGCTGAGCCACAGAAGGCTGGAGACTGGAAGATTTTTAGAGAAATGTTGTACATGTTGCCTTGATCTAAATGCTTCATGTGCACTTGTGTTTGGGCACTGCTGGAGAAAGAAGATGCAGGCCTTTTTTGTGATGCCCCACATTGCTGCTATGATCATAATCAGGGGCTGACAGTCAAATCTGTATGGCTGGTGTATGCAACTCATGGCACATTTCTAAATTTTTCTGAAATACTCTTCAAAGGGTCTCCTGCTTGGGGCCTTCTTGTATGTTTGCAACAGTGATGCTGTATTTGTTCATTCAGAATATCCCTGCTTCTGAGGCCCATATTATTAAAAAAAAAAAAAAAAAAAGCCTCTATGTCCACTTAGCTGTCAGCATTTCTGCTCAGTGAATCAGTTGTGCCAACTGCCCTGGTGTTTTTTGTGTGAGAGACAAACATTTCCTGCAAGGTGAAACAACAGCTCTTTTTATATAGGACACCAAACAGACATCAGAAAGGGCACAGTGCTGTCTGACAGGCTGTTCCATGGATTATCAAAGGCAACTGCCTGCCAGTGCCTTGACCTACTATATGCTTTGGTCAGGCCACGCATTTCATTCATTTGTGATTTCAGAGGGGCTTTTTGAAGGCAAAATCTCTTTTTTCAGCTAGTTGCTCTAAACGTAGGACTGTCTCAGTAGAATACTCCAGTCTTTTAATGATTTGTGCCCTGTCATGGAGTTCTGTCATTTTCACAGCACTGCAATAAAATGATACTTCCTTCTCTTGTGCTTTCTTTCTACTACTGTACTTTCAAGTTTTGTTTTGTTTGTTCAGTATTGTCTTGATAAATTCAATATTGCTCTTTCTGGTTTTCTCTCTCATCTTTGTCTTTATATCATTGTCTTGATTTACAAAAATCTGCTTTATTTCTTGAGCTTAAATCTCTATATCTGCCGTCTTATCTCTCGCAGTTTCCTCAGATACTTCCCTGGCTTTTATCTGGCATCTCATAGCTTCTCTTGGCAACTTTCTTCTAAGTGTCTTGTATTTCTTCATTTGTAGCACCATTATTCAGGCGGGTATTACTCTGTACTTCACTGGCTTTCATCAGTCAGAACGGCATACTGGAAGTTATGCAAGCACTGAATTTTTTTTGTTTAAAAGCTCTCAGGTTGAAACCTGTAAAAAAAGAAGGGAATGAATAAGAAGGATGGCCAAAGCACTAGAACAAACTTAGTGAAAGTTTACCACAAGAAGAATCTGCTGGACAACAGCTTTGGTTTGCAGGGAAATATAAGGGGGTGGAAAAAAATAAGAGCAAATCTACATATTGCATCAAATCAAAGTGACTCTAAATCTCCCTAGCTGAGGGTTTGGCCCTGGCAGTAATTCATCTATCTTGCTCAGAGACCTATCATCTACAGAATATTTCAGTCATTTTGCAGCTGGGGAGAGAAACCTGTTGGGGCAGATTTATGTGTCCGTGCAGAGGAGTAAGGATGTTGTGAACCTGCCTGTGCCCAGGTGTGCAGCGCTGCGGGTGGAGCTCCTCAGGTGCTTCCCTCTCCCTCAGGCAGATGTGTGGGCAGTAGCTTGGAGGGACGGCTGAGCTGTCACTGGGAGGGCCACGGGCTGCTGCTGGAAGAGGATGGTGGGAGATAGAGCTTTCTGCCCCGAGAAAGGGGCAGGAGGGGAACTGTGTGCCACAGGGGCTGTCTGTGAGCTGCTCAGCCTTCCAGGGCTGCTCCTGGGCAGACTCACCGCCATCACCTGCTGCTGTCCTGGGGCTGAGCCTCGAGATGAGAGCTGAGCAGTAATTTGTAGATGAAGGGTCTCATAATGCAGGAAGTCTGAGTTACTGACCTCTGAGGCCTGTTAATTAAAGGTTGGTAGTCCAGGAGGGAGGAGGACCTGAAAAATCACAGTTTGTCCTGTGTAAGTGTTGACTATCGGAGGCCACTGCTTTCACATGCTGAGAGCAGAGACTCCAGACAGACCAGCAGAGCTAACAGACAGAAACTGGCCTTGTATATCTGAACTGCCAATTTTTGCGACAATGAACAAAAATGTAATTGTTCAACCAAATGTATGTGTCATAACTTGGTGACCTCAGTGAATACAATTTTAATTAAGTCCTTTTGTTGCTTTTCACCCCTTTCCCCGCAAACGATTCCAAGTTTTTGAAAACAGCCAAACAAAGTCTGTTGTGATTATTATGTATCTGACAGAACTGTGAATGACCCACAACTATAAAAACAAAATATATCAGCTCCTGTCTTTGGCTTTTAGGCAGGACTAGCTGTAGCCATTACTAGAGTAATGAGAACTTCTCCACTCTCAGTGTGATGAGCTTCAAGTCACTCCCTAGGGCGAAGCTGCGGGTGAGCTGCTCAGCTATTCTGAGCCTGCACCCTTCCCCTGAAATCCAGGGAGCCTAGCTAATGCATATCAGATCAGGATTTGGCCCGAAGACATTTTGCTTTTGTCTTGAGAAAGGGATGGTCTGTAACTGTATCATTGAAGTTGGAAATCTGGCCTAAAGGCATGAAGCACAAGAGATTATAGGAGCTGCAGGTGGAATGGATCTGTGGAAGACCTTCAAACAGGTTTGAAGAAAATGTTGAGAAAGCCTGGGTGATGGGGAAGATGCAAAATAGAGGATAGACCAAAAGAAGCAAGGAGAGAATGAGGAATGCATGGGAACAAAATCCAGGCTAGAGGAATGGGAGACCAGTGAGAAAGAGCCAGGCTTTTTGGGAATGGAGTGTCAGCAGAGTGACTATGTGGATGTTGGTGTTGGGCACCTGAGTGGGAAGTGGGAGAAGGGGGAAAGATTTGGAAATTGGAAGTACTCTTTGCCCAGTTGGGAAAATAAGGCGTAAGAGCACCAGGAGGTCCGAGAAAGGCAGGAAGTGGTGTATGATCTGAGGCAAAGGGCTACTAGTGAGGCTGGTAAAGTACATTTGAGTTTTCATTGCAGAAGCAGGTGAAGAAAGAAGCTTGATGGAACAGGTAATTATTCTGCTTCTGCAGACCTATGGAGAATTTTCTAAACTCCACAGAGGAACACAAAGAGGCAGAACATTGAAAATAACTAAGTGGATGATCTCATTCCATTATTTTTAACTCCATATACGATTGATAATTAATTTGTCTGACACCATATTGATTTCCTGTCTCTTGTTTTATTGTCAGTGTTTTGTTTGCAATATATAACTAGTAAAGTTACAATTAACCCGTATTATCCTGTCCAAACACATCTTTGTATGTTTAGAAGCACAGCATGAGCAAGATTCTTTGAAATGATGCTTGCAATGTAGAGTAAAATGCTCATGCCTGTACTAATGAAAAAAATTTGTGAGAGGGTGCGCTCATAACAGATGCTATACTGATTCCTGTTTGGGGAACATAGTAAATATGTCATAAAGAAATTACTCCTATTTCACCCATATCTAGGGTGAAAGATCTGTAAAAATAATATTTTTTTTTTCTGTAGGTTTTTACCTAACTGATTATCATTTCTAAAGGAATTTTTGTATTCAAGCCAAATCAGGAAACTTTGCATTTCTTGAAAGAACTTCCCTTCTGATAACATTAAAAACCTTGATATGCATATGCTAAACATGTGAGTCTCAGATTTTTCTTGGTGGCCTGACATTGTTTTTATTGCCTTAAATGTAATCTTTCTTGCTTCTAGAGCAATTAATTCTGTTTTGAATCTTTCTGATAGCTAACATGCATATGTAGACACAAACACACACACGTTCTGTTTTTTTTTACTTGAGCTTTCAGTCCCACACTGTGAACCTCAGCCACCAGGAATAGCAGTTCCTTTGGGTAACTTGCAACAGGATAAACAAAATGCAATTCCTTCCTGTGTGCCTTGGCTTCTGCACCATCATCTCTGCATGGCAGAATGGCTTTGCTTAGCCATCAAAATGCTCAGGGTCAGTCAGAGACAGTCCCACAGAAGCACCTCCAACTGCCATGACAGTGGTCACAGACCCTTTCTCCTCCCAGCTGTTCATTCTCCAGCAACTCAGATACCTAGACCCTCCAAAATATTTAATCCATCTGCAGTTTCCCTGATGACTGCCAGAAACTGTCCTTCCCAGCTGCCAACAAGCTCTCAATACATCCTGGACAAGCTGACTAAACATCCTCCTTCCTCTCATGATATAACGCCAGCAATCATGGCCACACGGTGTTGTTGTGTCTTGCAACTTCTCCTCCTAAATTTTTACAGAACATTACGGTCTGGGGGAGCTAAGCCCTTCAGTTCATTCTTATTTGTGAGTAGTTCTGTGGTTAGTGTATGTGCAATTTTGTTCATGCTGGCACAAGGAAAGTGGCATAAGAGCGTGGGCACCTGGGAGGACAAGTAGGCTCCTAGCTCTGAACTCCCAGCCTCTGAACACATGGGAGTTCAGTCTTAGCTTAGTCACCAAAGCTCTCTCCTGAAGTTAAATGGTGTGAACATTTGTTGCAGAGGTTGCTTCAGCTGTTAATTAGAGCTACAGTACCTGTATTTTCCCTTGTTGTCATGGTTTGTAGTATGAAGATCATTAGGTTTAGTTATTTCTGATGAGAAGTGGGCCCAAGACACAGCTCCTCACTTGAATTCTCTAGGGGGCCCCTGAGTTTTATCCACTGAAGTTTATAGAAAGCTACAAAAAGGACATTCTGGTGGTGGACACTGATAGTTTTGCTCTTCCAGCTCAAGAGAGCACACTTCCACTTGGGTAAAGCTTGTCTGTGAAGGAAACAAAGCCCTAAGAAAGCTCTCTGTAAATTAAAACAAAAGCTTAAGATGCTAAGAACCATCACAAGCCTTCCACTCCAAATGTGAGACATGCTTTGTGACCTTGCTTTAACCAGTATGCAGCAACATGTGCAGACAAAACCAGAAAAAAAAATAAAATCCCTAGGAAAACAAGAGGTCTGGCGCCACAGACTCCTCCTCCATGGGGAGATGATGAGAGAACAAAGAACATGTGATGGATGTGAGACACATCACATAATGTGATGTCCTCAGATACTCAGATGAGCAAGTATCTAAGCTTCGACAGGACAGAAAGACATCTGAATGTCTGCAATAGATTTAAATGGAAAGTGAAGGTCTGGGGTGAGTATTTCGGTGCCATGGTACTTGTCTTGCAGTGAATGTTCATGGATCATCAAATTTAGTGGTTAGTATAGACATGTTTTCTTCTGGACATTTCATGGCATTTCTGACTTTATTAAAATCATGTGTTGTACTGCTGTGTTTTTTTTTTTATTATTATTTTTTTTATTTTATTCTTCCTTGTATGTAGAATGTCCTAGTTTGACTGCTGGTCCGGTGGCTATTTTCCAGGAAAACTGTTTTGTAACAGCTGGCGCACGTTCCTTGACTTTAGCTCATAGACTATCAGAGTTGAAAGTCTGCCTGCAATCATGTAATGGAGACAGGGCATGTTTTTAACTTACATAGTGAGGCTGAAGCTATGACAGCAAGTATCACTTTCCCTGCAGAGAAAGCTATAGATAGGCAGAGAGGAGAAAATAATTGTGACCAAAGGAAGAAATTCTTCAGTTCAACTCCCACATTGAGTAACTGGAAGTCTGTAGGTGCATATTGTTGGTACTTACTGTGACCACTTGCCTGTGGGAGGTAATTTTCACACAGAAGGATTAATAATAACTGATTCCAAGACTTCCCAAAATCAAGACCTGTTTTCAGTGGGGAAAACAAATTTCTTAGTTGCTTTTTGGAAGTGGAGTTTTGGAGACAATCCTTCTGGAAACTTCAGACAACCAACAGCCATAATTTAATACAGTTTCATGTAAATAACATGGGGAGAACTGAAATTATAAAGAACTTTTGAACTTTGTTGCCACCTGACATACCCAATCCAATCTTCCACCGCTGTGGTATTGTAGAGATTGTGGAATGTGATGCTTTGTACAAGTTCAGAAAATCTGTGGTTTTTCAGTGTGCAGGAGAGAGTGCTTCACTGGGCAAGTGATGTGTGTGACATATTGAGGGAAAACAATCAATGAGTTTCTTTGTCCCTCTAAGTGTTGCCTTGATTGGTGGGGTTCGGGGAGATGTGTAATGGGAAGGCCTGACTAGGTTAGCACAGGAGATGTCTCCTTCACTTTCTCAGCTGATTCCTCTCATATGATTTACATTGTTCTAAAAGGACAGGCCAACAATTCAGGACAACTGTAGCAGCTTCCTTGCTTGTATTTCTGATTTTGAGTTTGAGATAGGGCAAATTTTGGCCTCAGGAGGCTGAGCCTGGCTTTAGTTGCCCTCTTGCTCCAAGTTAGTTGTCTTTTCTGTTTGGGTCTTAGAAGGAGAGGATCTGCTCACCATTATACTACTCGACAGTCATATCATGCCTATCCGAATCTGCTTACCATGCTTGCTTGTAGTGCAGTCCTCAGCCCCTCAGTTTTGTTCTCTTTTGTTTCATCCTCCCCTGCAGAATGTGGTTGGCACCTCCAACCAGATACCTGCTGAAATGAGACCTGCTGTTCTAGGATAAAGGCAGTCTGCCTACTGTAAAAAGTCAATGTGAAAAGTGAGCTCTAAGGCACATAACTGAAAAGGAAGTTGAAAATTATTTAAACATGAGTCTTAGCAGGGGAAAGCTGTAATCTGAACATGTGTTTTGGCTCTAATATTTAGTGTCTGTGGATACACAAAATTAATCCATCGGCTTGGCTACCTCTCAGAGGTGGCTGCCTTGATAAGGTGCATGAGCTGTATACTTGTTTGATATGTAGGAGGGCATAACTCTGCTGAGCTGCAAAAAATGGGACATCATAAACAGTGGAATAGTCATCTGCCTTGCTGCAGTTGGCATATTTGGATTCATTATTAGCTGAGCTTATTTTGTCAGGTTTTATACTTTGCTAACTGTGGCTGAGGGGAGTGTCATTGGCTTAGCACACTGGCCGAGTGTTTGAGTCAACCCACAGTGCAGCATATAAACATGCTATATGGTTGTTCCTATGCTGGGTGGAGGTTAGTCTCAACAGAAAAGTTAAATAAAAATATTGAAATTTTCTGTTGTAGATAATAAGAAATAGAAGTGTTAGATTTTGGGTCACAGTGTATGAAACGTTATGGGAAAAACAGCATGCATTGTTCCTGCAGATAAAAAGAAAATAAACAACAAAACAAAGGCCTGCAGAAGCCAAAGGAGCTTCTGGGGAAAAATGTGAAATCTACTTTAAAGAGGAAAAAAGCAATAAGTTATCACAACACTAACAGGTAACACAGAAGGTGACAAGTAACATATCTCTTTAGAACCCCAGACTATGTCTTCTCTTTTAAGTTCTTGTCATTTAATTTGAAGGACATTAGTAACTTCATTTTTACTGCAGTCATGGGAAAAAAGAAGAGGCAGCACCTAGAAGTTATAGCACCCTGAAAGGAAGTGTTAAGGGTAAGCTAAAAAAGTGAACTAGAAGTGATGTCCTTCGTCTTTGATGTTCAAGCACAAAACAGACGCAGATAACACCAAGTTAGGCGGGAGTATTGATCTGCATGAGGATAGGGAGGCTCTATAGAGAGACTTGGATAGATTAGATCATTAGGCTAATGTTAATGGTTTGGGCTTCAACAAGGCCAAGTGCTGGGTCCTGCACTTGGGCCACAACAACCCCAGGCAATGCTACAGGCTTGGGGAAGTGTGGCTGGAAAGCTGTTCTGGTAGAAAAGGACCTGGGGGTTCTAATTGACAAACAGCTGAATATGAGCCAGCAGCGTGTCCAGGTGGCCAAGAAGGCCAATGGCATCCTGGCTTGGATTAGAAATAGCATGACCAGCAGAAGTAGAGAGGTGATTGTCCTCCTGTACTCAGCACTGGTGAGGCCACACCTGGAATGTTGTGTCCAGTTTTGGGCACCTCAATTCAAGAGAGATATTGAGGTGCTGAAGTGAGTACAGAGGAGGGCAACAAAGCTGGTGAAGGGCCTAGAGAATAAATCTCATGAGGAATGTTTGAAGGAGCTGGGAATGTTTAGTTTGAGGAAAAGGAGTCTGAGGGGAGACCTCATCAGTCTCTACAACTACCTGAAAGGTCATTGTAGAGAGGCTGGTGCTGGTCTCTTTTCACAGGTAATTAGTGATAGAGCAAGAGGGAAGGGCTTCAAGCTGCAACAGGGTAGGTTTAGACTGGATATTAGGAAATTTTTTTTCACAGGAAGAGTGGTTAGACACTGGAATAGGCTGCTCAGGGGGGGGTTGAGTCACCATCCCTGGATATGTTGTTTGAATGTGGTGTTGGTGGATATGGTTTAGGGGAGAACTTTGTAGAGTAGGGATGATGGTTGGAGTCAGTGATCCCAAGGGTCTTTTCCAACTAAAATAGTTCTATGATTGATTCTATGAAAAAGAGAGAGAGCCAAAGTTGTGCAAGCTCAGGTTTTAGTTCTTCCTACACATATCGTGTCCTCTCTCAAGAGGCACTTCTTGAAAGCAGAGTTTTTTAAGATATCAGACATAAATGTATTACATAAAGAGCCTATTGAAACACAGTATTCCTTCTTGGGAAGCCACTTTTCCTAAGGTGCTTTTTACCATACTTAAAATAGCAACATTAAATGCGGTAAGCAGAAATTTCTTATGCACTTAAAACTTGTCAATTATATAACTTAACATTGTTTCACACCAAACTCTTCCTTTGATAGGTTTTGTAAGCTTCCGACTCACTTGGAGAATTAAGGTGTTTTCTTCTGGATTTGAGAGAGTTACTTTTTTCATGCCAGTATTATACAAAGTCTTGTGTTTATTTTGTAAGGCATCTTGATGTTGGTGCCAATGCAATTTATTCTTGTGATGATAAGAGACTGGCTTGTACTTGGTTCTTTGTTAGCAGGGTGTTTTGAAAGTCTGTTCTGATGTTTATTGGTTGTTTGTCTGCTATGCTCCTTTCCACATCCTGCTGACTGAGTCTCAGTACCACCTTCATGTTAAAGTCCTGAGTCTGTAATTTGTGTGCATATGTGATATTTCTGAACAATATGCCCAGATGCTGCTGTGCTACATGACTGAAGCTTTATCTGATCAACACATGTATCTTCCTCACAAATATATATTTTTCCTGATTTGATCCCAATGGGGTCTCCTGATGGTGGATTTGGGGTGCACTAGTTCATCAGGCATCATGAGCTTCGAACTGAGGAAGTCTCATTTTTTGTCTTACCTACCCTCTCTCTGTTTGCTCTAATAAAGCTGTAACAACCCAGGGATTACTGGCATGCATCTAGATATCAGTAAGATCTTGTGTGGGAGAGATCCTTTCCCTCTATTTTTTTTTTCTTCTCATTGAGGTTTTCTGTAATAGGCTGGAAATATTTTCCTTTCTCTACTTGACCAGTTTTCACATTTCCTGGTAAATTGTCAAACCCGTTGTGAACAAACTAGTGTCTATTGTCTGAAATTACACAGTGTGGGATAACATTCGTGATGAAATGCTTTAGTGCTTTGTTTGGGATGGTCACTGTGGCAGTGTCTGACAGTTTGTTTAGTTTCCAGGAGGCGGGTTTAGTACTAAGTGGTTTAGCGTGAGCGTATCCCTTGTTTTGACCAGATCGCTTTTTTTCCAAGATGCTGCTCTCTGCAGTGCCCTGGACAGACTCCAATTCAGGGAATAATTTTCTGTCTATAAAAATCCTTCTTGAAGTTACAAACAGTGAAGTCCTAAAGACGCTTGAATTTAATTTGTCAGGCTGAGGAAAAGTCAGCTTAAGATAACAAGGAAGAAAGCCTGAGATGTTTATTTTTTTATTATTTTTTTTTCCTATGTTTTTCTACATTTTAAGGAAATAGTACTTCCATTTTATTAAAAATCTGCAAAACATTTTTACCTCTTGCATGTGTTTCTCCTATTTTTTGACATGCCCTGTTTCAGGCAGCTTTTGGGGTGTGTATGTCACAAATCAATCTGTACTTCTATCATGAAAAAAGATGTTAAGTCATTGAACTATTACATCATCCTGTAAATAATGTTTTCCAATGTAATGAATTACCAGTGTATAATAGCTTTGCTTGTCTGCTTGTTTAATAGACATTTTGATCAAAATTATATTTGTTTTAAAAAAAAATGTTCATCAAAAAAGAAAATTCTCACTTCTTATTTCCTCAGTTTTCACTGATTGAACTGAGAATTTGTTTCCATGCAAGTCCTTTCAAAGGAAGATTTTATAAGTTTTCTTATTGCATAACCAAAAGTGGCTAATCATCTCCAATATTTGAGTAAAAGGTTTGCAAAATGCATGCAATGGAGAAGGTAGATGTGATTTATGAGCAAAATTTGGCTCGTATTTGAGCAAAGATGCCTGTTTATCAAGAATGCATGGAATCCCAAATCACTGAGAAAAAGCCCCCCAAACAAATGCACATTGGTAGTTTCATGAGAACGAAAAGGGAATAGGAAATGTAAGTATGTATTGTACTGTAAGGAACAAAATAGTTAAAGGTTGACATGTTATTTTTTGGAACGAGAAAAATGGAATTAGTAACAAGTCCCTTTGAAATCCTTTGGGATGGAAGATGGCACATAGTGGCAGGATGCACAGTATTTGCTGTATTATTATAATCTTTCTAATTGTTCAGAGAAATAAATGTACTTTGCTTGCCATCCTGTCCCTCAAATTTCCATCCCCTCTTAGAATATGCATTTGAACAGTATAAAATGATGTTTTGGCAAGCCCTGCTGTAGATAATTACACAGACACTTTATTTAGGTCAAAGCAACTGGGACTACAGTTTCTTCTTCCAAGTTCCTAGAGATTGTTATTTTTGCGAAGGGGTCATCTGCATAACTTAGAAATGAAGAGGCCCTTGCATTGTATATGAGGCATAATTTTCTTTTTTTCCCCTTTTGCCTTTGATCTGCATGGAATGAGGAAAAAGTTCTTCAGTTTGAATTTCAGAATTGCATGAATTCTGAATCTGAGGAGTCACAATGTGCTGGGAAGAAAAGGGAGAGCGGCTTAGTCTTCTATAATGCTTTCTGTATGAAAGGAGGAAAATATCTTAATAGCATGTTGCAATAGCAAGTGCACTGTGTGTGCATGTGCACGTGTATATGAGTGTACGCATGCTCGGGCCTCCATCTCTGTGGTTGGAGCTGGCACAGGGAGACCAACTAATAAATAAAGCTCTGATGGCTTGTGTTAATCATTGCTACTCTTGGAAAACCACTTCCATAGGCTTTAGTTTGTAAATCTCATGCATTACTCAGATGTTTAGCACTCTCCTTCTGGGGAAATATTTTGTAAACCACATGTGTCGTTTCACTTCTGTAAACAGAGGAGGAGAACTTAATTTTGGGGTTCTTAGATTTACAAAGTAAATTTGCAAATTTTCAAAGGCCAGTAGCAGGCTGTGCACTAGAAGTTGCAATTACTGGCGCATCCTAAGTAGAATATGAGGTTTATTTTAAATTAAAATTGCCAGTTATCTTGTGTGATGTGTAAGCATAGGAAAAGCTACTGCAATTCACCCATTATCCAATTCAGTGATGATCCAGAAGACGTGAATTTGGTTCACTCTTTTTTTCATGCTAGAGTAATAGCCTAGGAGTGATGTGATGCCATATATGTTTATGGTTTTCAAATAAGCTGAAAGATATGATTCTGTTATGCTTTTCCACCAGCTGTATATCTGGTGTGTTCCATATAAAATTATTAAATAATTTTTATTAAATTAAATCATGTGCATAAGTCCCGGACATTACAGTAGATAATTTCCTTACATTTTTACATAGGCTCTATAGACTGCCTATAGACTTGTTCATATCTATAAAAGCATAACCATATGATTCTATAGTTCTATGATATATTATATGTATATATTATTACATATGTTTGTAAAAAAAAAAAAAAGTGTTTATATATTCGTTTAGAATCTATTCCTATAAGTACAATAAAATGTCAGAAAAGCTCTTGCTCTTTTGAGAATACAAGTGGAAAAAAGAATTTCTTCATATTGTCACAGAACTCAAAAAATCCCTCTGTAAAATTGCAGTTGTGTGGTGCTCTTTGGCTGGTAGCCTGTGCAGTGTAGGGATGGCATCAGGCTCCTAACATTATTCACCAAATTATTCTCTCCTTGGCTCAGTGCTGGGAGAATATTTTCTTTCAATTATCCTAGATATTTTATATATATCTTAAAATATATAAATATCTTAAAATACATAAATATAAGTAAATAAATATATGTATATACATATATACACACACCTGGAGCTTTTCAGTCTAGAGAGGAGAAGACTGAGGGGGGAATCTAATTAATGTCATGATGTTACATGACCATGTTACATGAGAGCTGGGCAGCAAGAAGGCAGGGACCAGTTCTTTTCACTTGTGCCCTGTGATAGGATGAGGGGCAATGGACTCAAACTCTTGCTTAGGAAGTTCCATCTTAACATGAGGAAGAACTTCTTTACTGTGAGGGTGACAGAGCACTGGAACAGGCTCCTCAGAGAGGTTGTGAACTCTCCTTCTCTGGAGACTTTCAGGACCTATCTGAATGCCTTTCTGAGTGATCTGCCCTAGTTATGTGTGGGGTTTTGGTCCTGCTCTGGCAGGGAGATTGGACTTGATGATCTTCAGAGGTCACTTCCAACGCTAATATTGTGATTCTGTAAATATATATATTAAAAAATAATTTTCTTTAAAAGATTGGGAGCCTTCTTTAATTAGAAGCAGGAGGAAGCTAACATATAATTAAGGATATCTTGGGGTGCTTTTTTTTGAAAATATATATGCCACAGGGATGCTGAGTTCCACAACATCCTATGTTACTTATTCTTCTTTGTTTTCTAGTCTTATATTTTCTACCTTACAACAGGTGTTGAAGTGAAGGGATCATGTAAGACCAAACAGAAAGGAAGAAAAGGAAGAAAGTTTGCTAAGGTACTGGACATTTGTACAATCCTTTATTTACTCAATCAGAGGATTATATGGATGTCCTGTGAAGTGGAATAATTTAATTAGGAAATGGTACAAATATTCAGCCCAAGTGGTACAACTAAATTCTGTAATTGCCACATGGAGCATCAACTGTGTCTTCTTGTATGCTGTCTGCTCCTATAAGTTTGTGCTTGTGTGATCTATTGTGCCAACAATATTAGTTTTCATTTGCAACAGGAACTCCAGTGAGACTTGGCAACCTAGTCAGACTCCTGGATAACTTGGAGTTGAGTTGGTAACAATAGTATAAATTATTGTAAAGGAAAATGATTAAAAGTTTCATTTGCCAGAATGCCAACTTTTTCATCTGCCATCTTTTGACTAACATTCATTTAGTAGCTTTGACTGAAGTATCCCATGACCCAGAGAGGCTGTGTTTTAAGACGGCAATTGAAATTCTGTGGTAGTAACTGCACTTCTGTCTCTGCTGCTTTCCCAAGCATCTATTACTGAGCACAGTCTGGGCAAATTGCTGTTTGGTCCAGGATGGGTCTTATGTTCTTATGTGTCCAGTGCTTAGAAATCTTGTCTTATACCAGACTTATTTTATTAGTTTTATTAAGTTTTTTTACCACCTATGACCTCTTGTGTGCTGCCTTTCCCACCCTCTTTGGTCCAGTTAAAAAAATCTGGGAGACAGTTCCTGTGCTAATGGGTTTGAGCATAAAACAAGTTGTGGGAGAGACCACAGGAGCCTGGAGAAGTGACTGGCTCTTATTCAGAGAAGCTCTGAGTGCTAGTCAGGAATAACTTTATTTATCTGTGGTGAATTCTTGACCTTGCTAAAATCAATGGCATAACTACCTTTGGCTTCAAAAGAGCTAGCTCTTTACCCTTTGTAATGAAAATTCTGCAGACGTTAGTATCCTGTATTCTGAATTATGATATATTACAATAGACTAGTCCAGGCTAGAAGAGTAATTAAAGAGTGCTCTTTTCAATTAATGGAAGCCTATTTACCTTACCTTCAGAAACTCTGAACTGCTTCCATCATTGTGCATGATACTTATCACAAGCTGCCTTGGTGATTATCCAGTAAGAAGCTGTAACTCTGAACTCACAGAGAGCTCTGACAACCCAGGAGAGGCAAGAGACAGCTTTGAAAAGACAGTGTGCATCTAGCAAAATAAGTTTTAAAATTAGTTCTTCCATTTTTCAGGTATACAGATTCCTGCCCTGCATTTGGTACTCCAAGGACTACTCTGTCTAAATTTTCTATCTGCGTAAGTTAACTTCTGCATGGAAAACCCTTAAGGAATATAGTAATGCCTGTGAAAGGGGGACCAGGATGTTCTTGATTATGAGATGTATATCTCAAATAGAGTAGCAATGATTTTAATCCAGATTATGACATTTGTATTCTTTTCAAGTTAGTCTACATAAGGCAAAACTTATTAACATCTCAAATCTATGGCAGAAAATTTATTTTCCATATAAAGATAAGAATCTTCAAGTTAATTTTAAATTTTACTTTTTTTCCCCTTTTCTTTATGAGATTTCTCTTGTCCCATTGCATTTCATGAATAATAATCTTAAATATTCAGAATAAGAATAGCACTTGGATTTTCTTCCACATTAAATGGACTACATTTTTTGAACACATGCTAGAGATTTGGAGCCACATCCTTGTGAAAACTGAATCAAAGGAGCTTTGTTGATTTACACAGTCTGAAGATTTTTTCCGGTGTTCTGGGCTTTACCACTAGCCCAAGATTTCATGCTACAAGAAACCATGAGCTTTTCTATCATCACTGTATACCTGGCTCTATACTTCCAAAAGCTAGGAGAAGAAGAAATACAAATACTCTGGAGAACATTAGTACTCAAAATTGGTTTAAATTTAGTAGTACAAGGTGCAAAGTACTTCATTTAGGAAACAATAACAAGACTTTCTGCTAGATGAAAGGACACTCATTTAGACAGAAGACAAGTGTCTGCATCTCATTAGTCATTGCAGACTAATACATAGAGATATGTCTAAGCCATTAGTAATGATGTGGATGTGAAAAAGGCAAATGAAATCCCAGGTAGAACATACCTAGTATAAACAGCAAAATACAAATTATACTGCACATGGTATGAGAAGGATCAGTGGATCAGGGTGTACAGTGGAATTCTGTACACATTTACTGGGTAAAGATTAATATAAATGTGATGAAAAATGTGTAAGAGTACCTACTGGGTAGAAGACAGGGGAACAACCTGTCTCAGGAGAGAGCTGGAAAGACCTCTGCAAGTGAAGCTACTGTCCTTCTTCAGCCTTCCTACTTAGAGCATTATTTCTAATTTCACAAGAAGAATAGTACCCATGTCACCCAGAGCACCATTCTGTCATCAAACAACGGCTGAGAGATACACATAGACCCTAAAAACAATCGCTTCTGATGTCCTTTGAGATTTCACAGCTTGCTTTCTCACTGATGAATTTTAATATATTCACCAGTCTTCTTTAGGTAGGAAAAGTAGCTTACAGTATGCAAGGATGAAGCTATTTCCTACCCGCTCTCCATATGGATACCATCAAAGTAATCTGCTTCACATATTCTTAGTGGGAGCAGAGCAGCATTGGCATGAGGATTGTAAAGGGGATTAATGCTCCCTAAATGTAGGTGCCTAAGGTGCTTCACATAGAAGCCTGGTCATATCCAGAGGGCAATCAGATCTCAAGTGCGTTGAAATACCCTGGGGACATGTCTCTTTCCTGACTAGGCAGTGTGATTTGGCACTTGGGTTTGGTGTCTCAGATGATGTCTCTGTAATAGCTCATAGGTGAATCCGTCCCCTTCATGCAGAATTGCAGGTGTCCTGCAAGTTCTTACTGCAATGTGAATGGATGTCATGATGAAGATGAAGACAGCATCAAGGAACAACATCAATGCTTGCTTTGTCATTGATTCGAAGGCAAGAGGATTTGGTTTAAATCAACATCAGAATCATAGAATCATTAAGGTTGGAAGGGACCTTAAAGATCATCAAGTTCCACCCCCCCTGCCATGACCAGGGAACCCTACCACTAGACCAGGTTGCACAAAACCTCATCCAACTTGGCCTTAAAAACCTCCAGAACCTCCCTGGGGAACCTAATTCAGTTCCTCACCACCCTTATAGTGAAGACTTTCTTCCTAATATCTAACCTAAATCGCCCCTCTCTCAGTTTAAAACCATTACGCTTTGTCCTATCACTATCTTCTCTGATGAGAATCCCCTCCCCAGCTTTCCTGTAGGCTCCTTCAAGTACTGGAAAGTGCTATAACGTCTCCCCGGAGCCTTCTCTTCTCTAGGCTGAACAGCCCCAACTCTCTCAGCCTGTCTTCATAGCAGAGGTGCTCCAGGCCTTGGATCATCTTGGTGGCCCTTCTTTGGACCCTCTCTGACAGGTCTATATCTTTTTTGTGCTGAGGGCCTCAGAACTGTACACAGCTCTGGTCTGACCAGAGCAGAGTAGAGAGGCAGAATCACCTCCCTGGCTCTGCTGGTCATACTTCTTTTGATGCAGCCCAGGATGAGTTTGGCTCTCTGGGCTCCAGCACACTGGTGGCTCATGTTGAGCTTCTCATCCACTGCCATCCTTAAGTCCTTCTCCTCAGGACTGTTCTCCAACCATTCTTCCCCCAGCCTGTATTTGTGCCTGGGGTTGTGCTGACCCAGGTGCAGGACCTTGCACTTGGCCTTGTTGAACTTCATGAGGTCGGCCCTGGCCCACCTCTCCAGCCTGTAAAGGTCCCTCTGGATGGCATCCCTTCCCTCCAGGGTGCTAACCAAACCACAAAGCTTGGTATCATCAGCAAATTTGCTGAGGATACACTCAATCCCACTGTCCATATCTCCAACAAAGATGTTAAAAATTCCTACCCAGAGTATAGCTCCTTAAAATGTATACCTTGCCATGAATCCCTTCCTCTCCGGGTAAGAAGATGATAGTTAACTGGTTCTAAATGTCTTCAGTGGTTGGTTCTAGATGATTAATTCAAGCCTCTGAGGAAGAATTACTTCCAGGTTGACTTTTCCACTGGTTGGAATCTCTCCTGTCAGAATTATGAAGCTGTCTCCCACACAGTTTAAATATCTCTTTGATGTAGCCTGTATCTTACTCTAGCTGTACAGCAAATATCTGGGAAATTAAACTCTCCGATGGGGAGGGTATCCTGCGGTTACAAGTATCTTGAGACTTGGTCCAAGAATTATTATTCTTGCTTTCCTCCAGTCTTGGTGATCTATAGCATTTACCTCCTGCAGATTCCCCTTTGATTCTCATTCCTTTTGTCTTTATCCAAGAATTTCACTACCCTATTCTCCATTTTCATATTGTCGTCTGCTGGCATTGGAGATGTTTTTCACATACAAAACCGTGCCTCCTCTGTCTCTTCCCATTGTATCTCTTCTATATAAATGGAACCTGTCCGTACTGATATTCTGGTTATGAGAATCGTTTTACAAGGTTTCACTTGCACTCATACTTTCCATTGTTTAGCGATACTTCTAGTTCTTCTTGCTTGTTTCCCATACAGAATTTCCATTCACATAAAGACACTTTATGACTTTAGTACTTTTATTATACATCTTCTATTTCAGAGCCTCAACTTCTGTCTTATTTTGTGTATTAAAAGCACACACTTGATCCTTTGAAGTAAGTAAAATCTTCTCCTTTCAGCTTATTTTAAAGCCCACATAACAAGCCCATTTTGTACCTGAGAACTTGTCACTCTGTTTTAGTGGAGACCACCTAAGCAAAGCAGCTATGTCTCGTCACAGAAGATAGTCAAGTGCTCTTTGATTCTAAAATATTTTCCTCTGTGCTGTGGGAGAAGGTAGTGATTGGTGTCTCATATCTCTCTTTGCTTTTCTTTGCCAATGCATTGTATTGGAAGGCTCTGGAAAAAAGTCACCTGGG
>NW_009953299.1:1891812-1903629 GCF_000747805.2 Chaetura pelagica
CCTAAACAAAATTATAACTGTTCCTTAAGTCAGAGATTACTTATCAGAAAAAACTCCTTCCTTCCAAAGAAATAAAGAGAACAAAACTAGATGACTGAAACAAATGCTTCACATTTCTGCAGTTATCAGTATGCTAATGTCCTTGCTCTGCAGTATTAGTGGAGATACTGCAGTATTACTGTGGAAACAGTGATGTGGATTACTAAAGGAAAGATGATCTACTGTCAAATGGCTGCCAAAAAAAAAGAGGGGTCAATTTTTTTATGAGCCTTCCTATTAAAAAGAATAGCAGAAAACTGTAAGTCCAATCTGATTCATATTGCTGCAGATTTTGAAGGCTGAGCTGAAGACATCACAACAAAATTGCAGCCCCAGCACTCATCTGTGCTCATATGTTTCTGGGCCATGTGGGATCACTGAAAGGATAAGCAGAAATATTATTTGTATTTTAACAAATAAATGTCAGTCAGCTGTTTTCCTATTTTAACATGGAATTTGAATGATGATTCCTGAGTTTCTCTGAGGTTGGTTCCTTAGCAGCACTCTTTGATATTTGTGAAATGCCAGCTTTCTATGAATATAAGAGTTTGGCAAAGAACGAGAGAACTATTCATTAAAATTCAAAAGTACACAAATGACAAATAAGGAAGTAATTAGAGGACATATTTGGCATGTGGGGTGTGGAAACCAACCAAGTAGCCTACTGCAACTTTGACTATATTTGAAGTTATGTATTTAACTCATCCTTCTGATCCCAGGCTGGCTGGAGTCCGTAGAGGAAATGTTTTCAGTGCTGTGAGATGCACCAGGTGTGCTTTGTACTGAGGTCAGGTGTTGGCCTCTAGACATTAGTGAGGACAAGGTAAAGGCTGAGGAGCTGGGCCATCTGCTGCCTGTGCTGCATGGGGCTGATGGAAAGTAAAAACACTGATGTAACCAAATGACAAATAGGGTAAATAAAGTCATGTAACCAAGAGCTTAATTTTTTAACATCTATTGCCACATGAGACCAGGAATGGGTGTTGTACAATTGATGGCAATTTTTTCTCAAGAAAGGACAAAGGCAACACATCGTTATATTTCCAGAAGGTTTAGAAGAGATTGCTATGCCTCTGCAGTGCTTAGAGCTGGCCTGGCTTTGGCTCTCCTCATGAGCAGGGCAACCTGGGGAGGGTGTTTGCCTCGCCTGGGCTAGAAGCCTGGGATGCTGAATATTCATTGTTATTTGTACTTGGAATAGATAGATTAAACCTATGCTGGGATCACCTGTATATGTCAACTGCACTGTCGACACCTAGAGACAGAGTGATTTCTACTCAAACTCATGCTGTCTACCAGGCAAAAAACATCTCAAAGGCGTCAAAGCTTCTTTTGCACGGGCAATTTTCTTTGCATGCCACACTGATTGTGCTGACTACATCACCGAGCTGGGTTGCTGCCTAGAGTTTGCAAACATGCCTTAGCTCCCTTTTCACAAGCAGTTGCTTGCATAGGAAAAAGCTAATGAGTTCAGAGGCAAGGTTTGAAAATATGCAGTACCATGTAAAAAAATATTGCTGAAGCTATCAAACCTACCTGAAAAGGAAAAATATCAATCTATTATTCCTTCTAATAAGTTCACTGGGACACACTAAAGCCATGAATTACCTTTACTGGCTTTCATGCCATTTTAGGGTACACAAACTGCACTGTAACTTCATTGTTCACAATGGTAATTAAGTCACTACATTATCTCATCACAGTGAGTCACTTAACTGGCATCACTGTTGCAAGATGGGAAAATTTACCACGCTGGAAAATTATGGGTCAGATTAACTCCTAGTGTAACATTCAGAAGTATTATGCCCTGAATACATTTGGCCCACCCTTTATAAATTAGATTGTTTTTAATGTGCTTTGGAGAGGAGATGAATCAGACCTGCTGTTTGGAAAATAAAAAAAAAAGAAAAAAAAAGAAAGAAAAAAAAAAAAGAGAAAAAAAAAAGGAAAAGCCTGCCTCATGCTTTTGGTTTGCCCATTCCTTAGGGCAAATGGCTGTTGGAGTTGTGGAAATAGTCTCTTGTTTTTCCAGAAAAGACCTACCTGCAGCTTAGTAGTAGATCACCAAGAGAGTGTATCTTCTGTACTAGGTCATGGGAGTTCAGTGCAGAGTTATACAGTAGAAAGAGCATGCCTGCAGTCTCTTAAAGACATCAGACTGCTGTAAATCAACCATGCACATGGCCCTGAAGGGATAGCTACAAGGAACTTAAAGCTATAACATCACTTGCAAAGGTCTGATATGTGAATTGAGTCTAAAATATACAATTACATTTGAGACGTGTTTTAAAACAGGCCATGAATATCTGTTTTTGAACCCCCCCCCCGTGACTGACTTTTCCTTTTGATGAAAATATTTTTTCTTCTAAAGAAGGAAAACAGAATTTGTTGATTCTGTAATAGTTTTTACTGATGACTCCCATTATCCCTGAGTGGCAGCTCCTTAATTCAACTGCAGGAAAATATGGACATCATGCCCAGGTAAACATTCATTAACTTCTCTTGACAGCCCTTTTTAAATTAATGGGGAAAAAAAAAAAAAAAAAAAAAAAAAAAAAAGCACTCCAAGTTGCTGCCAAATCTGGCAGCTCTGATCTTGTCCTGACTCTAAGCCCAAGGAACATTTACCACGTTTTGTTTCTGAGGTCTCTGGTGTGTTGAAATCCCAGCAGGTGCTGCTGTCCCGGGTGCACTGGGGATCTGGTGGCCACTGCCTCCATGGCCTTCCCAGCTGAGCAAAAGCTGGGAAACATGGAGCAAAGCCCCTCAGTGGGTGAGGAGTGGTGCTCTTAGGTTTTAGTTTTGTGGAAAGAGTTAAGAGTTTAAAGACAAGGGTTCAGGGAAGGAGAGCCTGAGCCTGTTGAACTTGTTTTTCTCTCCCCAAGAGCTGCCCAAGTTTACAGTCTGTGGCACTATCTGTGAGGCTTCAGACAGAAAGAAAAGGGAGACACAGAGGTTCCCTGACAAAAGCCTGAAACCCTGGTATCTCTTTTGTTTTCACCCTAGTCTATGGCCACTGACATTACTCCCTTACACCATGGATGGATAATAAGCCCCCTTCTCAGGAATAGAAAAGCTCTTATACATTTTAATGTGACCTTAGACAGTGCTTTTCAGAAATCACAGGCACATCTGACTACACTTGAGGTTGAATTGAGCTAATGGCATTCACCTCATCTTTAGATGCAAAATTGGAAGATAAAAAGACCTTGATGTGAAAAGGAAAGGGGGGTGGGGGGGAGCGGGGGTGGGGGGAAGAGAAGCAGATTAGAGATATTGCTTAAAAATCTTATGATTGCTAGTTGATAACGAAATGTCTCCTTCTCTTTCTAAAAACCCTATGGGCTTGCAAGATGTCCTTGTGCTTTTATTTTTAATGATAGAATCTTTTTATTCCCTGGCCAAGGAAATTTCAATGTTGCTGCATATGTGGCCAGGAGATACGTTGACCTTTAGCAAATCTTATTTTTAAAATCAGATGGAACAGTTATTGCAATATTCCAGCCCTGTAAGATTAAAAAAGAGCTTTCTTCCTCTGTAATCAGAGGTGGATTAAATTTATTAAAGGTGCAGTATCTCTTTTTTAAATGACACTTGCCAGTCATACTGAATTCTAATAAACCATCTGAAGATTTTGTATCCTCCTGCTTTTATTTTTTTTTAAAGCTGAAACCAATGCATTATAAAAAGAGTGGGATAACTTGACTAGCAAAGAAACTTGATGTTAACAAGAGAAGGGCAGCAGACAAAAGAAAGCAGCTGAAACATTAATGAATGATAATGCTGAGCAATGAAACATGCAAAGGGCATGCAACAAGGAAATTCAATGAGGAAAATACAATTTAAAGACCAAAGTAAATCTACTCAGTGAAAAGGTGAAACCGGCACAGGAAAAGGCTCAAAAAATCAAGTGGTGAGTTGGTTATAATAATTTCAGTTCTATTACTGAGCAGAACAGTCTGCCTGTTGGGTGCATATGCACATTTGACAATGTGAGACCAGTCAATCCTATTTGAATGCGTTTGTATTTGCTAAGTACAAAGAGTTGCTCGGGGTTGTCCAAAATAGAAGTAAAGCTATAATCCTTTCTCTTGGGAGTGTGTTGTTGAAATTTTCAAAGCAAATTTGGAGAGTTATTCAGCAGCTTCTATTAAAATGAATCTATTCTGAGTGTTCCTCGAAAATCTTAACCTCTAAGTGTGAGTGCAGAAACAGTGATGGCATGGGAAATGTGGAGTGCACAAGGACACTCAGCAGAAGTTTCTTGTTCAGCATATCCATCTTTTCAAAATAATTAGTGGAGTCCTAATTACGAATCTGATCTATGCTCCCTGATTGTGCCTATCAAGGGAGTCTTTCTATTTGACCTTCCCAGTTCCACTTAGCCAGAATGTTTGTAGTTCTGAACCTGCTTTGCAGAATCAGTCTGGATTTGTGATAATCATGGTGGGAATCTCCATGGAGTGCCTGCTCTCCCCCCCAAAAAAAAATTTAAAAAATAAAAATATTCAGTTTTCCACCACTGTATGCAGAACCCTGGGTTGCAGGCAGTGCTGAAGCTTCAGGATCTGGCTGGGGTCTGGGTCAAGAAGGTGCTCTCCTTGGATCCTTGCTGCCAAGTCAGGGTTACTGCCACTTCTACAGCAGCACAGGGAGAATCTGTTTAGTGCCAGATGTTGTCATGTTGTCATTGCATCCTGAATGTGCAAGTTCTTTTTCTGGTTTCCATCTCTTACTCCTCAGGACAAGCCCTTTATTGGAATTATATATGATAGTACGATACACAGAGTCTCATGTGTCCCCTACTTTGCTGACACTAGTAGATTAGGATGTGTGATAAATTTCACCATTCCTGTAATGCAAAAACCTCTTATTTTTATCCTTAAATAAACATTAATTAATAATTTTACATACAAAAAATATATGAAGGAAAAAGAAAACCAAACTGCTCCTGCATTAACATTATAAGAAATTTCACTTTTAGCAGCAAAACCTGGGAAATGAAGTAATTCAAGCTAGTCTGGAAAACTGAAGCATCAATGCCAGCTAACAGGAGCTGAGAATTAACTACCTGACTGCAATTTGTTAGTCATATTATTCCAGTATGATTTTCATTATATGGAGGAAAACAGCCCTACTTCAAATGTGTGATTTTGTAAACCCAGATGCCTTAGGAGCCTTAAACTTCTAAATCAAAACCAGAAGAGATTTTTCTCATTTTTCTCTTTCTCTTTTTTCTCTTCCTTTTCCTTCTCCTTCTCCTTCTCCTTCTCCTTTCCCTTTCCTTCTCCTTCTCCTTCTCCTTCTCCTTCTCCTTCTCCTTCTCCTTTCTCCTTTCTCCTTCTTCTTCTCCTTCTCTTTCCTCTTTCCTTGCTTCTCCTCTCCTTTTTTTTTTTTTTCCTTCTTTCACCTTTTTTCTTTCTCCTCTGCTGTAGTTGATGGGGGTAGCAACATTAGGCCAGTGTTCTTGTCATAATTTTCTAAATAAAAATTATTGTTATTAGAGGGTGGTCCATTATTTCCTATTTTTAAAATGTATTTTAAATTGCTTTTATGATATTGTACAATGCCCCAAGCACTTCAGTGGGGGAGCACTTTATAAATAAAATTATTATTATTACGCTTAGTGCACATGTCAGCAAGTGTTCCTAAGAAATAAGTGACTGGTACCCTAGCCCTCCAGAGACTGAGAGTCTTATTTCTTTAACTTGACTTTCACCGGCCTGAAGTCTGGGTAAGAATTAGAGTCACTTCTAATCTTGTTCTTCTATTGGCACAAGAAAATGAGCTGTCATTGAATAGCACTGCCAATGAAGGGCCATTTTTATAATTCCTTCTACATCATGAGCTATCACCACATTCCCCTTTTTTAATTTGAGGTTGTAAAGTTGTCAAATGGGGGAGAGGAAAAGGTTTTTAAAATTTCAATGGGACCTTCTGGAAGATTCATGTGTGTTTTGTGCATGGAAGAGTGGACGGACTGGCAGAAAAGCAGGAATAATCTTATATTGTGTTAATATTAAGGCTTAAGTAGTTTGGTGCAGTATACAGAGAAGATGTTGGTCCTAAGTTCTGATCGTGTAGTTTTTGAAATCTGCAGTTCTTTAATAGATAATTTTTCCCCCCTTTAGATGAACTTTAAAGAAAAATGATAATGTAAGCACTGCTAGTTACTCTAGGTTGGGATTTAAGATTACAGCATTTAGTAAGATTATATATTTGATGAACAAGGCGAGGTGGTGTGTGTCAGCCTTTGAAGGGGTTACCTCGCTTAGGAAGTGAGCATTAGCAGCATCTCAGCCCTACCAAGATTAATGTCAGTGGAATCAAAACTGGCATTAGCAGAGCACTGTTGTCAGGAAGCTCATGACAGTTCAATAACTTTAACACACTGGGTAGATTTCAGTGTGTATGTCAAAGACTAGCACTGCTTAAAAAAGCATGTGGCAAGTAGGAAGTTTTAATATAAAAATCATAAAAGATTTGAATACCAAATGTACAAGTGGTGATCATTACTTGTGGGTACTTAAAAAAAAAACACCACCATTTTATTTTTCCTGCCTCACCTCTCCCCTTTTGTGTGTGTGTGTGTGTGGGGTGTTAAATGGGGATTCCCATCTAAGAAGACTTGGTACAGGGGTCTAATACAACATGTGTATCTATTCTCTCATGAACATATTACAGCTGTAGATGAACCAAGTAAGAAAATGTGGTTTGTTACCTAATGATAACAGGAAGGCTGTGTAAGAGAGGGATGAAAATTGCATTTGATGGGTTTGTTACACATGATGCTATTTGCCTTGGGTTTGAGTTTCACTTACTTTTATGTTTCTTTGCTTTTTCTGTGGTGATATTAAGGAGCCCAAGCAGTACAAAAAACTGACTGTAAAAGGCTCTTTCTTAACTATGAAGGCCCTTCACTGATCTTTTAAGGAACACTGATGAAAGCAGGTGAAAAGTACATATAAATGTCTTTTGGGGGGCACTGAAAGAATTACGTATGAGGGCCATCCTCCTTCCCACCTCCTTCCCTGAAGGAAGAAACAAAACAAGCCCACGCTTCCAGCCCACAGGCCGGCCAAGGGGGGCCGGAGGCGGCGGCGGGAGCGGGCGGTGCGGGGAGCCCGGAGCCGGCTGGGAGCTGCCCGGCCTCGGGGGATGGAAAACTGGAACAGGGATTTGTTTGTGAACCGTCTGAGGAGCTGCTTTCCTCTCCTCCCTCCCAGCCCATCCGAGAGTGGAGATTGCCTGGTTTTAGTAGTGATGTAAACTAGGAAATATTTTATTTTTTCTGCTTGCTTTGTCAGCCCTGAGTGTGTAAACGTCGCTCTGTGTCATGGCTTGGTCCTGCTCTGCTTTATGTGTGTGTGCGCACCGTGTGATCCTTATTCTGAACTGAGGGAGCTGCAATTCAACACAAACACTCATGCTTCTTGGCAGGAGCTCGGGATGAATCCCTGTGAAACAGATAGCAGTTTAATTTACGAGACAAATATAGAAAATAGGTTGTGCCATGTAAATTTGTAGAAGTGGTAAGTTTGGGGATGTTGTCTGTGTCTTTGAGAGGGGAAGAAAAAGAGACATTCATTTGGAGGAAAGGATTTATTGTTGCTGTCCCTCTGTTAATTTGTCTGACTAAAATATGAAATCTTAGGGAGCTAAAATGAAATTATATGAAGAGTACAGTGTGCTTATTTGCTTCTGATATAGGCTTTTTATAATTAAAGGAATTTGGCTGCAAATGATCTTAAGTAATATTTTAGCACAAGACTCAAAACACACACTATTATTATCCATTCCCATGCTTCTCTCTATATATATATACGATTTTTTTTTCTGCCTTTGCATTGTGGAAATGCAATCTTTTTCACAACTTTCTCTTCTGTAATTTACTGTGATTTGAAAAACTAAATTTGACTTCTGGTCCTGCCTCTGCTCTGTAGTTTGCTACTGAAAATCCAGAGCTACTGGGAAGGAAAGATAAATTAAAAAAAATTATTTGCTTTAAATGTGTGAAGTATTCAAATAATTTTAAACAGTTTAATTTAAATTTTAAACTGCAAATCTTCAACCTCTAATCACTTCTAAACTGAAGTGGTTTTAACCAAATGTGAAGTGCTGCAGAGTTTGAAATTATTATGCCTGGAGTAGATTATTGTAAACTTTGGAGAGGATTTCAAACTACCTCTTTTTTTGGAGTGTGTGTTTCGTTTTAAACAAGCACTGAACCGTTTGTGCTGAATACGCTGAGGAGCTGATGGGGAGTCTTTATCAACACCGCGAGAATAAAACTGTGAAGGCATGCAAGCACTTGGAAGTTTGCAGGGGTACAGTGTCCAATGGCAGGCTGAGGCAGACTCAGAAAGCCCTCCCCAGCCTGGAGCCCCGGTGGGGCTGAGGGTGTGCTGGGCTGTGGATGAAGGCAGGGAGGGTGCGGGGGTCTGCGCGCTGCGGGAAGGCGAGCCTGGGCAAGGCTCTGGGGAGGGGGAAGGTATGTGTGCAGCAGGGGCATGGTTAACACTTCCAAATTTGCAACTATGTTTTTAGGGTTCTTTCCAGAATGAGTTTCTCTTCAACATTTTTATTTGAGTGCTTTCAGTCTTTGCATTATGTGTTTTTCCTGTTTGAGGGAGAGAGTAAGAAACTTAAAACTAGAATTCAGAAGCTGGTCCAGGACTCAGCTCCAGCTGGAAAAACACATGTGCTGGCATTCAGCTCCTGTAAGCTCCTTTCTGACTATTTTGAATGCTGGCATTGTTACAATAGGCAGGGGAACAGCCATGATAGCCCAGGATGACAAATTGCTCTGTCTTGTGCATATATGTTTTTGCCTGGCTGGTTTTTATTAGCATGTAAACATCGTCTGCAGATCACACATTCTTTCCCTTTCATTTTCATGACCCTGTCCAGCTCTGATGACTGAGAGATTCACTATGTGATTTCCAGCTTTTGATTATTAACTTTTTGACAGTGGTCCATATTTTTTATTTAACATTATTATGATGATTATAACGAAGGGCTGCATGTCGGGCAGCACGGACATCAGACTGGGTGCTGCCCCCTTAACTCTGGTGATAATTTTATGTTGATTTAACAACAAAACAGAACACAACTCTATGGACTCAATGAGGAAAAAGGGAGACAACTGATGAATCTGATTATTTGGGTTACTGCAGTAGGTAGCTATTTTATGTCAATAGGTAGCTATTTAATGCCCTGCTCTTTCAAGGACTTTGGTACTTATTTAACTTCCCTCAAGTGAGTAATCCCATTGACTTAAGCAGGACTACACATATGTGTGTAAGGGCCAGAGCCTTATTATGCAGAGAGGATGTAAATAAACATCTACTTTTTCCCCTTTGGTTAAAAGGAGACTCCTGTAAATGAATGAAACCAAATGAACAAACAGAAAACAGAAAACAGATGAAAAAGAAAACATCCCTTTTTCCTGAAAGAAAAACGTTACATGCATCACTTCAGATTTGGCAGCCTCTTGTCTCTTGCAGACTGTTTTTGTTTGCTTAGAGATGGCTGAATTACTATTTTTGATACCACTTAGGACCATGTGCTATAAAAGGGTTCTTGTCAAAGTCTCCCAGCGGGGCTGGACAAGATCTCTCAAGCATGCTCCATTCTCCAGCAGAGGCAATGAGGGAAAGTGGTGAGAAGTAATTTTTGCTGTGCAGCCCCTCTTTTGCATAGGAATATGCATGGAAAATATAAACACACTTTGTGCGTGCAAATCAGAAATAGCTGCTTGTTGGGTATTTGCCAAGGAGAAAGGATTTTCCTTTTTAGCTTGCTTTCCCTGCTGGTTCAAGACCTTAAATCTCTCATCCTCCAAGTGGTCATTAAATTATCTGTGTCTATTGCTTTATCTTACAGGTGATATTTTCAGTTTTTCTGTCTTTTCTGAGGATAAAGGTTGGTAGAAGGACACTAGATGCACAAGGATGGATTTCTTTTCTACTCTAGAATCCACTTGATAGAAGACTGACTCCCCACTGTCCCAGTGGTCCTTTCCCCATGTGAGTTAGATGCTGCTTTGTTACTTTGATTTGAAACAGCTGCTAAGGGGATCTTTGCCACTGAGATTTCTCTGACAAAGTGGAGATTATATCCCCAAACACCCTTCCAGACATGTCTCCTTCCTTCTCTGCCTTGCAGGGAAGGAGGCGAGGTTAGCATTAGGAAGTGCCTCTGGGGGTTTTATGACAGTAGAAAATATTCCTTTGCTTTGGGAATTCAATACTGGCAAGCAGTGGAGGCATGATATCCCCTTTTCACCACTGAAGTGGAGTGAAGGGGTTGAGTCAGAGCAGAACCCTGTATCCCTGTTTAGCAGATGTTCCTCTTTCATGCATTGAGATTTTCCAATCAGTACATCTCATGGTTGGGCTCAAGCAATGCAAGATAAAATCAGTCCTTCTAGTGGGTGGAAAAACAGTCATGAATGTGTGAAAACTGTCTGGGAACATCCACACTCTTCATTAAGGTCTTTGTGTTTACTGAGGCTGATGGAAAGCCTCCTGCCATCTTCTCTGAACTCTGGATCAGGCTTATGCATAGATTTCAGTGATCATCAGAGGTCTTGTTACAGATTGCTCTCTTGGCTAAATGCTGGAGGTCGACCTCTAAAGAGTACAAGGTCTGAGCTGTGAGAGCACAAATTAATAAAACAGGCTTTGATTTTTCTGGCTACAGCAGATTCTCATATCCTATAGATCATCTGCTGAGGAGGATGGTGAGCAGATAGTGCTCCTCTATGAATCTGGTCAAAGCTTTTGTGCTGAAACTTTTAATCTGTTAAAAACACAAACTTGTTTTCTGGCACTGACATTTCAAAAGAACAGGCTTGTTCTGACACATCTTTCAGATGATTTCAAAACTGGACAGTGAAGCAGGTTTCCATCAAAACCAGCCTGGCTCCTCACTGCTCCCTCTCTGCTGTCCACCTTGTGGGCTGTTGGGGCTGGTGTGGTCCCAGAGTTGAATCCTGCCTCTGGAGTGGCCCTCCTGCAGCTTCACAGAGCCCTGGCAGCTCCTGATGCCAGGTGTGCCTCAGTGGCAGCAGGAGCTATCACTAAGCTGAAGGTGCCTGTGCTTGGGCTTTCCCACATCCAGCACTTCTTACCAAATCTTTTCAGTAATTTACAGTGGCTTGAATTTTCCTTTCCATACCCAGCTTTGGAACCTCCACTATTCACTCTGATGTGGATTTTTGGTTCTTTTAAAACTGCACAATTTCCCTCAGAGAGATCAACCTGGAAGGCAGCTCTGGTCATGGTGTGCATCTGGTTAACATGGCCTTAGAAGATAAAGTGTGAGAAACATGTGTGAGAACATGGACTGGCAAACTGAGGAGAATTTCTTATGTCAGAAAATATGTATCAGTGCCTCAGTCTGCAAAAACTGTGAAGTGCTTATTTTTGGGAGTAGTCTGAACACCTAAATGACACTGTACCCTGGGAATAAATGTAAGACCTTGGACCATCACCTTGTATAAGTCAATATTGCTCCCTTCATGTGAACAGAATAGCAAACTTTACTCGTGGTAGATCTGGCTCTCTGTTTTGTGGGAGGCTTTTGCAGAATGTGGCTTTCACTGAGGCTTCACTCCTTGCTGAGGAGCTGCACTGGTAGCTCTCTGGTCATCATCTCCTCCTGGCTTCTGCCCAGCTAAAAAGTCAAATGTCCCCCATAACTGGGTTCAGTGGGGCTGAGGGAGCTGGTGTTGGAGAGGCCTCTTGGGCAGAGACAGCTCACAGGAACCTGGGA
>NW_009953299.1:1904186-1910664 GCF_000747805.2 Chaetura pelagica
AGAGTTTGGTGCCTTCCATGGCTGCACTTTCCCATCATGAAGGTTGAGTTTAATTTGCTGGCTAATCTCTGGTGGTGAAATGAATTTCTGCCCTGTCTGTTTAGATCGCCGTGAGCCCTGCCTGTGCCGGCACCTGCTGCACCCTTTGGCTGCCAGGCTCCAGGTGGAGGGGAGCGAGGCGGGGTGCTGGCTGCTGGCAGCTGCTCCCCCCGTGCTTTGCCCTGGTTTAATGGAAAGAAACTGGGGTCTGCTCAGACATACCTGCTTCCCAAGCAGAGTCTTGGTTAACTCATCACAGTGCCAGTGTCTGTAACAACGGAGGTCTGAGATTGCCCTCCCTTCGTGGGCTTTAGCACTCAAATCAATGAATTTGTCCCAGTTCCTCTCCTCTGTTGTTTGGTTGTTGTATTTTTCACCATAAAATGTTCTCACATTGGGTAGGGGAGGAATACAAACAGAATAGAAGGAAAAGGTGAAGGTTTTCTGGTCCTGCTTACATGGGAAAACATTTCAAAACTTCTACATCTTCCCCAGTATTTTGGCTCTGGTTTTAATAACTTTTAATCACTTTCCTCGTTAGTCTGATTGTTCATTTTTCAATATGCTCCTTTAACTACTTATATACCTCACAAAGAATAGTGCAGAGAAAGGAAACTAATTTATTAGAAAAGCAGAACCACATGGCATTCCATATTGGGCAGATTTGTGATGAGCAATTAATTATTTCTATTTTCTTCCTCCCTGGTTAAACACAGTTTAAGTTGTTGATGTTAATATTATCAAACTAACATTTTTATATAATTTGCCAGGCTTGACAGAATTAAGTGGATTTCTTTAAGTGATAATAGACATAATTAATTTGGTATATAAGTTGCTTCGTCGCCTTTGAAGTTAAGTAAAAAATGAGATGTTAAGACTGAATTAGTGATGTTTAATTGGAAACCAGTATAAAAAATTAACTACATACACCATAGTTCCATGAAATAGAGAAGAGAGAGTGTAGGTATAACAGCAGAAATTAACAATTTGCGGTGGAATGTTTTGATTTAACAGCTGTAAGAGTGGCAGCAGTGGTTGCAAGCACACTGGAGAGAAGGCAGAGTGACACAGAAAGGGCAGGGTAGAGCTATTTGAACATGATTGACAAGAATAGTTATGTGAAATTTCTTCATAGGTCATGCAAACAGACAGAATGTCTGCTCTAGACTATTGCTCTTGGAGACAGTGCAAGTGCTTCATTTTCCTTATTTCATGTTTTGTAGTCCTATAACAAATAGTGGGTTTGTGCAACATTAATATCTTGCAAAGTTCAGCCATGTGCCTCTGCACCTGGCTTAGTAGACATTTGGAAGATAGAAGATGTTAGCATGTTTAATGGCTTTTAACGTAGTGCACTGCTTATCAGGAGAACATTCTAAAAAATGACATGCCATAGACCTGGCATTCTCTTGTGCATCAGCTGGACAGCCTGGAAAACCTAATCTGTAATACTAGTATTATAAATTAGACATTACTCTCAAATATTATGAACTGATTATCAGCTCAGTCCTGTGTAAGGTGAAATTTGGCTGTTTATTAAATTGGCTAGGTTTCCATCCTGCATTTTATCTCAGAAATCTCCTGATTTAAGTCTTAACCTGTTAGAAGAATGTTCTATTCTTACCCATGAGGATAAAGCAGCTGTGGCAGAAGAGTATGTGGAAGGAGAAAGGATGGAGATGACTTTCTTCAAGTGGAACAGGCCAGTCTAGTAAAACCAGTAATTGCCCCCAATAACAGTGGTTTAGATAAGTTAAAAAAATGGGTGCTAGATGTATTCCTATCCTATTGTGGTGAACAGTATGCTGGAGTTTACATTGGATGCCAGTTAGGTAAAGATGTCTAAGTGAAGAGATTACAGCGGTGCCTACAAAAGGATGAAAACTAAAGCTTTTATTCTACCTGAATTTGTAAGGAAATAGTGCAGATTATAATACCAAGATTGCCTTTTCCCCCTCCTACGCCTTTGTTGACAGTGAAGACATGCATCAGGTTCATTCTTGGTCAAGTATGTGCCCACAGAACTCTCCAATCTGGGTGGAAGAAAGAGGGGGTGCTGTTGACAAGTAAACAGAAGATGCCTGTGGTCACCTTTAAATTACTGTTATGGTGGAAAGTGCTAATAGCTGCCATCAAGTGAGCTTTTGATCCAAAGACAATAATAGATCTCATTAAAATCAGTGGGTTTGCCAGACACTCCTTTTCAGGCTCTGAAGAAGCAGCAGCAACTGAGCCTCTTTAAATACAAAGAAAATAATAGTCAAAGACAATGGAGGGATTTCAGACAGCACATGCCAAGTCAGAGCTGAGCATGTAGGCAGGGGGATTTCCTCCGTGGCACAGATGAGATTGGATACTGGGTTTGCAGTGACTGAACATCCAGTGACAACAAAACAACACAAAATCCAGGAGGAGCATCTGTGACCAGGGCTGGTGAGGCAAGAGTGGGACCCAAAGTCTCAAGTGTGGAGATGGTGGATTCTGGATGCAGAGACTGGTACAGAAACTCCCTCTGTATTCAGAGAAACAAGCTTCCTGTTTGGTGAAAAAGATAAAAAGTAAAAACACAACCTAGAGAAGATTGCTGTACTGTGTCACCTTTTTCTCATCTAGAGTGGTCCTGGGGGAACTGCTAAGATCAAAGGAGCAACAACGATGCACTGGAAAACCAGTGAGGTCTGTGGAAGACTCCTGGTGCCTCTTTTGAGCTCTGGATCAGGTCAGGGTTGCCAAGAGTCTGATACTGCTAAGATAATTATCTCAAGGGGATGTTTCTGAGGGAACTGTACAGCAGGGGAGACAATACTTGCTTTGCCTGGTTTTGACAGTTTGTCACATTGGATGGATCTGCTCTTCACTTTCAAGCTTTTGACAGACCGTAAAGGCTAATTAAACGAAACTACTAACTTCACATGCTTCCTTCAAAGGAGCACACATTTATCCTGGAAATAGTTAATACCTACTATCATGGGTATATAACTAGTCAGTGTGTTATAACACATATTGCAGAGCCTACTGAAAGCAGATATTGCCAATTAACACATGATATCACCAATCAGCGTTCGTGCCATTTATAGAACACGTTGCCTTGCTGCTACTGGAGCTGCAAGGCCCATAATGGTATGAAATAATTTTAAAAATAGGATTTTATGTCAGGGAGGGAGTAAAGCTGTGTGTTGTTGGAGAGACAAAAGAGCAATGAAGGGCTGAAATCTAAAGGGAAGGAGCAGCACTTTGGAAAAGGAAAGACAAGGCCTCTGCCTTCAGGGTCTTACAGTCTCAGGCCAAGGAAATTCTGTGTATGAGGCATCAGAGGATGGCAGTGAGAGGGAGAAGGGAGGAAGACAAGGTGGTGTGATAAAACACAGGTGTGTACCCTGGAGAAGAGCATTTTTGTACTGTGCTCTGTCAGAGGATTGCAGAGGTCAAGGAAGATTCCATCTTATGGGCAGCATTAACAAAGAGGAGCAGGAAATGGAGAGAAGAATATAGTTCTAAACAGATATTTAAGAAAGGACAATGAATGGGTAAAACCACTTTCTACCTCCTCACTTTTGGGCTGCCTGGGGAAAAATTGGCCCTCCAGGCAATATCAAGCAGCTCTGTGTTGCTGTGAGTTATGCCAGCCCAGAAATACTTTGATGTGGGCATCTGCTGGAATATTTTTCATTCCTCCCCACTCAAGAAAATGCTGATCCTTACCTTTTCTTCCTGTCCCTTTGCCATCACAGCCATCCAGAAAATCTTCCATGGGCTCCTATCAGTTCTTGAGACCAAAGTCTGGTATTTTCCCCTGTCTCCCAAGTAGAGAGAACATCTCTGTTCTCAGCAGTAGAAAGGTTCCTGTGTTTGAGGGACTAGGAATGGCAGCCCAGGGGTTAATGAAAGAGATGAACAGGTTCATCAGTGAAGAGACATATACACACACATATACATACGTATGTATATATTATAGCTACAGATACATAAGACAATCAGAAAATAGACACCATAGAGAAACTATACTCCCTAAAAGTGGTTTGACACACAATAGCTTGTGAGGCATTGATATATGCCATCTATAATGTTGCAGTTTGCATGCAATAGGAGTAAAAATGAGTCAACATCTTAGACTGAAGCAAAACAACCCAGGCCTGGAAAGTCTGAGAGAATCATCCTTCACTGTCCACTTTTTCTCTTTACTTTGATGGAGATGTGTTGGTACCTCCTGTTCCAGTCCAGATATCGTTGTAAAACGGTATTATTATCTCATGAGGGATGTACTTTTTTTTTCCTCTTTATCTTTTTTTCAGCTGAGGTGCTGTAGTATTAGGTTTTGTAGTCTCTTGATGCTAAATAATCACATTGTTCTCACCCAGCTTGTCAAGAGGTTGCATTGCAGCCTCTGAGGTGACTGGGCCTGGAAAGTTGTTAAAAAGAAAGATAGGTGAATAACTGCTAGGGGTATTTTTTGAGATGTTTCTGCCTCCTCTGTAATTAAGAAAGCACAGCTTGGGGTTTATATAGATGTTTGCATATTTTTTTTTCTCATCTCATTTATTTTTAACAACAGCCTGGGTAATGTTCCATTACTTTATCTCCTTTCCTTTTTCTAAATGCAATGGAAAAAAAGAAACCAAAAGAAATGAGCAAAATCACCTGTGAAAATGTGTCCCTCCCCTCCATGCACCTATGGGAAAGGAATACTGAAGGTAACTCACACACTCTTTCTCGTCAATAAGAAAATTTTGGAAAACCCAAAGGGTGATAGTGCAGGTGCCTTTTTTTTCCTAGTACTGGTTTTCAGTAGTCATTTTCAGCTTTGATTATTTACCTTAAAATCATAATGTTCAAATACCTAATTTAATTCTTCTACAAGATTCCATTGGCCTCCAAGTACTCATTTTGCCAGTCGTCTTTAGTAGTTTGCAAAACTAGTGAACTTTTCCTATGAGTATTTTATATTTCTTGAGGCAAAACATTGTGTTTCCTCTTCATACCCACAATGAAAATTGCCAGGGTATTTCTATGAGTCAAAGCAGATTCTGAGGATGGCTTCAGAACACCATTCTTGGAAAGATTGTACAACATAACCATACAACTCAGATGGGTTTTCCCCTCAGTAGTAACTACTTTTTAAAAAAGAAACAAACAAAACCACCCTTTGCTAAATACCATAGCACTATAGCAGGTCTCCACATTCTTCTTTTATTGCTGGGAACATAAATACTGAGCTAACAGCATGTCAAAAATTAAGATGGAAGTAGAGAGAAAAAACATTTGTAGAAATTTTATGTTCCTTTCAGGTAGTTTCCTCTCAAGAGAAAAATCAGAATTGTAAGGTAGCTTTCCTTTTTAAGGTTTACATGAGTTCTGTTTAAAATGAGTAGCTCTTTTAAAATAAAAAGCTGTTTGCTTTTCCAAAATTCACAAAAGCAGCAATTTTCATAACCCATGAGAACACAGGAAATTTTTAAAATCACAATAGTCCTTACTCCCAAATAGCTGGGGAAAAATGATAGACATTTGGTTAGCTTTACTGAGCACATAATGTGCTGTTTGGCCTCCAGTACAATGTTTCAAAGTATTTCGATCCAAAATACCTCTCTGAGCCCTACTGAATGTTTTATTTCCAATGTAGTGGTCCCATTTATAGGAGTGGGAGTTGTGATAATTGATCATTAGAAGATGCATATAACTAACATTTTAGCCATAAACATATTACAACCCTCCAAAAAAAAATATAATAAAAAAAAAATCAGCATCTTCCCTGGAGTGGACTGAACGCATATTTTACAGGAGCCTGATGAAATTCCTGAAATTGTACAAGTTGCATGAGATTTCTTTTTAAACCTGAATCAGAAAGTTATTTCTGTATTAATTTATGAACAGTTTTACTTTCATTTGTGCCTGCCATTTAAAGGATAAAGCATGACTGAGGTGCACCTTTGTTTTTCTTCCACAAACCTTCCCAAAGTGCAGAAATCCAGTCAATCACTTTCACATACCCACAAAAAATAATGGCTTGACCCGCTTGTGGCCAGATCTGACATGCCCTGCTGTGGTGGGAAAATTAATTCACCTCACTACACTGCAGTCACCCTCAGCCGAGTCCTGCAATTATTTCATTATGATCTAACTAAGGCTGATAACAGATCTCATTTGATACCACGGATGGCTGGGGGGGCAGCATGGGGGTGGGAAGTGGATGCCCTCACATGTCAAGCCCTTGCATCTAACCGACTGAGCTTTGTGAAGCTTTCTTGCCTGATGGAAACAGGGGTGATTAAAGACATGTTGTGCCCGTCTGTGTAGCTTTCACATGATTTTTTCTCCCCTAGATGAAGTACTGTGCAGTTAGCATATTTGAAAACCTAGAGGCTTTTCATCTTCTGCAGGGGGAGGGATATTTTTGATGGACTGGCTGGAGGAGCACACTCAGTGTCCAGTGTTTCCTGCA
>NW_009953299.1:1910737-1930946 GCF_000747805.2 Chaetura pelagica
TTTTTTTTTTTTTTCTTTTTTTTTTTTTTTTCACCTGTGCTGTGACAGATGGACGAAGGGAGCCCTGGAAAAGTGTTAATTGCTCTTTTTTTTTTTTTTCATTCAAGTGGTTCGGAGGTTCAGGAGACCCTCTAATTAAAGAATCTGTGAGTGAGCTGGGCATCTGGCCTCTGCCATTTTAATCAAACTTGTAATATGAGCAGAGGGCAATGGTTGTCCAATTACTTGACAGCTTGAAGATGTATATATAGTAAGCAAATACATTTGCTCGGAAGATGCCAAATTGTCATAACAACAAAATGCCTGATATCTATTTTATGTTTATCTTTGAAAAAATATAAAAATGGGCAAACATCTACCCCATCCACTCAATGGTTCTGTGTGGGTTATAAGATTCTTCTGCATGATTTAGCATCTGCAACGTGATTGGTATACAGAAGTTTTCTAATATATGCAAATATCATGATACTGAGTCAGAGAACAGTTTCTCTGATATGACAAAACTACTGAGCTGAAGTTCTTTACTTTTGAGTCTACTGTGAAATATCTAATTTCACCCATTTTCCTACAGAGAGTTGCCACTCATTTGAATAAAGAACATAGTTACTTTTCCCCTTTTTTGCAAAGGATCAAAATCCTAGCTCACACACCTGGCATTTATCACAGAGTATATGAAGACTCTTCATGTTAGTGAACATTATGTTGAGTATAAAATGATGTAGTGTTGTTTTCCTGAATCTGATGACAACATGGAATAATTGCTGAGCAATGTGAATTTTGAAATTCTTCCTAAATGCTGTTCCATCTCTAATGTAAAGATGAGTGTTCAACTAACATCACTGTTACTTAAATATCCAGGATCTTGTTGAATCAGCTGAATTGATATTATTTCACTGTTTGTCTTTTTAAGACAACTCAGAGAAGTGCTTATCTTGTTACCACAAACTACATTCCATATTTTTCAAGGTGGTCTCTAGTGTCAAAGTGAACAAGGCAGATGCCTCTTTAATAACTGCATAATTTGATTTATATTTAATTAATTAAAATGTCAGCACTGAGATACTGAAGGAAGCTGCTGCAGACTTCAGAGTTTGCTGCAGAATCCAAAGAACCTTGCTGCAAATACAAGTCTTCCATCATACATACTCTTTGAAATGTGGGTCCTCAGTTGTTGCCACCTGGTCAATGCAGCTTTTCTTCTGTCAGTTTTCAACTCTAGGTTGAGCAGTGCATAACAAGAGATGGTATTTTTATTTCTTCAAAGTTATCACCTCTAAAACTCATTGTAACTCTCAGCTGTTTTGAAAATCTCCGCAGAAAACCTGATATCACACAGATTGTAAGACTCAGCATGGGCTCTTCTGGAGCCTCTGGGTGCACAGAGGAATGTTGCTTCAATTCCATTGCAGTGCGCCAGAGAAACTTTTCCCTTCTGTGAAAAGAGAGAATTCTCCACTTTGTATGTTTTTGCATACCTCTATAATTACTCCTGAGCTTTATTTTAAAATTTCCTCCAACAAGGGAGATCTCTATCCACCTCTTGCTTTCACACAACATAGAACTCTGGCAACTGTCAGTACTTTCATAGCTGGGCGCCAAACCATCAATTTGAATGAACAAAGTAGACTATTTTCTCACACTACATTTATAGTATCTGCATGCTGGGGTAATTACTGCTAAATAATTTAATACTGTAAAAACTGACATATCCATTTAGGTGTATGCCTGTTATATTGTTAAACTGTATTGAGGTTCTGACCTCTATTAGACAGCAAATAATCCTACTAAAGACTGGTCATTCTCTATCACTCTCTTTCTTGCTCTCATGGTGAATTTTATTCATAAAGCTTAGAGTTGTGCAGCTATTCTCATCGTTGTGCAATTAGTAAGTATGCACTTGTGACAGCACTAAATATTCAGTGTAATCACAATAATGTTTGATTACCAATTCAGAAGGATCTAACTATCTAGCTGCAAGGATAATTTTTGTCACTATAAACAGCTTGGAGAATTGTGTGCGATCATATTGTGTGACCAAAAAAAAAAAAAATAAAAAAAAATCGAATTAGATTATTTGCTAAATGCCAAGGCACATTAAATATTTTTGACAACAATGAAGATTCTTTGTAAATTGTAATTAGACTGGAAATTATTGCACAGAGCCTGCTTCTCTATAATCCTTTTAAATCAGAGTAGTTGTAATTGGCCTTAGAGACTCAAACTCTTTCGTGTTTTATTTTCTAGAAGTTCTGCTTCTGCATATGTAATAACAGAACCCTTTGTGGATACAATACAACAGACATGTGTGCAGCGTTATTTTAGTTTATTTGTTTTGGTACTGAGTCAGATAACCAGAGAAAAAGTACACAGAAAAGAAAACATGCTGAGTTCTCCTGGATATGAATGGTACTTACATGCAAAGAAAAATGCATAGAAATCATCATGGGTCAGATGAGGCTGAGGTAAGCAGCATAGCCCTGCTGGGTAACATCTTCCAAGGATCTGGACCTGTATTTTGCTTATAATATTGCTGGAAGCTTCAGGAAACCTAATGATTCTACAATAGCCATTCTACATCAAAAGAAGGCCCTTTTCAGCAAATGATCCTTAAGCTACCAATGGCACTGGAGCACAAGCATGTCTGTGTATTTGTATAAATAATAGCTGTGGGAATGGGAGGGAACAGTGGCAGATAGTCAAGGAGTTAAGTGAAAGTCAAAATTAAGTGGGAATTTTGAGGCTTATTTGATTTAACACTTAGCTTTGAGGATGGAGGAAGTTGGACTTGAAGCAAACCTGTAAATTACAGCCCAGCCTCATTAGAAATTAGCTGGTAGTAATCAGAGAACCTTAACTGAGTGTAAAAGTATCTTTAATATAGAGATGTGGGATTCCGTTTGGTGACTATTGCTCATTCATTCATAGACAGAATTAGCTCACAAAAACAAACCCATTTATACAGCTAATATAGATTTTCAGCTCACCTCTGCTAAGCTTTAATCATCAGTGTTCAAAATGAAGAAAGGTTTGTCTTGGAAAAGTTTACTCAGGACTAATATTCATATGACTGTGATTTTCATTGCAATGAGTATCACTGATAGTCTGTGATGAGAAAATAATAGAAAATAGAGCCCCCTCATCTACTTAATGTATGGAAGTCAAAAACCATGTTCTCCACTTAGACTCTAAGTAAAACTGCAAATTGAATTACTTTAGCTTTTCCTTGATTTAGCTGAGGCTAAGCATTGGCATACATGTGCCTTGGCCCTCTTATATTTCTAATATTTAGTTTACAACCATCACTTAGAATTGTGAAGTTTATGTGTTAATGAAAGTTTATTAAAAATCAATGCAGTCCAAGGATGAGATTTTGACAGAGTTAGTAAAGTAAATGGAAAAATCCACAAGAAGGGACTAGATTTCTACTATACAAACCTGAAAAAAAGTTCAAACAATATATTTCTCAACATCGACAACTTCTATTTGAATGGATCACTTCCTGATCGAGCTGTTTTTGTTTTTTTTCAATAACCTAGAAGTTTCTAGTCAGGAGAGAAATTTCTAAACAAAGGTCTTATTCGAAGCACCAGGTTAGCTTATACTTCTTTCCTTCAGCATAGCTACAAACATTTTTGTATCATGAAATTAGTGAGGTTCTTGGATCAAGAATGTGTGACATGGTGAAGTTGTAAGGGCATCTTTTGCAAAGACTGTTGCTTTTTCTTCTGTCAGATCTGGTTTATCACTGGCTGAACTAGAGTTCTTACTGCATGCAGATATGGGAACTGTTGAGGTGCCCAAAGCTGGAAGGACAGGATTTAAATATGTTGGAATATATATTCAGATAGGGCATTTAGAAAGATATCTGACTCATGTTGCATTGTAAAACAAAGTGTGTGGCTCTGAAGAGCCAAAACACCTTTTAAAAATACTGATAGTCTAAAGTCCCAGTGACTCTGCAAGCTGGAAGAAGACCCTTTGGGCAGCTCATCGGTGTGGAAGGGTGGAGGGGCTTCCTCAGGCCATGGCCCACTGCTTGTGCGGATCACAGAGCCAGTGGTGGGGCCAGGAGTGAGACAATCCAGGACAGGTGGCAGCACTTCCTCAAAGCCTCTAGCTAGTGAGGAGTGGTGGATTCAGGATGTGTTCCTGGGGCCACCAAATTACACCCTTCTGGCCCAGCACAAAAATGCAAGAGGCTTTCCTGTCTGCATCTTCTTGTCATTAGACTTTGGTGGCCAAATCCCAGACTTTGTTTAAGCCTAACACAGGTAAATCACCCATTGAGTCAGTGGAAATCTTCACTCAGCAGTGCTTGAATACAGTTGTTGAACAAAGTATTGTCAAGGGGATGGATGGATCAGGTGACCTAATCAGTCTTTTCCATCTGCTGCTTTAAATGGACAAAAAAATGTCACGTGGGAGCCTGAAGCATGTTGGGGAAAAGGAGCAAGCACAATGTTAAAGTAGCAGTGCTGGAAGGCGCTAGAGCTTGGGGTGGTTTAATTATCCTGATGTTGCTGCTGGGAAGTAATTCCTGCTTCACCAGTGCACAGGTCCCTTTGGCACAGGTTGTGCTGCAGGGCGGCAGCAGGGCCATAGCCATCAATCACCCCAAGCAGAACAGCCCTTGGGCTGCTCTCACTGGCTTTGGGGCCATGCTTCTCCCGAGTCCTGCTTCCCTCAGTCCTGCAGCCTCTGTCTCTCCAGTGTAGAAAAGAGCTGTGTAACAGGACCATATGTTTTGAAGCAAGCAGAATTTCCGTATGAAGGATGTTAGATTTTATAATATATGTATGTGGGTAAGTGTATATGAAAAGAGGGAGAAAGAGACACACATGCATGTCTTCCCCTTTACTTGGCTCTTGTAAGACCCCACCTAGAGTACTCTGTCTAATTCTGGATTACCCAACATAAGAAAGACATGGAGCTCATGGATTAAGTCCAGAGAAGAACCACGAAGAAGATCCAGGGGGCCAGAGCACCTCTCCTATGAAGACAGGCTGAGAGTGTTAGGGCTGTTCAGCCTGGAGAAGAGAAGGCTCCAGGGAGACCATATAGCAGTCTTCCAGTGCCTGAAGGGGGCCTACAGGGAAGCTGGGGAGGGACCTTTTACAAGGGCTTGTAGTGAGAGGACAAGGGGTGATGGATCAAAACTGGAAGAGGAGAGATTTAGGTTAGACATTAGGAGGAAGTTCTTCACTTGAAGAGTGAAAAGTGTGATGGGTGAGGAGACTCTGGAACAGGTTGCCCAGGAAAGTTGTGGAAGCCCCATTCTTGGAAGTGTTCAAGGCCAGGTTGGATGGGGCTTGGAGCAGCCTGGTCTAATGGGAGGTGACTCTGTCCATGCAGGGGGGTGGAACTAGATATTCTTTAAGGTCCCTTCCAACTCAAACCATCCTATGATTCTATGATTCTATTTACAAAGACTGTACCTTCTTAAAGTACAGTAGTTTATAAAAACAGTAATGAGATGGAGTCAAACTTCGGGGTGCAGCACTTGAGCTCTGGTATCTGATATCATGTTTTTTAATTAGTATCCTCATTTGAAAAGTTATTTATATTGATACTATTACCAGACACCTGACTCATAGCGGTAATGTAGAGGTTAATTAGCTATGAAGTTTGGAAGGTCATATAGTGTGTTGTTGCTACGCTGCTTTTTACTTCTGTGGTAGGTCTAGCTGGTGGTGCACTGTGAACCACTGTGTGCTGCTGCCAGTGCAGGTCTGTGATGCATGTGAAACATGGGAGGTATTGATGAATAATTAAAGAGATTTGGTAATAGTGCCTTACAGAACTTGTGAGAATCACAAAACTACAAAGTTGCTGCAGGTAACATCCTCTTGGTTTTCCTTGATTTGCCAGCTGTACCTGCTGACCAGGCATGTGCTGGTGCCAGCTGCATGGTATGGCAGTGCAAAGCAGGATCTCCTCACATCTTCTTTTCAGTTTGCTTTCTGGGGCAGAGATGAGTCCTTTTCCTCTTCCCCCCTTTCTCTGTGCTTGCTGCTCCTCTGGCCAGAATGACTGGTGTGGGTGGCGCATCCCCCTTAGCACTGTGAGGAACTCCCTGACTTCCCTTCCTGGAGCCTGAATGTCTCCTTTTATTTTCCTGATGCCTGTCACCCTGCCACTGTCACTGCCGATGTCTCCAGTGCCAGGGATGCTGCACATGCAGGAGTGCCTCATGAAGCACGAGGGTCAGAGAGAACCTCACACAAGCCTGAGTCCACCACTGGTCTCCAATGCCCCACCATGATCAGGCCTGGAGGGCTGACATTCAGTCATCTCCAGCTCTGCCTCCTCAGTAGCTGGCTCGATGCTCCTAAATATATGACTGCCTCCATCTTGTCACCCTGCCACAGCTCACCCTCACGCTGATGTGAATGGTACTATATTTACCCAGGAGAGTAATGAAAATTGCCATGACAATGATTGTCGTTGCTTGGGAATGCAAGGAGCTAATTTTGCCTGAATAATAAGACAGAGAGTTATCTTTCTCCCTAGGTAAAGCAACAAGGAGTTTATGCAGGTGAGAACAGGTAATCTTTGTGAGACCATAAGTGCAAAATATAGAAATGTTCCTGTATCAGGTCAGACCGGTGACTAATAAATAGCTCTAATGTTCTAATGGCTGAAGTTTGATGCACTCGCTCATTGTGCTGAAGATCTGCAGGAAAACCGACTGTCCTTGCTCCCTTTTTTCACTGCCAAAGAGAAAAAAAAAAATCCTATTAAAAAACTTTAGCCTGAAAATATCTCTCTACTGTACATCTTTGCCCAGGGCAAATTTTTCACTGGTGAGTAACAACATTTTCACAATCCACCTTTTATATTTATTGCTCTAATGCTATGTAGTTTGCAAAGTTCATTTAAAGGAGACTACAGCTTTTACTTTTGTAAATCTGGAGGAGAAGAATAAGATACCTGCTAATGCCTAAAACTTTCTCAGCTAGTGCTTTATTTCTCCGGCATAAAACTTGTGAAGGCCTGTTTGGTGAAATGGTGACAAAGGTCACATCCAAACAACCTGAAAAATCAGTAAGAGTTCCTTGTTTGTTCCAGGAATGTCCTGGTATCTCTGAACAAACAGAAAAGCCAGCCCCAGCAATGCAGCACCCTCAAAGAGGCAGAGACATTTGAAAGAGGATGGCTGTGATGGACAAGTGCTTCATCCATGAGCCCACTGCCCACTGGCCAGGGAGCTCCACGCCCCAGTGCACGCCTCCACCGCCAGTAACAGTAAGGGCTGATTTTGTAGAAGGTTTAGAAAGTAGCAGTTTCATTTGCTAGCTCTTCCTAACCCAGATGAAGCATTTCCCCCCAAAAGTCGAGAAAGTGTTTTTTCTGCCTTCAGCACACCTGACTGCAAGCAGTGTGGAGTGAATACATACAGGCACAAACCCACTTTCCCTCCCCGGTGTTTCTTTTGCCGTGGCACAGCAGTTTACAGCAGTTTGCAGCTGTGTCTGAGGCACTTCTGTGCTCGGTTTCAGACCATGGGAGCAATTAGCCTTCAAAGGCATTGGTCAGACTCAGCAAAGGGTACTGGTGGCTTTAAAACTGCTCCCAGGAATTAGATAAACAGTCTCTTAGGACTCAGAGGAGATATCTTTCTGACTCTTAACATTTTTTTTGGTGTCTTGCACTTTTAGTAAGTGACAGTTTTGCAAATTGCTAGTAAAGAAGTTAAATGTCTAATTAAATCTCAAAGATGTACAAGAGTTTGAAGAGCGTGATTGATGCCCACAAAGGTATGGCTGCCTAATGGAGTCGTCCTGACAGCAATTGCGAAAGCCCATTTAACGGCTGATGTCTTGTTGTGATCCATGTTGTCATTTTTTCATTACTGATTAAAATTAAAAATCTGCTTGGCAAATCCATTGTAAAAATTTCCTTCATGAAAATCGACGGGTACAAATTATTTTGTCAATCGCCTGGCAATCAAACTGTGACTGAAGACTGTTCCATGCCCATAGATTTTTTTTTTTTCTCTTTTTGCTCATGCCAGTGAGTTTTCATAGCAAAGTTTTTTAAGCATAGATGGCAGTCTTGGCAATGCTTAATTTTTTAAAAAATAAATAAATCTGCAGCTCTATATTTTAATGAAATGTTTTGTTTATGTTGTCTTCCCATTCCCAATTGAAAGCAAATGGGAATGTTCCTCACTCTGAAAGTTTGGCTATGCTACTTAATTGTCTAATGCCATGTAATGACAGGTGAATAATAGTAATAAAAGCCTTTATTAGGATAAAATGTCTTTTCAGAGAGGAAGTGTAAGCTGTCTTAAATGTAAAACGGAAAAAAAGGAGGAAAAACAACCAAGCCTTTCAATGTTACAATCATTGTAGCTGGAAGATATTTATGGCTCCACTTCTTGGGGGTTTCCAACTTGCTGTTCCTGTATGTGGGTGCAGCAGACCTGAGCTACCCTGGTGTGAGCTTGACTCCTCACCAGGTCTGGGCTGCAAATCCCTTGTGAGGGCTTAGCCCCAGCTCCAAGGCTGGGGTGTCCAGGTACCTGCCCAGCTGGCAAAGTGGGGTCAGGTTGTGAATAAGCACTGATGTACTCCTTGCTGAAACAACCCTGTGGGCTTGGTAGCATGTAGTTCACTGTCAGAGGAAAGTCATTTAGAGATTCTAATTTCTCTGCAAAATTCAAAAGATGCTTTACTCTGGCTAAAAACAAACGGACAACTCAAGCAGCAAGAAAAACATTATTGCCCCATTAATAAAAATTTTCTCCCACTTAATTGATATTTCCACTTCTCATAATTGAGTTTTGTCGCTGAGTATAAATCAAAGATGATAAAAATAGCTCTCCATGGCTGATACGTGTGCTGGTTTCAAGTTTGATCTCTGTTGCTGTTCATGGTTATCTAATCTAATCAATGTATCTTTTTCTGCAGGTTCTTATATCATTACTGTGAATACTTCTTATTTCAGAGAACAAGAGAAAAGGGATGTTTTGTTTAATTTGCATAATTTTTCTTTATTATTATCTTTAAATTAAAATGTTGAAATATATTGTGTGCCTTATATCTTTCTTTTAAAGTCTTCTCAAAAAAATGTGCATTGTTCACTCTGGATGAGTAAAAATCTTCTAAATCCTTTTCTTCTTGTTCTAAATTTATTACAAAACCATCATGTTTTGAACAGAAGCATTTTATTAGTACATTCTCACAGCTATGAAATATTTAGAATAAAATATTTCCAAGCAAATTTACAGTAAATACATTGAAGCTTACATGAAGTGAGTTGCAGTTTTTAGTGTGAAGACCTTTTCTGTTTGTGGCAAAATGTATTTATTTGTGTTTTGGAATGGACCAATGCACTGTACCCCAGAGTGAAGTTGTGTAGAAAAATTAATGGGACACATTTGGTTGTGTAAGTCTCAGTTTTAAAGACTCTTCAATGCTTCTGGGGATATGCTTTAGGCAGCTAGTACCTGGAACTTGTATCTTTTTATTGTTGCTTAAATTAGAATATAACAACAACATTATTGAGAACAATGACTTTTTTTTTTTTTTTTAATGTTAATTTCCAGAATAAAACGGATGTTTTGACCTTTCCTGTAGAGAGCTGTAAAAGTCTGTGTTTTCAAAAGTTGTGGACTGTACACTGACCTGGGACCTGGCAGAGCACAGCCTTGTGCTGTCTACAGCTCGGTGCTGAGCTGCTGCTGAGTCCAGAAGGGACTTTGCAGAACCGATGACCCTTATCCATACACACTCCTTTTTGAATTATGAGCTTCCCCAACATTTCTCGTTGAGAGAGGCAGATATGAGCTATTGCAGCCTGTTTTTGGTAACCTTGCACACTGGGCTGAAATACTGGCAGCATGATAGGACTACTGCTGATCTCCAAACAATTGCACAGCATTTTTGCTGCTTCATCGGTTATTGTTCATGGCATGGGTAATAAGTGAAAACAATGGGTTGGAGTAGAATAAGGAAACAAACAAAATAACAATGCAAAGACCAAAACAACAACAGCAAAAAACCCCCCAAGTTTACATGTTTTTAATAATGTTAATGTGACTGAGAGAAAGGCCAACGAATTTTAGCCATGTGGGATATGTCACTCTTTATTTCTGCCTCTGAGGCAAAAGCAAAGCATAATGCTTAATAGTTTAAGCTTGGAGCAGGGTGTCAACCTCAGTTTATGAAGGTTATTATTTATTTTACAGTAGTGCCCCAAATGTACCAGCTGCTACATAAAAGTACCAGGAATCAGGCTTTTTCCCCTGAGATTTGTTATGATGTGACCTCTCTTTAAGGCTGTCTGCAGGGTTTGAGCCGGAGGCTTACATGCATTCAGAATGTGTACACACTGAGAACTTTCTCACTCTGCTGTCATAGCATGTCTCCATTACAGGCCAAAATCCTGGCATGTACTATTCTTCAACCCACAGCCCTTTTTCTGTGGAAAGGAAAGTGGGAGCGCAGGATTGGAGGCATGCTGGGAGTATTAGATGACAAAATCCCCTGGTATGCTGTCATCCACTTTGGCCTCAGAAGTTGGACATAGCAGGATTTAAGGGTACAAAATTGAATTTGGGTTGCTATACTATATACATAATTCACAGAACTCCCACCAAGCCTCATGCTTTTGGTTAGTTACAGCTACATCTATTAAAGCTACAGCCAAAGCTATGCAAAATTGACATCTCTGTAGGACTGAACTTTATGTCTAACTCACACTGAGGTGGTCAGTGCTTCTGAAGAGGGGCAAGGTTATAAATATTCAAAAGTTTTTTGAGTTTGAACTCACCTTTACATATACAGACATAGGTTTCTCACTTGCTTAAATGTTTGGGCTTAAGTTGTTACGGAAGCTGCGTGTATGTATGAACACAAATAGATATGAAATTGCAGGGGCTCTCTGTCAATATTCTTAGTAAAAATAATGGAGGATCCAGTGTCCAAATTCCTTGTAAAGTATTACAGTGTCATCTGACTGAGGGGATGTTTGGGTTAGCGCTGTGACTTGCCAGAGTTTTATTGCAATGAATGCTGTTTAATCAGAAATGTCTGATTCACAAAACCAATATTGTTTGCAGAAAAAAGCTTGTTTCAGTGTATTACTCTAAAGACTGCAACTTTTTATCCATGTATGAAAATGTTGAAGTTTGAAACAGAGAACGTCCATCTTCTCTCTCTGAAAGAGTTTTTGTTTGAAATGTGTATTACAAACATGCAGTAAATGTCATATATAATAACACATCCTGTACAGTAGAATGTACACTGGAGTATTGTATACTCTGTGCAAATACAACATACTGAGTAATTGTATACTTTTACATAGGTGTAAGAGGCTGAATGTTACCAAAAAAGCCATGATGCTTCAGGACTTTTGCCCTTGCAGTTTAGGCTGGAAGCTGCAAGACGTTCAATGTGAGGCTGCAACCAGTCGTATTTTGTATATCTTTGTATATTCTTGGATTCACTGCATGGACAGATGTCATCCCATTACAAATATTTGTGAACATAAACTAAAATAATCCTTAGTGGCATTGGATTCTGACTTTCATCTCCAACCTATCAAGGTAACACTTACAAAGATACTCTCTTTACTTAGTTTTTCTCTGAACACCAACAACCATGTTAGGAATCTGGTTTCCCTAAACACTCAAGCAGGTGCAGTCTCCTCTAGTGAGCCATAGACAGAAAACAGGCTTGTATTCCTCACCTTCCTGAAGATGCCATCTCCCATTCACTGCTTAGGGGCCTACATTTGGCTGCAATAATTGGTAGCACAATGTTCATCATGGGCTGTACACTACTGCTGGGGACACCAGATTCTTACTCATGAGGCTTCAGCCTCTGTTGTCGCATCATTGCTTCCCTGTTACCTGAGGGCTGCATTGGTGTGGTAGCAGGTATGTCTGTCCTAGAGTCACACCTCCTGGCTGCAGCACAGAGGTAACCTTTGTGTTCTGGAATTAGATGTGTGACATATGTATACCATACATATCAAGTATTTCAACTTTTGCCCTAGATTGTGCCAGTAATTGCCTGTATGTGCTAAATACATTAACATTTGTTAAATTAATTATCCTTTATTCTTACATTAGACATTCTACAGTGATCCCATCAGTCTAGTGTCACTGAGTTGATAATCACATAATAAGTTTTAAATCACATAATATTTCATATTGGACCATCTCAGGAAGTTATTTACCTTAAAGATATGTTACATTTAAATGTTCTTGCTCTGCTGAGAGCAGAGTCTAGACTATATGCAGTTTAAAAGGAGGAACCTCGTATTTGAACACAGACAGATTAGTTTACGGGCTGGCAAATATTTTCACTAGTGTTGAAGTTAATTCAAAAAAGGAATGCCATAGAAAACTGATAGAGATTAAACAAGAGTGATATTTTTTTTTGCAGTTGCAGAAACTTCTCTGTAGTATTAAAGATCTCAAAGCTAATGAGACAGTTATAAATTTACAAACACAGCTAGTACATAATCTTGATGTGTGTAGGATTCTGTAAAACTGCACTACATGATCACAATTATTGACAGCTTTTTAATTATCTTCAGGGACATGCTATAGCTCATAAATCTGTTTTCATATTTGTAAAGTACATGATTGCTCCCAGAAACCGTGGTTTTGGAAAACAAAACAATTTTTTGAGAGTGTGTAAAATACTTGAAAATAAAGAAGCTCCTTTCAAGGTGGACCACTAAAACTGAGGTCAGAAACTGGACCCTTTCACTTTTGAGAGCTAGTAGGTTAATGCCTTATTATGCCCCAACAGTCAAGGGATTAACAGTGTTTCCATTACATGCTCCTGTTTTGAGAGGTTAATATCTCAGCCTATAAAAATTTGCAGTGTGCTGAAACTTGGCACACAAGGTCTCAGCACGGGATAAACTTGTTTTTACAGAATATGGTTTAAATCACTTGGATATTTTTTAAGTTACGAGAAAGCAAAAAAAAAGGGGGAAAAAAAAGAAAAAAAGAAAAGGCAGAAGTTTGTGGTTTCACACTGGGATTTTTTATGGTCTTAAAAATGCAAAACTAGCTTAGACTCAAGCAATGTAATTTTGCATAATGTAAGCCATTGTCTCTCAGTATTAAAAGGAGCCTTGCAAGCTTCTGCCATTTCAGGTTCCTGACCACTTTTTTAACCTCCTATTTTCAGTTTTAGCTTTCATTTCTGATTGAAGTGAATGTAAAATCTAAAGTGAAACCAGACTGAAACTGAATTGCACTTTGAGAAAACATCGTGTTTCAACAATTTCCATCAAGATTTCTTGATGCTACATGAGTATTTCTTAAAATTAAGCTTAAGATGCCTCAGACTCACCTCAGCATTTTTCTCCTAGTGTTAACATACCCACAATTGTACTAGTGACGCACCAAAGAACTGGATGTGGAAGGTAAGAGAGCTTGTTGACCTGTGTGAAAAACTTACAAGTGAACTTAAAACTGTTTTGGTAGCTTCTGCTTAGAGACAAATGGTAAGTTATCTTGTAATTCACAGACTCACTTCTATTAAGCCAACATCTGCAGCACCTACGACTGTACTAATACGTGTTGAATGTATTTAATAGTAAGGACCAAAACTTTTTTTCAACTTTTAGTGTTCATGCATCTGATGTAGCTTAAATCCCATTCGTTTTTCTGGCATCACTGTTCACCCTATTGTGGTTAAAATATCTTACCCCTCTTGAAGAATTAGCATTCAGCCTTAAAAATACACTTACACTGGAGATTCAGTATTGAAACCACCAGCTTAAAAAATAATTTCCCAATAAAATTTAGAAATAATAGAAAATTGGACATTAAGTACATATAAATCCCATGAAATCTGTGGTTCCAAACGTTTTAGGTATATTCCAGAATTTAAAGGATCAAAACAAAACAAAAACATTGTTCTCCTGACTTGCAAGACAGCACTTACACAAAAAGTTGACGCAATTTTCACTGAGGCAAAAAAGTAAAGAGATTGAAAAGTTGTGTGTGTTTTGCTTGTGTAAGGGGTGGAGCTGGGTTCTGTTGAAGAGCAATGGGCCTTTCAAACAGTACTTTGAATAGCTGTGACAGAAGGGAAGCACTGAAAATAGTTATTTTGGGCTTTCTCACATTCTCATCTTTGTCCATTTTCTCAATGGGAATATTTAGCACTTCAATTCAGTTTATGTAGTGCTGGTGGTAAGTGACACTAAAGATTGTTGTGGTCTGCAGGGCCAAAAGCTGCTTTTAGAAAAATCAAAATGAAATTAGTTTGAAAGGTAACGTAGACAGACTTGCACTTCTGTGAAGCCAACTAGATTCAGTGCTGGCACCATGGACCTCAGCAGGGTCCAGCTCCCCTGCCAAGACAAATGAAAGGTGACCTGAGTGTCCCTATGGTACTGTAGTCTGTGGCACTGGCCTACCTGGCTCATAGCACCATGTCCTCTCCCTAGTAATGTTGTGCACAACTGTGGAGGTACATATACAGATACAGCATGTGATGTCCATGCTGTAGTTAACAAAAGGGATGTGAAAAGAATGCTATTAAGCATCACCTGAGGTCCCAGCAGCCAGCCTATACTGGATTTAAGTTTTCCTGTGAAACTGAAAATTGGTACCTTGTTAGCAGGCTTAAAATACCAAGCTTTAGTCATGCTAATTATATGAACTGAAAAATATGAAGGGAAAAAAAAAATAAAATCTACTTTTCCAGTAGGACTGTAGAATAAATCAAGGTTGTGTTGTGAGAAAACGTGTTGTTTGTAGAAGCTGTGAGACTCAAACCAGCCCTGCTGGACATGTGTGCACTTCCTGGCCCATGTTATCAGTGAAGTGGGTGGCATTGCTCAGCAGTAAGCCTTAAAACAAAAAATAAACTACACCAGTAAACAGAAGAGGGGTTGATATTGCATGCTGTTGGTTCCCAACCCAGTCTTCCTTGAAGTAAGTAAAAACAAAGATTTATTTTCTTGATAACCCATGTGGAGTGGAAGACATAAGGGTGTTTCATGAACGATAGTAAAGGACTGTAAGTGCCAATGATGGAAATACTTTCCATCAATTTATAACTGATAAATGTAAAAATACCTCCTCAGGGCAAGCAAAATACACCTGCCTGGTCAAAAAATACTCCTGTGCAAGTTTAACAATCTAAATGCAAAAAACGGTGGTATTTTAGTACTCTGATAGAGCTACAGGAATCCTTATAATCATTACATCTGTTAGGCATCTTAAGTATAGGAGTCATTGCTACTTTATAATATTGGGCTCTAACCCAAACCAACACATTTATATTTTTATGTGTATTTCTGATGATGTCTCTGTGCAAACTTTTTCATATGAAGGTACTCTTCATATTGTACCTTTACAATGTATCCTATCACTGAAAATGCTTGAGTAATCTCACATGTAAATAATCAGTACAGAAAAGTTATTGCAGCCACAGCTCAGCAATAACTTAGACTTCCTGATTTTCAGTAAGTTTTCCCATTTTATATATTCAGGAATAGTGTTTTCAAGCTTATGGCCATTACACCAATTATTTTTCCAATTCAACTTTAGAATGGCATGCTACTCCAAGTCAGCCTAGTGAGGAATTGTATTGCAAGAGATGTGAAAGGATATAAAAGGGAAGGAAAAGGCATAATTTTGGCAACAGATTTGTGACTTTTTAAAGTATACAAAAAAAATAAATATAGATTGGATTCTCTATGAAGCAACTGTAACATTCAGTCCCTTGCCATTTCAAATTATACTGTGGGTTTTTTTATATCTCTTTCTGTCCTAATCTCTTTTGTGACATTGTTGTGTTGCATTGTGTTGATAAGAGGCTATCTTGGGGCCAGCGAGGGATAAGATGTTAATAAAATTCTTGTTTGCTGTTACAGAATCAAGCAATTTAAGTGTAGTTTGAGGTTTCATGTCAAATTATTGCTGGCTTCTCTTCGTATCAATCACTGTGAGAAATACCTCTTAACCCTTTATGAAGGCACAACAAATAAAATAACACAGAAATCTTTCAAGATATAAAGAACTAAGTTTAGAAGGAAAGCTTTCATTTATTTATTTTCTCTTTTGCAACGTTGAGTCCTTTATGGGGAAGTCCCTGATTGTCAGCCTCTCAGATGAGATGACATTTAAAGTTGTTTGGAAAACTGCAACTTTTTTATCACTGAAAAAAAGCAAAACAAGCAGTTCCTTTGAAATCAAAATGCCAGACTTTGATTTGGAAGAGGAACAAACCACCTTGCTTCCATATTTTAACTTGAAAAAAATATTTGTTTAGAGGTGTTCTATTTATTGTATCTGCCATAATGACAAAACAAAAGGGTAAAAATTGATATGAAAAGTTTGCTATTGTATTGGAGAATTATTTTTTTCTTCATGTCCAATCAGTTTTGAGGTAAATATCTGCTAGTAATTAATATGAGTATCTGCAGGAATATTTCCATTATTCAGAAATAACAAGTAACCTTTTCCTCCACTTTCTCAGTAATGTCTAATCAAAAGCAGCATATCAATCATCAATAATGTCTAGAATTAATTTGGGTTGGTTTGACAAAATTAGAAATAGTTAAATTTATCTGGAGCAAATGCTGTTATTGTAGTAGTTTTTTAAAAGATGGAAAAGACAAAACCAGGAAGTATGAATAAATAATAGCAATGGCAGAAAATATAACTTCATTTTCTAATGTGTACTTCTGTAAGCTGTTGAGCTTCTGGGAAATTACACAAGCACAACAGTGGGTCTTAGGCACAGAGAAACTTGGCAACATTTTACCAAGATCAGCCTGTTTAATGAACTGTGATTACTTGCATCTCTATTTACAATTCTCAGAAGTGATACAAAATGTGAATTTGCCTGGCCCTACCAACACAGACTCTTCTTAGACAGAGACAGAGAAAGGTGGTGTGGTGGGAAAGCAACATATTAGATTGGGGTGGATGAAAAAACATCCCAGATATGGCTTAAGATTTAAGATTTATGCCCATGGACATAGTTATGCCATCTGGTTTCTGCCCACCTAGTGAGGATATTGTGGATGATCAGCAGTGCCATGGTGAATGATGTGGCCCTAGACACTGGTATGATTGGAAACAGCCCTATTGGTGAAGCTCATTTCTTCCAAACTATTTATCTCATGGTTTTCTGCAGCAACTACCAAATAAATTCTGTGCAGAAAAAAAATCTCACATCCATGTGATTAAAGTGAACTAAACAAATGCATTCTGGTGATTTGAGCTGTATACATTTTATCCTGTTTCTAGACTCTCTGAGATTGTTGTCATGCCAACTTGTGACTTCACCAGGTAGCTCAAGGACCCCTTAACTAAGCTACTTCAATAATAAGTAGGCAAAGTCGACCAGTTTCTACTAGCATTCCTCCTTTATGTGACATCAAAAAAAATTAATATAATGGGTGAGCTGGACTTTTGTAACCTTGGACAACTTAGATTGCAATTCTCTATGTAATAGTTGTCAAGTTACTCCAAGAGGTAACAGCACTTCAAGGCACTCTGAAAGTATAGTTGCACAGAGATGGTGAGATTTGTAAAGAAACTGGAGACATTCTGAGTAGGAACAGTTATTCAATGTTAGCAAATATTGAGGAAAATCACTTACCCTTTATTGTTGAAAGGAGTTTTGTTATATAATGATGTATAACAGAAACACAGAAATGCATCTAACACAAACCCATCATTTTATATCACAAATATTTTATATTTGAAACATATCTTTGAGGTTGTATTTTGCATCCTCAAAAGACTATTTGAAAATAAAAGAAGAAGAAAAACCAACAAAAACTAGTCCAAACTCTGCAAAACTTCTTTCACACAGGTTACATTGAAGCTGGGTGACATACCTGCATGACTAAAGTCTACTTTAAGATGCATAGCTTTGCAAGAGAGAATTAAATTTCTTCTTTTACTTTCCTCTTTTTCCCTTCCTTCCCTTTCCCTCCCCTCACCTTGCCTCACCTTCCCTCATCTTCACTTAATTTTCAGTCTATTACCCTTCTGAAAATTAAATAATGCATTATGTTTTTATTTGCTTATAAAAGAAATGTCATTACCATTTATTGTTATTGGGTTTTGTTTTGTTTTTAATGTCTACACAGTTTTAGATAAGAAGCTGAGAGTCTTCTTATACAAGAGAAAGGGTCTGACAGTGCAATGTAGGAGGAAACTGGGTTAAAAACTCTTCCCATATTGAAAGAAAATGTTGTCTTCATCTTCTTTCTTTCTTTCTTTCTTTCTTTCTTTCTTTCTTTCTTTCTTTCTTTCTTTCTTTCTTTCTTTCTTTCTTTCTTTCTTTCTTTCTTTCTTTCTTTCTTTCTTTTTCTTTCTTTCTTTCTCTTTCTTTCTTTCTTTCTTTCTTTCTTTCTTTCTTTCTTTCTTTCTTTCTTTCTTTCTTTCTTTCTTTCTTTCTTTCTTTCTTTCTTTCTTTCTTTCTTTCTTTCTTTCTTTCTTTCTTTCTTTCTTTCTTTCTTTCTTTCTTTCTTTCTTTCTTTCTTTCTTTCTTTCTTTCTTTCTTTCTTTCTTTCTTTCTTTCTTTCTTTCTTTCTTTCTTTCTTTCTTTCTTTCTTTCTTTCTTTCTTTCTTTCTTTCTTTCTTTCTTTCTTTCTTTCTTTCTTTCTTTCTTTCTTTCTTTCTTTCTTTCTTTCTTTCTTTCTTTCTTTCTTTCTTTCTTTCTTTCTTTCTTTCTTTCTTTCTTTCTTTCTTCCTTCCTTCCTTCCTTCCTTCCTTCCTTCCTTCCTTCCTTCCTTCCTTCCTTCCTTCCTTCCTTTCCTTCCTTCCTTCCTTCCTTCCTTCCTTTCCTTCCTTCCTTCCTTCTCTTCCTTCTCTCCCCTTTCTCCCTTTTCTTCCTTCCTTCCTTTTCTTCCTTTTCTTCCCTCTCTCCCACATCACATTGATCACATCATGCTGGACTAAGAATCACTTAGAATAAACTGCCCTCAAACCAAAATTTATCCTTGGGGAACTAGTATCCATAATTGCATAATCTGGGCTAAATTATGTTCTCATTTACACACCTCTTGTAAGTCAGTGAGGTTGTGGCAGTAATAACTGGGAACCATGGATGAAATTTTTCTTTCAGTCATATCAGTATAAATCTGCAATGATTTATTTAAATTATATAGTTAATTATGATCTGACTCTACATGTATAATAAAAAATAATTAAGTTATTTATCTTTACCCAATATATTTTAACTTAAACTAATGTTGGGAACGTTACATTAAAAAGTATGTTAAGAAAACTAAAATATTTCTGTCAAAATTGGGGAACACAATGAAATCTATGATTAAAAATGAAGAGGAGAAGGAAAGCATGATTAATGTCTCATTGTATCCACTTAATACACCTATACAAAGTGCATATTTTTCAAAGCTGTCCTGTTGTTATTTCTTTCCATTTCCTAACCATGTTTTATGACAAGTATTCTAAAAAGAGTATAAGGCCATGCTGGGATCTGTGCTCTTGCTGCAGTGGCTAATAGCACCACGGTTGTCCACCAACTTTCCTGTTCTCTTTTCATTGCCATGTTATGAGTTAAGAGCAGCAACCCAAACTGTTTCACTTCTCTCTCACAATTAAGAACATTTGCAATTAACATTTTTCACATGCAATTTGATATTTTGGAGTTTTTTTGTGTATTTTTTTTTTCTGTCCAGTTAATTAAACTTGCCTATTTCCTTTAAAATACAGATTTTTCTGTGCAGGGAAACAAAGATTTTTTTCACACAGTCTCTCTATTGTGAGATGATGACTAGAATAATAACTGCACATCAACAAGCTTTCACAAAGGTTCTGGCTATGGTGACAGATAGCAAGAACTTTGTTTGCTTTTATTTGAACATGTGGGTGGAATAGATGTTCCTGTCCTTGGCTCAGCCACGTCCTTCACAGATACTTGAATGAGTTAATTATAGATTGTTACCTAATGACATAACTATGCTTTCTGAATCCCATAGAGTGAAAATTCTTGATCAAAATGCTTCTTATTCCTGCATTTGCTGATCAGCATGAAAACCACTATGTGTGGTCCTTCCTTCCTTCCTTCCTTCCTTCCTTCCTTCCTTCCTTCCTTCCTTCCTTCCTTCCTTCCTTCCTTCCTTCCTTCCTTCCTTCCTTCCTTCCTTCCTTCCCTCCTTCCTTCCCTCCTTCCTTCCCTCCTTCCTTCCCTCCTTCCTTCCCTCCTTCCTTCCCTCCTTCCTTCCCTCCTTCCTTCCCTCC
>NW_009953299.1:1936607-2006658 GCF_000747805.2 Chaetura pelagica
TCCTGCCTGCCTTCCTGCCTGCCTGCCTTCCTGCCTGCCTTCCTGCCTGCCTGCCTTCCTGCCTTCCTGCCTTCCTTCCTGCCTTCCTACCTTCCTGCCTTCCTTCCTGCCTTCCTTCCTGCCTTCCTTCCTGCCTTCTTTCCTTCCTGCCTTCCTTCCTTCCTGCCTTCCTTCCTTCCTGCCTGCCTTCCTTCCTTCCTGCCTTCCTTCCTGCCTGCATGCCTGCCTGCCTGCCTTCCCCCCCTCCCTCCCTCCGGCACTTCTGCATTTCCTTCCACGCTTTCTTTCCTTCTGCACTTTCCATACATTTGAGGTTATCACTGTGCTGAAAGTAAAATAACAATGCTGGTCATGTTTCAGTTTTCAGTTAGATTAATCCCTTCTTTTTCACATTACTGGCTGTTCAAATGGGAGGTGGACCACTAGGCATGCAGTGTTATTCTGAAGTTGTTCCTAAAGCAGGCCAGAATTTCTCCAGTTTCTAGACAGGAAATCCCCACCCCTGCACATGTAACCAGGTTTAGGAATATTTGCAGCTCACACCCAGCTGAAATCCTCCTCACATTTTCCCAGTCTTAAATGTACAGATTTAGGGTTGTCTTCTGCAAAAGTGTGGAATTTAGTGTTACACTTAGACATGAGACATTCCCTTCTCTACAACAAGACCAGCTCTTCACTTAACTCACTGAAAATATTCAGGATTATTTACCTCTGAAATTAGCTTAGCAGGTATCTTAAAAAATACTCTGAAATGACTGATCAGAACTTAGCTAAAAGCTATCGCATTGTCTCCTTCAGTTTTCAAGCTGATGTTGTGTCTTTCATTCTCAGTTTCAGCTTTACAAGCACGATGTAGCATCTGATTATTTTCTGGGATAAAAGGGGCATATGGAATGCTGCAGGGCAGAAGCTCTCCGGTAGCTTTTCAGAGTTGTACCTGAATCACCTCTCACGTTTTTTCCACCTCATCTTCTTTCAAAGGAGGGAAATACAAAATTAACTTTAAAAAGAGAAAAAAATAATTTGAATTTTCTTTTACTGGCTTCTAGAAATTTATAGTACTATGCACTTTTTAACTGGGAAATGACTATACTTACCTGAAGAGGCAGCAGAGTATAGTAGACAATTATTTGTTCAGAGGCAGTTTTGAAATATTAAAACCTATCTTCACCATTACTGGGCTTTGCCCAGATGTATCCATTAGCTTTCAGACAAAAGGTCTTTGAACTTGTTAAGAGAACAATGTAGTTCCAGGTTGTTCCTGTTACAGAAAACAGCCCTAGGCAAGTGTGCTGTGTTAGTCTTTGTTCTGATACACTGATCCTTGATGAATAGAAAATACTTTAGAAGACCATGGTGAAAACTCAGAAATTCTAGCCATTAAGCAGATCAAATTTATCCAGTGGACTTCAATACTTATTTCTAAATTATTTTCTTACTAACTCTTTCTCTCAAGACTATGTTTTAATGTCCTACAGAAAGGCTTATATTACTGATGTGATAATAATGTAAACATAGTGATTGCAAAGTACTGCATTTGTGGGTTTTCTTGGCTTGGAAAGTCTCAGTCAAGGAGAATATTTTCTTAAATATTTTTTAAAATTAATTCAGCCATTATCAAGAAATCTATATGAATGCAGTAACCACGGAAGTTTAACATTTTATGCTAATGGTTTCCATTTGTGTAACTAAATAAGTAATAAAATAGATTCCAATCCAGTGCTGTCTACTCCACAACTACAAGGGTTCTTTAAAAAATAATTCACAAAATGCTAAATGGTAAAAATAGATGAAGACATTCTTCTGGTCTGTAAGTATAAATATTATCATCTAATTACACTAGTACATTTGTGTAAATCATGAGGTACTGTTCAGTTCAAATGAATGTTTTGGTGAGAAGGGAATAAAATCTTGGAGTCCAATTTTTTTCAATAATTTTGAAAGGATGCATAAATGCAATTATAAAACCTATCAGTTGAGCTCTTTTTCTTATTACCGTGCACATACATTGTTAATAACATTGTAGGGTACATATATACATGTCCTGCCACCATACATCCACAAACACATACAGACACACATACATCACATAAGTGCTGTGAGTTATGTCAACAGAATGAACTGTAATCCATTCTGAATCCTAGGACTATATGAACAATGCAAAATTCCAAGATCCACATATGAGTTTCTAAATTTCACTGAACTTTCTCCACAAAGCAATATTTTTGTTCAAATATGTGTTTGTATTCTTGTTCAAACACTTCTACAGCATGACTTGATCTTTAATAAAATGAAGGAATTTAACTGTTAATGATTAAAAGCTTGGTGAAGTCAGAGATGGAATAGAAGCCTGTCATATACTCTAGCTCCTCGTTTTTCTGTAGATATTTGCTTTGTGTGTTCGTATTTTAAAATACCAGAGAGATATGCTTTCCTGCCCTTGTTTTGTATGAGCATATTTTTGACACACACATGTAAAACTGTCTCTTTACAGTTTTTGGTATAACCTTTTCCTTAGTATTTTTTTCCTCTGATCTTTGATGGTCTGGGGTGAGATCTGCTGGGGAGTCAAGGATGCTGTACTATGTGTATGGAAGGGGAGGAGAGGGTACAATTTCTTGTGATATGAATTTTAAAGAGTTGTGTGGAAAGGGTTAAAATGTTTCGAACTAGCCATGCATTGCACTCGAGTGATTAGGTGTAACTCCCAATTAAAGATCAATAAGGCCTTTAAAGTGATTTATAAAAATGGATTAGTAAGAAATGTCCATTTAGAAACTACTGTGAGTAAAATCACTATACTCTCTGTCATATTGATCGGGCCTTTATGTCTAAACACGCATTAACTGGGGCAGACAATAAAAATTAATCCTCTTCTTTCGTAAAATGGAAGGTCATTTTCCCAACTGTCCCTAGGGGGAATGATGTCATTAAACATGCTACTAAGATATTTTATTAAATCTGACTAGGCTGTTTGCATAGAAGTAAATTAGAGCAGTCAATGTTGGAAAGAAAGGGATTTTAAGGAGCAGTAACTAGAAGTATTTATTGAAAGTGTATTATACAACACATGCATAATTAAATTCAAAACAACTCTATTAAAATAATGTTAAGGGCTTGGCTTAAAATGACAAAAGGCAAGATTTTCAGAGCCCTAAGCATGCCCTAAGCATTTCAGGGGTCTCCAAGCAGTAGGGGATTTGACATACCATATGTGCTGATATTCTCTTCTCTCTCCCCTCCAGGATAATGTTATTTATAAATAAAACCATTGAGCAAAGGGGTGAAACTGTAACTAGTGCCAACCCGACCAAGAATGCCCTCAATAAAACACCTGCAGTTTATGTTCCAGCAGGCATCTCTTTTACGCACACGTTCCCTTGGATAAGAATCATCCTTCAACATAAAAAGAAAAAAAGGAAAAGAGAAGTCATGTAGGATTATGCTCTGCTGAAGGTGTGTGGCCTTTGCTGCCCACAGGAGCCATTTGCCCGGTCTGCGGTGGGAGCAGAGATGGGAGAGTTTGACCTATGCATAGTGTCTCTGCCACTGCACCCTGCACAGCCCTGTGAAACTCCTTGTGTTTGAGTGCACCCTAGGGCCACTCCTAGGACAACTTTTTGGTCAAAGTCACAATTTCAAGTTGCAGTTTTGTGTGTCCTGGTGTGGTGCAGGCCTTACGTTTTGGTGGCCTCCTTTAGTGGCCTCTGCTCCAAGACCTGTGATTGACGTCAGAAATTCAGCAGTGGTTTAAGTTGCTGAGGCCACTGCATATTGTACTGACCACATAGGACTGCATTATCTCCACAATCTCTAGTCAGCTATACACATCAATTTGTTGTCTCTTATCTCTATGTGAGATTGTAGCTAATTTGACATATGGGACACAATTTTTCAAACACTTTAGTAGATTAAAGATCTTGGCCCATGTTAATTTGATCAATGTGCACCCTAATGCTTCTCTTGTTAATACAGTATGCTCTTAGTGTAACGCCATTGAATGGTTCCTATATTTTGCCAAATACATTATATATAAAATAAATATAACAGAAATTTTATCTTTTTTACCCTCAAATATCCTAAATTAAATCAGGGCAGTAAATGAATCTCAAGTTTGAATAATGATTCACCCGAGTTTAACAGATAAGAGACAATCTTGTGATTGTGAAACTCAGACTTGGGGTGGGGTCTTTATGCTTAGTTGAGTCTTAGAGACCCCATGCCGCAGGCTAATCACTGTGTCAGACCCCACAAAAGCCCTGAGGTGTCCTGCAGTGGCAGCTCTCCAAGTGCTTTAGAAGGAAATAGGTAGAGGGGGTGTAATCTCTAACCAGCCAAGATGGGTGAGGAGAGAATGGATGCCATGGGCATAGGAAGGCTGCTGTTCATCATGGAACTTGTGGATGTTGAACTGGCTGAAACATACAATCAGAGTGCCTCTGTCTTGTGCTTGCTTCAATATGAGTTTTTCCATTTCTGCATTTTGCCCAAAGAGATTAACTTCAGATTTTGGAAAATGGTTGGCAGAGAAGTTAGCAATGCCATTCTGTCTATTTAAAATCTCCTCCATGATCTCCTTGCAAAAAATATTATAATTCTCTTTAGAAGTTATTGATTAAAAAGAAAAAAACCCCAAAAAACTCTGTTATATCTACCCATTTCCTAAACTGCTTATTGAGGGGTTTGAACATATACACACTTCGGGGTGATATTTTCATCTGTTTCATGGCCTGAATCTCTGAAACTCAGAGTTTACAAATGCATTAAACAGTATGGCAATAAAACTCTGTCATGAAACGAAATACAAAGTTTCATAAATTATTTGCTAGATAAACAACTTCAGGCCATATACCTCTTCAAGGAAAATGTTTAAGCCAGTCTCATACATGCTATACTGTAAGCAATATATGGAGTCAGCCTTGCAGAGAATACAGATAGTGAGTGTCCAATTTGAACACATTAATGCAACCTAAGTCTGGTTTTATTTTTTTGGTTTGCTTTTTTTTTTTTTTTCCTTCCTTCAGCCAAAGCCTCGATATGCATCTGATCTCAGGATATTGGATTTTTCTTTGAGGAAAGAAATAAATTACCTATCTGGGGAATAAACCCAGTCTCCTCTCACTGTATTGCTCACCATATATATTTTGCTAAAATAAGGTTCACTGATTCTAATGTAAATCTCTAAAGCTGAACCATGATAATATGAGTTTCTGCATTGTCTGTGGTAGGTAAGTAGGTTGCATCTTTAAAAAAAGTAGTGAGAGAGACTAGTGATTGTACCTAAGGAGAAAGGGAACAGGCTCAAATACCTTTAGGGTCTAAAACTCCTTGACAGGTGAGGAAAAACTGTTCAAATACATTTGTTTTGGTTTAAAATTGAGATGCATCTTGCAATATGACTGCTTCCCCCCATTTCCCTTTTTACACACACATTTTGTGACATCAAGATTTTGGCTATATAGACAATTCATACCAGTACAAAGCAACTTTCATCACTATTAAAGATCCAAGTCTGTAAGATCCCATCCTTTATAAATATGTCATTGTCAACATTTTTGGGGAATTTCCATTCTTGCAGAAGCAGGAAATAATTTCTTTTCCAAAGAAGTTACCCTGTAGCACATTGCTGTCTGACATGATGGTTTCCCACATGGCTTTGCTGCTAACCCCAAATGCCCAATTCATTTATTGAAATACCTTTTTTTTTAGCCTGAAGTAAAGGTAATTGTTTGATAGCTCTCTACACTAGCACAGACAAGGTCAGCTTCTTTGTATGTCCAGACTGTCTATCAAAGATACATCACATGCTCCTCCACCACACAGCACACTTCTTCAGTGTCCCAAGCTGGCTGTGGATCACATCTTTCCCTGGGATGCTGCAACTTGTCAACAGTGCTGACTGTAGCAATGACTGGGAGAGTGACTGCACAGGATCAAGGTTCAAGGCTGGAAAGAAAGGAAAAAGGTGCAACTCTCATATTGGTGTGACTGTTTTGCCCTGTTACAGCAATTCTGACACTATTTCAGGCTGGGAATGCCATCATAGACTTGATGCCGGTCTGATGCCAATGGGCAGGAGAATTCCAGTAAATGAACAAAAAAGTGTTTGTGTTTTTGGGTTGTGGTTTTTCTTTTCTTTTCTTTTCTTTTCTTTTCTTTTCTTTTCTTTTCTTTTCTTTTCTTTTCTTTTCTTTTCTTTTCTTTTCTTTTCTTTTCTTTTCTTTTCTCTTTTCTCTTCTTTTCTTTTCTTTTCTTTTCTTTTCTTTTCTTTTCTTTTCTTTTCTTTTCTTTTCTTTTCTTTTCTTTTCTTTTCTTTTCTTTTCTTTTCTTTTCTTTTCTTTTTTTTTTCTTTCTTTTCTTTTCTTTTCTTTTCTTTTCTTTTCTTTTCTTTTCTTTTCTTTTCTTTTCTTTTCTTTTCTTTTCTTTTCTTTTCTTTTCTTTTCTTTTTCTTTTTCTTTTTCTTTTTTTTTTCTTTTTCTTTTTCTTTTTCTTTTTTCCTGACAAGGAACTGATGTTTAACAATCCAGCTGATGCTCTGTAGATTGATCCAGTCATGCAGGAAGCCATTCCCACTGTCATCAATCTTTTGGTTCCTGGAAATGCTTAGGATGCCAACAGCATGGTAGAAAGGACTGATAAGCATCGTAGCACTTACAGTGGTATTGTGCTCTGTAATACACAACTGAACATTTATTGTCAATGATGGATATGGACACATTACATGGAAGTGAGTATAATTTTTGAATACTACTATTTCTCTTTTGTAGCTTCCCTGAGGATCTTGAAAATGAGCAATTTCAACTGCTGAGGGGGCCCAGTATAGAAAGGGCTACCCCCACAGTGTCTGCTTATACATCACTGGTACTTTCCCCCATTTTTCTTATCAAGCCACACGCGAGCTTCTGGATGAGAACAGCTCTTGAAGACAGCAAACTTCCTATCTATTCTCTGTTGGACTAACTTCCTTATCTATGCCAGCTGGGCTGGATTTAAGAAAGCATACTACATCATGTGGCTGTTGAGAGCTATCATTCTGTAGCTGCATTATAAAGCTATGAAACCTATCATGCTTTGATCATCTAGGAAATTAACCCAATTAATCTGTAGATAATTTTTAGCAGCACAAACTTTAGAAGAGTTTTTTAAAAGTAAAAATCTTATTGGGGTACTTTTGTCGATAAAAAACGTAGCAAGATTTTTTTAATTTTTACAAATCTATGAAAAGTAAATAATAAGTAGAACATCAACTGTTTTTAAAAGTAGCAAAAAAAGTGCATTACAGCAGCTGCCAAGACAGGCAACATATCACATAGTACAAGTAAGCCTGAAGAGCCTTAATCCCACAAAATAATTTGAAAATGTCTGCAGTTATATCAAGTCACATCTGGATCATAGAAAGAGGAGTTCCAACACTTGCAGATTGAACCCACCGGCTCATTTACCCTTTAACTAGTGAAAAGGCCCTTCCTGCTACGCAGATCCATAGGAATTATAACTCAGTTGAATAACAAGAAATTACCCAGTGTCATGACCTGGGTAGGGCAACCCAGGGAGATTCAGATTGGAGCCCCTTGCTTTCTAAACTTCTCAGAGAGGAGCCCGGGTGCAGCTGGATGCAACCTTAGTCTCAGACCTGTCCCTTCCAAGGGGAGAGATTGAAATATCATGGTCTGTGGAAATGGTTGACCATCTGATACCCCTTGACCAGATTAAGGTGAAATGACACTCAAGGTCTGTATTTTAATTAGGTTTAATTAAAACTATACAAGGAATACAGATACTTCAATTACTGTCTTAGGCTACATGATCATAAAGGCTGACATTTAGATTACAAGAGTACAATACATATATGTTTAATCTGCACAACCTGAGAAAAAGTCCTGGTTAGGCCTTGTGTTACTTAAAGAAGAAGGGAGAGAAAGTAGAAGAAAAGTTTAGAGAGATAGGTAATAGAAAATCACCAGTCCTGGATCCAGTGTTGGGCCAGCAAATGAGGGACAGTTGGTGTCAGTGAGGCTCCCTAAGCCCACCATTGCAGCCCCCCCCATGTCATAGGTCTAGTTTCCTTGTTTCACAAGGATGAGTATGTGTGACTGAGTCACAAGACTGAGCAGCTGGAGTGAACATCCACCCCCTCCACGCCTAGATCGTTGCCCTTTTCTTGGTCATTGTACATGCAGCCTTAGGCCATGTGCAGACCATCAGAGCTGTGTCCATCCTCTCAGGCAGGGCTTTTGGGATGCAAACGAGACTTTGTTCAAGGGGTTACAATGGGGTTTCAACACCAACTCCACCAAGTATGGGTCCTGAGGGCTGGTCCCTCACACCCAGGAACTTTTAAACAACAGCCTTTCTAGGGACCAAGAGAAAAAGGGTTATGTTGGTGTAAACCTATCCGGTCTACTAGAGAGACCAGGGAAATAGATAGGGAGACAAATACACAGTTGATGGTGTTAACGGATGGAATAGATTATTCTCAGAAAACATTCTCTGCCAGACTAGGGATCCCTTATCTATCTCTTTCCCCTTAGGCACACTGTTGCATATCCTGATTTTAGGGAACTTGTCATGTTGAGAAGAACAATTTTTGGTTTGTTCTGCTAGCACAATTTCCTGACCTGGCAGGGAAAGCAAGCTGTAGATAGCAGCTCCATTTCTTTGATCCCTCTATCTCACTATCTCAGGTAGTGGGATTGAGGCCAGTCACATCAGTCCCTTAAATTGCTTACCAAACTCCAACAGAAAAACCTAATGCACTGTCTAGGAACCCTTTTTTTACCCTTTCTCAAGTGAGACCAAACTTCCAAATTTTTTGAATTGTCACAAATGGAAATTGGAACATTTTAATTTTTGTTAGGAATGTTCCTGTGTAGCCAACATCATGGTATAGAGAATGACTTGGTTCATAATTAAATACTTATATTTTAAAGTGAAACCGAGGCATAGTAAGAGAGGAATTACATAATTGTCAAAGTTTGTTGTTCAGATGCCAAGTAATTGTTCTTCTTTTCATGTCCCAGTGTGGATGAAGCACAGAATCCCGCACTACAAAAAAACTTCAAGTCATAGAACAGAATGAAGAATACCTACACACAGTGCTGAATGCACACATTGGATTATAAACCTTTTGTGATAGCAGGGGTTCATAAAGATGTTATCTAAGTGCAGACGCCTCTTTACAGGAACCACTGACTGATTTCCTTGAAATGTAGATTTTTCCTGAGGAGATAAACCCCACTTATAGATGATACATGACAGGACTTACACTTACAGAACAAAAATATTGGGAACCTTATCTGGGTCTGATTCAGCAGTAGGGAGGATTCAAGCAGTGTTACTGTACTAGTAAAATCTGAGGGAACATTGGATTTTTCTGCCAGTGGAGAAGAGGGCAAAAGGACAGACCATGATGTGCTGGAAGGTGAATAGCTGTGTGTCTGCAGGGTACTACAGGTTGGAAATATGGTACGAAATACTGCCTAGAAGCTCCTAGGAAATTCTCAGAAAATTTTTGGCCCTGGCTGTTTCAATGAACTTGTTTGCCTGAACTTGAAGTATCTGACCAAAACTAAGGAATTTGTAACATTAAATATCACTATCTGAACACAGTTATCCCTTGCTCTAACAGGCCAACTAAAGAAATTCTGATCTTATAAAGGTTTCCATCGTCCTACAGGAACTCTCTGTTCTTTTCTTGTTTTCTCTGTTTTTATTCTTTATATACTCATTCCTCTCTCAACCAATGCACCACGGTTTCTGTGATAGGCCCTTTTTGTGACATTCAATGGGATGATGATATCCTCTCTGCACTGCACACCTCTTCTAATTTTGCTCTCAGTCTTTCCTTAAGCAAAGCTCCACTGAATGCCCAGTAGTACCAGACACCAAGGAAAGAACCTCCCTGGAGTGTGTTTTTCATGTGTAAAATTGTATTATGTGCATTTTCTTTGCTGAAAGCATATTTCAGATGCTAGTACTTATGTTATTGGACTGGTGAGGACTGCATTCAGTAGAAAAGCTTCAGGAATGTAGTTATGGTAGCATAATAGTGGAAGTAAATGGCATTCATAAGTACGCCATTTCCTTCACATTGAATTTTCTTCGTGTACCTTAGTAACGATGGTCAGCTTTCTCTGACAGTTTTCTTTAATTGATTCTCCCATTAACTCAGGGATTTAACTTTCCCATTTCTTTGATTCAAATTATCCCAGCACCAAGTTGCCCATATTACATCTCATATCGGCACCTTCTTATGGAAAAGAAAGACCTAAAAGAGGGGGAATATTGTGTTTAGTTCCTGGAACTGCAACTCATAGAAGTGTCATTCTGAAGGATCTATATGTCATGAAACCCTCACACCTTGGTCAAGCAAGTGCTTATTTATATCCCATACCAAATGTAAGGCCCTTAATAAAGACCAGCATTCAAAACTATAATTTGCAACAGGGAAGGAGTGGACTTACCCTGGAGCAATGGTAGCACCTGGGTGTCTTCAATGGCCTGGATTCTTCTACATAAGCAGTGTGTGATCCGACATAACAGATCAATGAAATACCTCAACATGCAGCATCAAACAAACCCAAGGCAAGCACCAGGAACACTGAAATTGGTATTGCTAGTATACTGTGAATGCAATGCAACTTCCATGGATGTACCAGGACATACTTTAATCCAAGAATTCCTATAACAAGCTTCAATTTTTTATTTTTGGGTTTTCCCTCATCTAGTTACAAAACCATTTCCACAAGTTCATCAATCTTAATCTGAAACAATATGATTTTTGCATGGAAAACTCTTGTAGAGCTTTATGTATTTGGAGCTTTAGAAATTTATCTAATTTTTGTCTAAATTTATTAATGATTGATGTTGACCTTTTGATCCCATGCTGATATTTTATCTTAAATAATTCCCTGTCACCGAATAGATTCACAGGACTTAATGATCTCCTGCCAAGCTTGCTATTACCATCCAGCCAACTCCTTTGAAAATGACCTGCCAAATTTAAAGGCAGCTGTGGCAGGTGAATGCTTTATGAATGTGACTGGTAAATTTGCTGACAGTTTCACAGGGACAACCAGTTCCCTGGAAAGTGGCTCATTAGGGTGTCTCAGGTATGCTGGAGGCTCTTCTGACTGTTTCTTGGGGAATTGAGCTATGAGCACCAACATGAACAGATAGGTTAAGGCAGCAGTAGACACATTGACCTTGAACCTCACTCCATCTTCCAGGTTGTGTTGACATGAGTAAAGGGAAGATGGTGAGGGGAGATCGTGGCATAGACAACTGTTTCTACTGGGGTGCAGCATGCAGTGCACCTCATTGCAGCCATACAGCATTCCAGCTGCCATGGGGAAAGATCACAGGATACTTAGAGTGAAACTGTGTGTTTTGCATCATAAAATAAATACATTTTTCAGAAACACTTTGTTTTGGAGTTAGTTTTGGCTTGTTCTGGGGCCTAGATGGACCTGGGGAGGTGAGGAAAAGACAAAATTGAATTATGTTGTAAAAAAATCCAGAGGTTTCCCTGACCTTTGCTATGAGATTAGATTTACTTCAGCAGTGCTTTAACTTGTCTCTGTGAAAAGACACTAATCACCATAGCCTGTCTTCTAGATATGCTTTTACTTCACTCATGTGCCCTGCCATTGGCAGTCCTTGTACCACTTTTGCTTTGTGGAGATTTCTTGTAAGCAAGTTATTATCAGGTACTCTCAGTCAGTCTCTTTCAGATGCCAGAATGAAAGATTTTAGATAAAATCCAAAATCTAGTGGCAGCCAAGGCCTAAAGCCACCTCTATATGGGTCACCAGGTTCCTCTGAATTCGTGTTGCAAGTGGAGAAACAGAAAGTCTGAGAATCAGGTCTCCTGCTTCTAGTACATAGTTCTAATAAATTTTAAATACTGCATACCTCACTTGCTTTATTTGGTACAGTTGATGGTTTTTTTCAAAAACAGTAAAGGAAAATATACCATTTTGAATAAATCTTTAGAAGAAAAGTATCTCCCTCTCTGAGCTACTGCATGCCTGTCCCTTTTTGTTTGCAAAGCCACGCACCCAGAGTGCAAAGGCGGATCTCATATGAGGTGACTAAGTTATGGCATGGAGCTGTGAGAATATGGCCTTTATCTGCATCTGGGAATGGTTTTGTTCTTCACTCTCTGCTGCGTGATGAGGAAGGACTCAAAAGCCTGGACACCCAGACAAAAAGAGGGCCATTTAGCCTTTTCACTCAAGTCTAGGATCCTTGCTGAGGGATTATTTTACGCAGGTTTGTTTTGGCTAACGGGGTCTGGTTTTTACTCAAAGCCAGGCAGCAGATGTCAGGCCTCAGAATTGTTCACAAAATGATGACCTTGCTGGGTCAAGGCCTATACAACCTGCTTTGCCTCAAGCTGTGTCAAACACAAGCAGGAGAAAGACTTCCCCTGGGCCGGCCTGTCTGGGCAACCAGCTATCCCCAGTTTTCCCTGTAGATTGAATTCCTTGTGAAATTCTACAGCTCTGAGAAAAAAAAAACAACACCTCCTGACAGTTAACTTGGCTTTTTCTTTTTATTTAAGTAATGAATAAGGCAGTGAAGGTTTTTTAGGGGGTAGAGGTCTAACGCATTATTATGCTATTTTGCAGTAACAATTTATATTGCCAGGAAAGTTTGTTTGGGGTTTCCGGGTGTGACTAAAATATGTTAGTAGAGATAGTGTCAAATGCAGAAATGATACGCTTGAAGAAACAAATGAATGTGAAAAAGAGGGCAGTGTATGAAATGCAATCTATGGCAAATTGACATTGTGTATTGGACGTAAATACCGTCAGTGTGATGATCTTTAGAGGGGAAAGAACATCTACTGTGATTAAGAACAGCAAATTATATTTGCTATAGTTATTGTCTTATTGGGAAATATTCACTGTCAAGGGTTTAAAAATGTAATAAAAAGTGGATCAATATGTGTTTGAGGATTTCATCAATTGCATATTAACAGTACTAGTCCTTCTGACCTCTTTTCTTTGAGCTATTCCCTTGATCAGGGCAAAAATGATCTAATAAATTACAGGTTTATTCATTCATGTGCTGAATTCTGTTTCATATTTCTTTTTTCTTGTATGCAAAATTAAAAAACAATTTATGATTCTTAAATATGGTTCTGATTTTTTATCATGATGGATGAGGATTGCAGTTCTTATAAGCAAAGATTTAAACTAAATTTCTGCAGAACAAAAATAAAGAATTTTTAGTTCTGTCATAACATATTTAACATTTCAGTTTATATCTTGGCAAATCATTAATCATTGGCAGTTTTCATATTGAATTTACCCTTCTTGCACAGGATTAATTTCTTCAAGTGGATCACAAAGTTTTGGTAAAGTTTTCCATTTTGTTTTTCCTTTTGTATATTTGTGCATAAAGGACACTTAGTGTTATTCACTGGACTTTTAAATCTGATCTGCCTTCTGTACTTGTGGTGACGTGCATGTGTCCCTTGTTCTTGGTTCTGTATCCCAAGCGATCATCAGGATCATCAGGATGATGTTCCTGAAAATAGAATGTTTTGCTGTTGCAATCTGCGATTTGCTTATCTCCCTTTTTGAAGAGATTTTATCGGGATCTGCTGAGAGGTCCATACGTGGCACTTGCGTCTCACAGAGGAGCAGTAAACTTCAGCACTGACTTTTTGGGTGAGACACTTGTCTGATACTCACTAATGCTTCTAATAAAAGCAGCGGACTCCCAGTTGGAATTTACGAATCTATGGTTTATTAATGGAAGAAATAAACCCATTTGGGCAGAAGGTTCAAAGGGGGTAACCAGGAAACAATAATAATAGTAATAATGACAAGGAATAATAGAATACTATGCTAAGGTAACTTAAATTAACAACAACAGCAACAACATCCCATTGATTCAAGCAATAGCAATAAGGCGAAAGGAATGGGGAAAGAGGAGGTGGAGGGCGTGCATAACAGATGGTAAAGGGATTGCAGACGGAACAGCCATAGGGGCCGGGTAGATAGGTAAGGAAAGATTACGGGCAAGTAAATTTTTTTCTTTACCCAAGTCCCTAGATAGTCAGCTGTTTTATAGGTTTTCTCTGTCTTCCCGCCTCACTGGTGGACAATTTTAACCACGCTGTGAGGGCAGAAAGAGCAGTGACAGTAGAGTGCCCCTGATGGCCCGCGGTCCAGGTGGACAGCCATTTGTCCTCCTCACAGGCAGGCAGCATTCACCAGGAGCTATCAGGAACTGGCAGGCCTTCTCCAGTGATCCTTTAGGCTGACTGACAGTATCTCCCCCAGTCTCTCCAGAGAGCCAGCAGACCTCTCTGTCCACTGACCAGCAGCACATCTTCTGCACTCCAGGAGGGCCAGCAAGACCCTGGTGCTGCAGTCCTGTTTATAAGTTGTTACAACATATTTCCTCCTCCTGGATTGGGCCTTGCCCTCTTCCCAGGGCTACAATCCAATCACTGCGGGGTTGGCAGCAGTCTCCAGGCAGCACTTCACAATGTTTCCAGTGGATTCCTGCCACAGGATTCTCTGTCTCCAACAAGGAGTCCACTCTGCAGGTTGTGGTAGGGAGGAGAGTGGAGACCGGCAAAGTCCTCATGCAGTTTATGGGCAGCCATTTGGTGCTCACTCACTGCCTTGTGAGCCATGTAGTTTTTAGGAGAGTGGAACCATCTCCTGCATTTGCTGTATAAGAAAGTACCACACTGGCTTTTTAAAACTCCATCAAACTGAAGAACAAACATGAAAGATATATTTGCTACCTCTTTTATTCCCTCCTGAAGAAATCGGGCATGACTCACTTTAGATAAATGAAATTGTACTTGCTAGCGAGTCATCTGCAGGGGTCTGAATTCTTTTACAGACAGAAGCGCAGAGGCAGAGAGTGACTGATCACAGCGTCTTTTGTTTTGAAATAATTTATATTTTGTGAAGAGAATAATTAGCCTCATGTACAATTACTTCATGTATAATAGCAGTGACTCAGTGGTGAATTGGGCCTAATATTTATGTTCATGTTTGTATGGGTGAGCCAAACATTAATGAACTTTTACTTAGGAATATTCTGAGTTGCATGGGTGCAAGAATGCTGCCCATTAGTGAAGTCAGTAAGGGTTTTTCTGTTGACTTGCATGGAGCCAAGACGTCATGCCATTTATTTTGTCATACACATATTCTTTTCAGTAAATCCTTTCTGGACAGATACTGAATGCTACATAACTCAGAATAACATACATATTTTAATATACTTGAGTGTACATTTATAAATGTATATAAACCCACATCTACTTATAACTCCTAACTCCAGCATTTTTGAAAAGTGTCAACTTTACTGGGCCTCTATGCTTCGATCAGGGAACACAACTCTGAATTCTATACAGTGTTTGCAAAACACTTATCTGTCCTGAGCCCCACTCATCTGTTACCTCATTTAATTGTGAACACTGTGTTAGAAACCTGAAAGGAATTGGTGTTTTCACCTAGTACCAAATCTGTTATAAAGCACATAGAATTGAGAAGGGAAGCACTTGCTTACGAAAATGTTTTCTTCTTGAAAAGGATTTTTCAACTTTTGGTGTGTCTTCTTGTTCTGTGTGATTACATTTTCTGCTTTTGTAGGTAAAGAGCAGCTATTCCCAGGCTCAAGGAGTACTGGACAGGCTATTGAGGTACTGTTCCCTTTAGCCCAAGGCTTTGTTCAGAGCTACTAATTAGTGAAAAAAGGGCTTGCAGAGGGAAATCAGGGAAAATCAGGAAATGCTAACTTATCTCTCGATTTAAAATCACACAAGTCACTGTAAAATTCTGATTTTTTAATAGTTATAACTTGACTTGTACTGCTCTGTTCTCCTGGAAAAGAACGTCCATCTTTACCCCTCTTTATCTCTCTGAAGATGGCTATCATAAAAAGAAATGAAGATAAAAAAGGAAAATAATAATAATAATAAAAAAAGATACTGGTAGTAAAGTCAAATGTTTATTCCATTCAATATCATCCAGTTTGAAGCATGATAAGAAATATTCAAAAGGTCTGGAGCTGAATGATTTTCTGGATAAATTCAGAAAACCAGTAATTCCTAGTACTAGACCTTCCCAGTTTTTGTTTCACTCCTAGGTTTATTCTCAGCAGTATTGTCATATGGTCCTGAGGAAGACCTATCAAATATCATTCCTTCCAAATGTCACTGTATAACTTTTGAAAGTGTGCTGTGTAGAAATTAAGGAAATATTCCCAGAATCTCTTCACATGTTTTGTTAATGGCTCTGTTCTGAAGATGATGTCAGTTAAGTAAGAATGCTGAAGCAAATACAAACCAATTTACTTAAGGATATAGAAGAAAATTTTAATATTTTTTTTTCCTTAGAGTTTATACAATAGACAGGAAAATAATGCATACTTTTATTTATTTTGACATTTTTTGATTGTTCACAGTGCAAATCCTAATCTATATTAGAAATAGTCACCTCTCTAACTATCATGGAAGTTTTTAGCTGAAGGTCAGACTTGTGTGTATACTCTCAACAAACAACTCTATTGATTTAATGAGGATGTTTCCATTAGAGAAAGCAGAACTTCACCACAGTGAGCAGAGGAAAGGTAAAAAGAGACTCTCTTTAATATCACAACAGAGAGGCAAGATGAGAATCAGTATGGAGCCCTGTAACTGTGAGAATAGCATGACACTATTTGCCTTGAATTAAATGAGTGCAAGACTTGTCCATTCTTGGGGAATATTACAAATACATTTTGGTATTAAGGTAATATGAAGCGCTCAGCCTGAAAATAGATATTCTTTGTTCACAGGAACCTAAGAACTGATCTTTTTTGTCATGTGAGTAGGAGCATTGCCATTTGAAATTAAATGAGGCTTTTGAGTACTGATGTTTTAATGCTTCTTTGATGCACAAATAGAAGTAAAACTGTCTTACACAAGTAAAAAATATCACCAAGTTATTTTAGATGCATTTTCCTTCAGCCAGAATTCAGTGCTTTGGAGCAGATCCAACATTAAGTCTTCTTCATAGTACCTCGAAAGTTTTATTAGAAACAACCTGGCTTTTTTTTTTTGGTAGCATTTGGGAGAACAGCACTGTACCAATCCAGAACATACTTGGTTTCATATCCTATACTTTAATAAACTTTGTAAATGGGCTCCTAGACCTAGACTGATCAAACATATTCTGGGTGCTTAATGATATGCAACAGATAGAGAGAAGATGTCATTCATGTAGGTACATGCAGGATTATATAATTGTGAGACTGTGGTTTCAGATCTACTAGCTTCAGAAAGTCTGATATCCAACAGATTGATTTTGTGCAATTCCTAATCATCTCCTTTTAAAATAAGACTGTCTTTGCTTAGCTAATTTATCAGTTGATTGGCAGACTCTTCTATACCTGGCAATACTGAACTGTCTTTGAGTCAAAGTCCCCATTTTCTCCATATGTATCCCTATTGCTCTCCTAATTTCCTATTGAGTAGCACAGCAGATGTTCACATGAAGACTAATGTCCACTTCAAGGAAAAGGATAACAATGTTCCGACGTTCCTTTCTGCTTGGTTTCTGGTCATATAAAATATATCATGCATGAACAGTGCTCCCTGTCAGCTGGAAACTCAGGGAGAAACAACACCCTGAATACAGATGTCTGAAGCTCCATCACATTAAAAAGGCAATTTCCCCCCATGGTAGGTCCAGTTGAACCTCATCTATATCCATTCAAGCCCCAGGAGCTGAGAGATGAGTGTGGCCCTGTATCTGCACCTTCCTTCAAAAGACAGCAGCACTGTGAGGATGTTAGTCATCAAAGGGTGCCAAAATTTGCTGGTCCAGGAATGAACATTTCCACACAGGAGCAGATAAAAATAAAAACAACTTAAAAAAATTCAATTAGGTTAACAGATACAAGTGAGTGCTTGCCCAGCCATTCCTGAGCAACAATTTATTCCTAGGGTGGTGCGAGAGACTCAAGCCAGCGGTCAGCAAGCTGACAAATCTGTCAGCTTTGCTGGGTGGCTGTCAGTCAAATCAGGTGCCCGCTGTGTGTTGTGGCGCTCCTTGTATTAACACCCTGCTGAGATAATTCTTTTTTATCCTTTTTTTTTTTACCACCAAGAGGGTCTGCCACCACACTGCTGTTTTTCATCTTGTTAATTGAGTCATTTATTTCATTAAAGGGTGAAACTTTATCAGGGTTTATGTGCCAAATGTGAGAAGGCATATTTAATGATACATCAAATGTTAGAAGCATGCAGGTGCCTCTGTGTATGCTCTTTAAAATGCTGAGAAGCAAGGTAGTTCTTGTAAATGAAAATCACCTTATATTAACTAAAAATAGGCATTTTGTTCCCAGGCAACAATGCAAATACACTGTACATATGTGTGTGTATATATGTTTGTTACTAAATATATGAAGTGCATGGATATTTATATTTAATTTTCAATCAGCAGATTCATTCATATTCGAAAGTAGATAACTGGAGGGATAAACAATACAGGAACAGAATATGAAATTATGTTTAAAAAGTCAATAATTTCTAGGGTAACTGCTAAAAATAATATTTGAAAAAAACTTTCCAGCTTCTCCAAAGATGTTTTCCCTATCACTGATTACCACCACTCTTCCAGGGAAATTTGTTCATTTTAATTTTCTAAGTATTTCTGAAGCAGCTATGTTTTGCTTTGCTTTGTTGATTTTTTTGTTGTTGGTGGTTTTTTGTTGTTCTTGTTGTTAGGAAGGCCATTGGTTGAGTCTGGGCAAGCCTCCAATGAAATCGGTGAAGATCTCTCCGCTGCCATCAATGTCTATTGACTTATAACTCCAGGTCTGCTTTCACAAGGAAATGAGTCTGGAATCTTCAGAGACCTAAGCTCTGATGAAAACAACAGGATTTGGGTCCTTGTCCTCCTCAGACATCCAAGAAATCAGAGCAGGTTCATCAGCAGGTAGGTGGATTTCACAATATCAAACCCAGCCTCCCAGATACAAAGACAGAAAGTGTTCAGAAATGGGACTGCTGAGATGTCAGGAAGACCAGTAAGTGCTACTACCAATTTCTATGTAGCAGTCATATTAGGAGTTGATGCCAGTGGACATTATGTTCTGTGTTCTTCTTTGTGGCTTTTGCTTCTTAGTAGAACTAGAGAAGATTGACAACTCCAGCAGACTATGCCTTTCCCTTTAAAAAAGCTGTATCATTTGCAAGAAGAAGTGTTGATTCAGTAATTTGTTTATTTTTTTTGAACAACCCAAATGACTTAATCCCACTAGCAAACAAAAAAAATGCAGGAAGTCTGTGTTTGGTAACTGGTTTTCTTCTCCCTGTAATCCACTGCTGAGTGCTGCCCTCTCATCTGGGGTTAACCACCCCTCCTCCATTTCCTGTCCCCCTCATGATTGCCAAGCTCTCATTAGTTTAGGAGGACTAGTACCATCTGTGTCTGAAAGGCATACTCCCACATAGTTTACTTAGTTAGCAGCTACTGAATTCACCCTGCCTTCCAAGGCTGGGAGTAGGTGAGTGGATCTGAGATCAGGCCACTAAGATCAGGCTGGTGTTTCTGAACTCAAATGAATGTGTGGGTAGGTTGTGTAAGTAAGAGCTGCCTCACTTTGATTTCAGCATTAGTCACTGAACTAATTTATCACTTGAAAATGTTCTTCTCCAGGTGAGTAGTTCTCATTCATGCTGCAGAATTAGTTTGAAAAAATGTATCAGAACAGTTTCTACCTTTCTCATCTAACATCCTTGTTCTTTCCTCACTTCATCCCACAGATACCAGCAAGTGTATAATCATTTAGATGAATCTTTCGGTTTCATTGCAATAGCCATCAAACTTATTCACTATGAAGAAAGCACTGTGTTATCTGCTTATGTTTCTCCAAAATAGTTGAACCAGAGTTCAACTTTTGAATGGCAACTTCTTTCTCAATAAACCCACTCCTGTGTGAGTTCACAGTCCTAGCTCCTCTATGAGTGACAAAAATATATATTCACTGGTTCACAAGCTCAAGAGGAACAAACTAAAATCTAGGAAGGGGAGTTACAGAACTAGGACTTCTAAGAGGTGACAATTTTAAGGACACCCGGTCAATCTGTGACTTTGTTGACCTGTTTCCTACTTCTAGTGGGAAAGTTTCAAATACTGGGCAACAGTTGTCTTAACCTAAGCAGCCCACACGTTGTTTCCCTGTGGCTGATGTGGTAGAAGCTCTCTGGTGCTCTGTGATCACCAGTCCATCTACTGGAGAAGGCATGTCCAGCCCTGATTGTTTTCTTTCACGTCAATGTGTTGTCATCAGTTGTCACTGTGGCATGAGAAGGACTTTGGATTACACTTGCTGCCCCAGTGCCCCTTGACTGTTTCTTCTTAACAATTGGCTTGGTGGATGCATTTATGCTGGGGCCATGCTGTTAGAGATGGGTCTTGTTTCACTGTTTTGAACAATATGTAGCACCCAAATGTGGACAAAGTTTAAAAGAACAATACAATTGGGGTTTGCCAAGTCAGAAAACATTTTAAACTGTCATTACAAACATATTTAAATAAAAATAGTACAATCTCACACAAAGGGGACACAATAACATTTCTAGTGCCTCACAATGATCAGAATTATTTTTCTGTTTGTCTGGATATACTAATGAAACAGTTTCCCTGCCTTCTTACCAAGGTTGTTGTTCTGCATCTGGAAGAGAACTATAAATCAGATTATTATTGTGTTGTAGGAACAGACAACAAATGATTACCCCAGCCCCTCAACATGTACAATCTAAAAATAAGACAGAATCCACATGTGCAGTAGGAATGACCCTGCTGGTTGCTTAAACTAAGTTCATCTATTTCTATGTGCTGTGTTAAAGTTGTTGTAGAGAATATTTAAGTGAACTATAAAAGGGAGAAGGCAACCAGAAAGCCGTGGTCAAAGAAAACAGCTTCGTGAGACTGGGAAATACAATAAGACAATCTATATAATTTGGTTTGATAAGCACTGCACAGCTCATTCTAGGTATGTAATGACAAAATCTCTGTTAAACCTGCCTTTTGGTATTGGTAGAAACTTTTACTTATGTTGTCATGTATTCTGGCTGACAAGAAACTTTGTAAGTGTTATTTCTTACAATATTGAGATATTGAGACAGAGTTGAAATTTACTTATAGCTGAAGAAACAAAGTCACAAAAAAAATGGGCATGAGATCAGTGACAAGGGCTGGGTCTCATTCCCACAAGCCCAAGCTTCCCATCATTTCTTTCTTCTTACCAATAACATATGCCTGTATTTTTCTAGTAGATAAATGAACAAGATAAAGACCCCATTTTCTTGAACTTGCACTATTTAGATAGTATTTCCTATGCAGTCCCATCACCCTTTTCTTTGTCTGTTTTCCTCTTACTCACATGCATCGTCTGGGAGTCAGTTTCTTCCCCACCATCTCTCTTTCCAGTAGTCAGCCTTTCCCTGCCCCCAAATCCTGTGACTTTCAAAGAGAAGTGTTAGTCAGAGATTATTTGGCTTCTCAGAAAGATGAATAAAGAGAGGTTGTAATATGCATTCTATTGCTTTTTGAAAACAAGCTCTGAACATCTGCAAAACCTGCTGGTTTTGGTTCTATGCAGAGCAGAAACTGTTATCCAAGGACTCGTGCTCTGTCATGTTGATTTCTGAAAATTAGAGTTGGTAAGGAAATTTGTTTCTATCCTGCAACACCTTATAACAAACAAAAAATACTGGCTTGGTTTTGATTCAAATTATTCAGCACTAAAATTTTCCCACTGCCTCAACTCAGAAATTCTGTCATGGTTTCTTGTAATTAAAAAGTAGTTGGCAAATGAAAGTAAGGTGTCATTATTTCCCCCCAGAGGTTTGTACAATATGCAGTCATTATTTGAAAAATTAAAAAAAAATCCCAGAAGAAAGAACTGGAACTTTTCTTTACTTCCAGAATTTTTTCTGTAAATATCTTAAAAACACACTGCTAGCAAAGTATATAAACAGAAGTGTTCATCTGGGAAGATTATTTTCACAATAGAAATCCTTTGTCTTATTTACTGCATTTTCCAATTTCCAAATGAATATGATACAGCAAAAGTAGATTAAAATACGTAGCTCATCAAGTAGTGATGAGCAGGGATGGTGCTGATTTATATCCCAAATTCTTTCTCCCAACCTTTTGCCTGTGATTAATACCCTGTTAAGGTTAGGTCGATTTCTTTTCTTCGATCCTGTCTGTATCAAGCTTACCACAGCTTACACACTGTAATAAAATAAAACCAGCTTAGGTAAGTAAAGCCATAATCTGACAAAAAGCTGGGCCTGGAGGCCTTTTCCTTAGATTTGGGTCATGATCATGGTCCCACTTACTACTGGCCCATCAAGGAAAAACTAATGATTGTAAAATTGCCATGGTGGCCTCAGGCCATAGGATCTCAGCTAATTTTGAACTCTGCTGATAGATTCCTGAGGTTTGTGTCTGCAGATCAGCAGTTAGCTTTCTGTTAAAGGCAAACTTCACACTAAAGCCACTGATAGAGTAGTATTAAATTATCCTTGTCATCCAACATGTAAAGCTTGGGTGATAATGAAGCAAAAAGTTCAAAAGGAAACACTTGCACTAAGAAAGTGTAAAACGAGCTTTTCCATTATTCCTGCACCAATTGCTGTGTTGACTATTTATGAAGAAATGAACTTTCCTCTGTGGAGTCTTTTAAATGTACTCTCTACCTTTGGCCCTAAAGATGGAGGGACTTACAGCAGAACAAAGTGTTACCGTGGATCTTGTTGCTCTACTTTGTGAGAAGAAAAAAAGTGAAATAAATGTTAGTACCTTCACACAGTCAAAAACCAATATTGCTGTTGTTTGAACAATATTGTTGAACTGAAGTCAACATACAGGTATTAATTTAATGGGGTTTGGGACCATATATTATGGTGATGTAATAAATCGTGTTTTCTACAACTTAGCTATTGCAAGGAATTGAGGATGTTGTAACTGCAAATTTAACTTTTACTTTACCTCAGCCAGGCATGTGATCTCCCTAGCCATGTTTCCCTCATGATTATAAAATTCTGTGGTCTTTTTGCAAAAGGTCCACATTAGTACATGTTTTCACATGCAGAAGTGCTCTTCCAGGCTAGTCTTCATTGCTCAGTGCCATGCTATGCAAAAAGACTCAGCTAATTTGAAATGAGTTAACTGGGTTAACCTCTGTGACCACAGTACCACTATGGCTAAATTACAAGCAGTAGCATAGACTTGCTGTAAGAGCATCACACATCTGTAATAGCTGTCATCTCCTTCTGTAGGTCTTGGAAGGAAATTTGATGTCTCAGACACCACATTAATATAACTGTGGGTAAATTGATGATCTCTTTTCTTAAGTAACATGTTTCATTGTCTTTCCTCCTCTAATTACTCCTTCTCTTCCTTCTGCCTCCCCCCCCCCCCCCCCTTTTTCTGTGTTACAGTAATATTTTGACATCGCAGTGAAGATCCAGGGACCCAAAAAGCTGTATAAACGGACAAGAAATAATTAAACAGGCCTATCCCCAAAGGACAGAACAATGGAAAAGTGCCCTCAGATAAAACTCTCGTCTTCATTGCATTGTGACGTATTTCCTAACCTATAGAGAAAGCACACAACGCATTCTGGTTCAGGACCTGGCTTCATCTCTCTTGATGGCTATTTGCAAAATCCATTGATCAGTAAAGTCCTCCTACTGAACTTAGGCATTTGGCACGGAATGAGTTATGGATTCTCTAGCATGGTTGATTAAAACCTTAACCAAAGCTGCCAGACAATGAAACGTAAAAGCAGTATTTTTCAATTATATGTCAAGGTGGCTTCTAATGGAGCTTTCTGAAACACTAAAGCAGAAATACAAAGGTGTTAAGTATGCATGGTAAGGCTTTTCTTTCTTCTTTGCTTCTTTAAGAATTTTTGGTACAGTACTCCCAGGTATTGTTTTATTACTAAAAAATATGACAGATTTTTACTTGAAGAAAGAAAACAGAAAAAATGATAAGCAAAGTGGGAAGGGAAGGACAAAGAGAAATCCCCAGTCCTCTAAAATTTAAATATCAAATTAATGAAAACGCCTTTAATTTTTTCATTTTACATTCCTTTCATTTCTTTATTGAAAATGAGGAAAAACTAAATATAAAATCTTCCTTAAAAAAAAATTAATATATATATAAAAAATTAAGGCCATTTTAATTTTTAAAAGCGTCTAACAAAACATTTAGAACACCTGTGTTTGCACACTGAATCCTAACCAGATGTATTTTATTCTGATCATCATTACAATTTTTTACGTAATAGTGCATTTTTGCTTGAGAATGAATAGTGAGCTATATAACTTCCTTGTTTCCAAAACTACTTTTTAAAATTTTTCGGAAAACACTAAGAATTCCTGAAGTTCCTAGTACTCTTTCCTATTCCACTGAGATAATATCAGGTTCTTTAAAATTATTTTGGACCTGCATCCAACACATCACAGTTTCTTCATTTGCTTACACTGTAACAGAGTTTCCGAAGTTTTATATTACTTCTGCAAGGGATTTTTGTCAACTTACAAGAGAGAGATGGTGCACAAATTCCTACCACTGCCTTCTGACTAATGTGGGTAGGGGATGCACTGCAACTAATAAAAAGTGGTATGGGACACACTGTGGTGAGATTGTATTGACAGTTAAACATCCTATAGTGTTTATCTAAAATGAAGCCCTGAAACTAAAGTGAAACCCTGAAATGTTTGATGCTGCCCACCCTTCCCTCTGCCTAGACCCATCCTGGTGCTAACGTTGTGCTCCTTGCACTCATGAGTCCAGGTGAGACACACAGTTTCATATCTCTGCCAGTACAAATGCAACAGCAGTTCTTTTAATCTGGTCACATGCACAACATTATTTGAATAAATGTTGTCTCCTTTCAAGAGAATTTAACCATTTTCTGAAAGCTCCACAAATATCTCATGAACACCATGTCAGATATTGCCTTGTTTGATTTATTGGTCTTTTATACATTAACTTTGTTCCTATTTTGAAAACCAGTTTTTACATCAATGCATCTTCACAGCCAACAAATGATATATTAGATAAAATGCAATGTTACTAATATATTAGGTTTGGAAGAACGACAGTTATCATTTACCAGTGGGCCTCTTGTTATTCCTTATGATAGGCTCTACACAAAGATGCGTTTTTTTTTCCGAAAAACACCAGAATTTCTGAAATATTTTAATGAATTTCACATTCTGGATTTTTTTTTTTATTAAGGCTGCTCACACTGAACTCTATGTGTATTGGGAATGGGACCATGAGCCATTCAAAGAGAGAAAGGAGCAGAGAGGCAGTCTAAATGTTGTAAATTTGACCGTAAAAATTAACATTTTGCATTTAATTATTTCACTTAGCTATGTACCTTCAATTTGTGCACATACTCACAAACAAACTGTACATATTAAAGAGAGATAAATGTGGAAGGAGAGAGATATATAGTATAAATATTCTATATCTTTGTTTAGGAGCTACCATCATTTAGTAGCTGCACCTTAACCATGCACCTTTACTATGCAAGCCGCAGGGGAAAGTAATTAAATTTAGTAGCTGCTGCCCTCGTTTTGAAGTCATCCTCAATATAAAGCTGCACAGGGAAGTAATTAAATTTAATAGAAGTTGCGGATTCTAAACAAAGATATACAGTATAAAGTCCATATAGTTCTTGGAAAAAGTTAATTTCCACCAGTAGCAGGCCTGTCACTTGAAATATTCATGGTTTTGAACTTGTTTGAATCAAATCTCCATCTACAAAGGAACTTCCTCTGTATCTGAAATGATGGAGTGATGAAGGATCTGCACATGTACTTGAATTCAACATAACAAGAATAACAACAATAATAAAAGAATGAAGAACAAAATAAGATTAGAAAAGAAACCCCCCAAAAGTCACACGTTAGTATTCCACTCTCATTTTCATCAATCACTGAAGCAATACCCCCTAGATCAGTGCATTAACTTGTTTATCTTTTACAACGAGGAAAAACTTCATAGCTTCATCATTCATTCCAGAGTGAGGGGAGAAAAAACAAAAGGCAGCCACCGAAATTTGCATGGTGCTCAATTATACATTAGTGAACATCACTTGGCAATCTGTTCATATCAATTTAATTGGATTTTAATACTGCCTCTGATCTTGTTTTCTAATTAACAGCAGTGCCTGGCAATAAAGCAGAACCATGCACCCAGCAACACCTTTGATCTCAACCATATGGAGCTCCTCCGTGCTCTTGAAAAAAAATTTTTTTCCCTTGCCTCCAATTCAGGCCGAGAGATACTGGGGCCCCCAGATGGCCAAATACCACTCATAACTGCGACTTCATTGATTATTTTCTTTCCTGATTGATTCTGATTGAAAATAAATAAAACATGCATTTGGAACTGGATACAAATTGGCATCACAAGCTTTTGGCTATGTTGATGGTTTTCTCTTCTCCTTTAGATGACAAGTACTTAAGGAAACATTAATTGACTCAGTGGTCGGTTTTTAGGAGCGTAACTTCATCTCAAGGACCTTTTGTCTTGTGAGTAGCTCCTGTCCTACCACAGCCACATTTTTAACTGGGATTGAATGAAGCTAACTGTTCATGCTTTATCTTTCTGATGTTATCATCATAAGCAAACTATTTATGTATGATTTCAGCTCAGCAGTTTGATATATATCTACATATCTACTTTTTTATGATTTGCTCTTGACAATTGTGTGGTTCCTTTTTTTTTTTTTTTTTTTTTCCCTTTCTTTTTTTTCAGAACCTCTAGGTTAAAAGCATGCAGAACAGAGCTCTGATCTTTATTTCCTGCACAACTCTGGCTTCAAGTACAGTATGCTCAAACAGAGCAAATGTTGGCATGTCACATTTCACATGTTCTACAGCCAGAGTTTGTGATGGTTCTCTGACAAACAAGGAACTGACTTGGTAGATTTCTTCCTTGGGTTCAAAAAGAGAAATAAAAACTTTTTCAGAATGTAAGTTCATGAAGTGGACTTTTATACTAACATTTTAAAAAGCTATAAAATGTCTACATTATGTATATAAAATTTGGTTTTGCAAGGGGGTGAGCAACTAGAAGGAAAAACATTGCTGTCTCTTTGTAACCTAAGTATTGCATAATAATAGCACCAAGAACAATGTTGATATTTAGCTTTTGGATAAATAAGGACAAGTCATGTTTCTCTTCCTTTGCCTTTAAATTTTTGTTCTGAACTTTCCATCTTAGCTTGTGCTTTGATTTGGATACAAACCATATGCAAGGTCAGGTCACTCTTTTCTTGAAGAAAAGACTTCCAGCAAACATCCTGATGTTCTGCTGCTGAAGCAGGTGCTGCTGACTTGCAGGTGACACCTTTCTCTTCGTGTTAGCACTAACCCAACATAGTGTTAAAGACACTGGCTCCAGGGCAGTTGTTTCTGATCTGAGATGAAAAATAACACCCTGACCACTTGTGTTCATTATAGAACTGGCAGTCCTATTCTGCTCTGTTTGTAAACCATGTGCTATTTACACCATACATATATGGTACCATCTTCTTTGGTTTCAGCTAGATGCTTTTCTTTGCTCAGCTCTGAGCTCTCATGCAGTATTGTTTGTGTGGCAATAAACCACTGGTACACACTGACACATATCGGTGACGCTGATGTTAGTGGTGCCTCTCCCTTCCTTGCTTTGAGATCCTGAGTTGAAAATCTTCAGATGCAGAGAGCATATTAATTTTCTTGATTTTGTCAAAGTAGTTAATATTTTCTGTCTCAATTTCAAAACACATCTGATTGAATAAAAATTTAACCTTTTGATTAAATAATCTTGATCAGAAGGTGTACGGCTTTCACTTCTGTGGAGATAGACTGATATGTACAAGCCCAAAGCCAGAGTCAAAAAAACAGACTGATAGCTGGGATACAGGCAATGAATCCATGAAGACACCCGGTTCCCATCTCTGCAAATCCAGAGCCCAGTTCCTGCTGGTTTTGGGTTACATTTCATGTGTGCTATTTCACATATTTACTGCATTTCAATTAGCTTCTGCAAGTGAGAACTTCAGAGGGGAGAAACAAGCCTGACTGCTCTGAAAATATCCTTCCTTCAACATAAGAATAAAGTGTAATTTCTAGCTCATGTTCCAGGGAGATGTTGGAAAGCTCCTCTAGCCTGATTGTGGTGAGGAGATCTTCAGGCAGTTAAGAGGACTCTGCAGGTCAGAGTGTCTGCCCTCCTGGACTAATGTAGAAACAAGGCTTATACGCTTGTACCAAACGTGACTTTAATCTGGCTTTACCTTTTTCTTCATTTGACTTCCAGAATTTCAAGCCATGCTCTTGCATTTTATCACATAGGGTGAAAATAAAGCACTGAAGGAAATAAATTGACTCAGAAGAAGATAGGTTGAATATTTATTTTGGTTTTAATTTGCTAATAGATTAACACAGTACTAGCTTCTGTGGAGTGCAGTGACATAAACTGAGGGAGCATAGCTGATAAATGTGAGCGAGGATTTCCTGTTGCGCCCTGCAAGTAAACTGCTGCTGATTGGATGTGTTGCACGAAGATTACTGCTGTGGTCTTTTAGAGCTCTGAGACTCATAGACATTGTCAACATCAGTATGCTGAGACACCGTTTTGATCTTTGCTGCTGATTTCCTTGCTCTGATAACATGCTAGCTGCTGTCTTGTTTGCTTCCTGAACTGCTTGCTCCCACTTTGGAAGAAAGTTTGGTGTGTTTTTTGTTTGTTTTTTAAATCTTTAAGTTGTATAGTTGACTTTTATTTTCTGGACTAACCACTCTACCGTCTGCATTTTCCCTCCAGGAGTTAGAAATGGGTTCTGATGCTTCACATCACACTCTCTATTTAAAATGCAGGCCGTTTTACCGGGCCTTTAAAATGTTGAGAGACTGGGCCTTGTTTGCAGAAAACAGTTCAAGGCATTGATGCTTAATACTAATTTCACACCCCTACTACAAAGGTCTTTAAAAATGAGGTGGGTATAGATTTTTGATCATTCTTGAAAATGTGTGGCTAAGAGTTTGAAATGTGTGGATAGTGGTATAATAGTCCTTATCTCCAGCCTGAAGTGTTGCTCTGACCATGTTCTCAAATCCTACAGTACAAGCGAGGCTGCTCAGTGAGAATAGATGAACAGAAATGTCATGCAGAAATGTCTTATTCCCTCTTTTATTTTCTCAAAGAAAAATAGAAGCAGGGATGTGCATGCAAATTATTCCACTTAAAGATGAGCTGTGGGAAATGTGGATTTCTAGACATAAGAGTAGTGGAGCTAGAGATGGTCGGAACTGTAGCTGCCCAGCACTGCACCCTGATGCTGCATTTGTGAGCAGGATGATCACATCAGGTGGATTCCAGCTATCCAGAAATGGGCAAGAGATCATCCAGATCAGAAATGCGATTTCTCGTCATGCATGGGATATAATCAGGAGGTGAGTGCAAGTAGGATACTTACTAGTTTCACATTAATGACTTTTCAAGGACACCATCTCCAGATTTTTGGTGTGACCGTTGCACTATAACTAATTTTTCAGGTTTCCAAAGCTGACTCTTCTTAAGTGCATCTGCTTTCCAAACTACACTTGTTTGGAAATACTGCTTATTGCTAACTGTACAGAATAAGTAATTTAGCTTCTCCATGTCTCTGTCTCTGTGTTCTTTTGAGTATTAGATACATTTTTTAATAAGATCATTAGAAAATTAACTTAAGATTATTATTTTTTTTTTTATAAAACAATACTTGTTGGGATTATCACAGTGGCATTGGACAACAGGAGAAGGTTAGCCAGCTACCCTATTGACTTAAAACTTTTAGTGATGTTACTGCTTTTTCTATGTGATATTATAAACCTGTCTCCATTTAACACATGCTTTATCATACAGGATGGGAAGTGTGTGCTGCATAGCTGAGTCTTCCAGCATTACAAACAATCTAATTTCAGTCTTTTCCCATTCTCAAAATATACACATACTAGTAATTTGTATTCAGGCCAAAATGGTGAATTTGCACAGCAGCCACTGCTGGCTACTAATATTTTATGTGTTTCTTCCTGGTTCTTTTAATTTTTAAATACTGTTTCCTGCATTTAATCAGAACAATTGATTCTTAAAGTATATAGTGTTTTGTGATGTTTCATTATACTATATGCATTTTATTTTGTCCTTTTCCTTTTGTCTGGGGCAAATGTAATGATGTACTTATTATTTCACACATACATTTAATTTACTCTCTTGTTCAGGGAGAAAAATACTGAATCATGGGTGTTTGTTCCCCAAAGTCTCTTTCCCTTCTCGAATTTAAGCATTTAAAGGCTTCCCCAGCAACGAAACTTAAACAAATAAGCAGATGATGATATGGTATCCTGTGAATGTATCATTGTGAAATGGGTTACATTCTCCTTCAAGAACCGGTCATCACAGTAATGCCAGTCCTGAAGAACTGCAGCTCTGGCAGCTACCACTTAGCATATGGGTTACTCTCTGTATTTATGCCTTATTTTGCTGATCTAGGCTCATGGATAATACTAAATATTCAAAGTGCCCCTCTTGTCCTCATCTTAATCAGGGAAGACTCTTGATGTATCTAGAAACTTGAAAAAAACCCAACATCTTCAGAAGTGTACTGCTTTATCTCCTCACCTTTAAACTTACTAAAAAAGGTGACCCTGGCAGCCATGTAAAAGAATGAATTGTTAAATGTTGTTGATTCCGGTATCTTATGAAGGGTGTCTCCATGGTGAGTTACAGGTCTATCTGATAAAAAGGCATACATAGTTAAGCTATCTCTAACAATGACAGACATACCAAATTAGTGCAATGGCTTTTAGATTCTATCCTCAACTTCCCAAAGCCCTGAAATATAATTGCCTTCAATCTGCTTGTCTTGTCTTAGACTTTGAGGTTAGCACTTTAGATCTACCATCCGTGGTGGAGAACTCCTGTCCCACCTTCCTGCTGTTGTCCTCAGTTTGTGATCAAGAGGTTTTCTGGGCTTGACAGGCTCCCATGTGCCTTTGCAATTGTCCCTCCTCCCCCTTTTTTTATTTAAACTTACATGCCTTAATCAGGATAACATCTTCACAAGCCAGTAAATGTATCTTTGGTGAAGCTGTGGTGAGTTTTCTCTTTTTTCCAGCCACAGTATGGTGGCTTTGGTATTTCAGGGAGGTTTTTGTTTTCACTTCTTTGTGAAGGAGACTACGACATGGGCAAGATTCAGAGTCTCAAAGAAACTTTCGCTCCAAGATTTAAATGGGATTCTTTGGCTAGTACTTTGTTCCTAGTGGAAAATAATGCCTCTCAGTAGGTCTGGGTTGGCATGGGCAGCTTCTGTAGAGATGGCTGAGAAGTCTCCTTGTATGGCGAACAGAGAATGGACCACTCCCACCTGGCAGTGTCATCTTCCTGCCAGGGCATGATGCTACTAGCAAGGCTTTGTAATACAGATGTGCAGGATGACACACATACCCTGGAGACAGGATTCATGTTCTTCTTACACTAGAAGTAAGTTTTTTGGATTTGTTTCACATTGTTTTCTGATTTATTTCATTTCTTCTGTTTAGCAATGGTGCCCTTTGCCAATGGGGAAGAACATAATTCTGCAACATTTTCTCCTTTCAGTCAGATAATATACAGCTGAGTACAGAAGGCTTCTCTGAACTGGTGTGCTTTGTTATCTTGTTCTGCTTCTTTTAGTCTCCTTTAATCCCTGAAGGAAACAAAGGACTCCATCTGTGTCAGAAAACCCCTTAGACTTTCAGGTGTTTCCTTGGAATTATTTTCCAGCTTAATGCATCTAATTCCTAGGAACTCTCTTGGCTATCCATCATGCTCTTTTTCCAACAACTAGATGTGCCCTTCTGCAGGTGGAAGTGTTTGCCTTATTATCTTGGGTTGTCTTTCTTAAAAAGATAACCAGTTCCTGCACTGTCAGCTGTTGGGTATGAAAGAGGACTTACCCCTCTCTGCTCAGAGATGGGACATCTTGACTCAGTTTGTCCTGTTACTTCCTTGCTGGTACCTTTTTTCTTACTGAGAGACCAACCCAACCATCACCCATTAGGTTGACCAGGAAAAAACATCTTTTGTAGCTGTCATACCAATATGAGTCCAGAAAGGGAGAACATGAAATGTATTTACTAAAAATCCCATATATATTCCATTTATCAAGTGTCTTTTACCAGACATGCTTCCTTACTTAACTATCAAGCCTGACAGCAGTTCTTCATGTTCTCAACATAACCTGCTCTGTAGTAACATTGCAAGTTGATAAGTAAGACTTAGGTGCAGTGAATAGGAAGCTACTCTGCCTGTATAATTTGTCTGTTTTCTCTGTTTTATGAAGAATAAAGGTAGCATGAACACCTCTTAATTTAAAATTATTAGATAATAATTAGCTTGCTTTGCTGTTCAGTGAAAACTGGGTCAAAATCTTGGTTTAGGGTTCAGGTGTTTGTTGTTGAAAGGTGGGATACAAAAAAATAAGAATAAAAGCATGTGTTAAAATTGTCTATAGGCAGCAGAAGTTGTGTTGTGTTTTTCTTTTTTAAAATTAGGTTACACTTATAACTGTGGCTGTGGTTATGGTATAATTAGAATGTAATTATATTGTCTTTATAATTCTGGTTACTTGTAATTAACATTAATGCATATGAGGAAGTAAACTACATATCTGAATTGCTTATTAGTACCCTGTTAGAACTGGAGCCTATAAACATACATGGAAGTTTACTCACCAAATATTTTCATTGGCTGTCAGTGAATGACTCGTGACTGAAGCTATGAATGGATGTTTATAGGCAGCAACCCTTAGATTCTACCTAAAATTAACATGAAGTTAACTGCACTAACCACTCTGGATTTACCTGCTGCAATTACCCTGAAGTTACACTTTGATTTTTAATTTTTTTTATTTTTTTTTAATGTGGTAGGCATGTAAAGAGTTGGTTCTGCTATATAGTATATGTAGGTATACAGAAAATAATAACCACAATGCAAATGCAGTGGAATCCCAACCAGTTCAAACTATACCATAGAGTGGAGCAGACATTTATTTAGATGTACTTGTTTGTCACTGAAATTTGGCTGAGGACTTCATAGTTCCAGAAGCTAACTGGTTTTAAAATAGCTCCTAGCAATAGCAGGAGCTGGGAGTTCTCCCTGCATGTGAAGATGCAACATTTTCAACCATTCTATAGGTAGCAGAGCCCCTTTCTAACCTGACATTCCCAAAGGAAATGTAAACAGATGAGAATATTTGTAATAAGACTCTTTGCACAGATAGCAGGAGTCTTTAAAGAGCTCAGGAGGGAAAAGAAACACTATTTATTAAAAACAAGGCTGCTTCTTTCTTTCTCTTAAAAATCTTCATTCTTCCTACATAGAGAAGAGGGCTTAATCTTGCATGACACATGGAGAAGGAGGACGTTTGCATGTAATGATGTATCTGTCATCTGAGTTTAAAAAAATCATGTCCAAATGCCATCCATTTCCAGCCTTTCTGCTCTTCCCCAATATATATGATAACCTTATAATGAATGAATATAGTAAAATAGGTTTCTCTAGATTAGATGCATGATAGACTGCAGTGCTTCTGAAAGTCCATTGTGGCAATGACCATTAAACTAAGGAGAATTTACATGACCAACTATTATAATCGATCCAGTCAGTATTTTAGATAGTCCCTAAATACATATCAATGTGAAAAATGGAAATGACTGTACTGTACAGGCCAATAAGTTGTGCTTCAAGAGGATCATAAATACTTATTGACACAGAGACTGCTCAAACTGAGCCTTGATTTAATGAAGTAGAAAAAGGATTTTGGAGCGTCTTAAAAAATATTTTATTCTGCTAATTACAGATCCCACTAGGTTACTTAAAGTTATTCTATAGGCAGACAAGGTTTCCTAATGAGTCAAATCCCGTCACACATACAGTCAGTACTGTGGTTATGTATGGGGAATGGTCTGGCAGAAGTGAAGCTTAAGAAAGCCTTCACAGTAATTTCTTCCCTGCAATATGAGGATTTATTATCTGTGGGATTTTTGGGGTCTCTGTTCCCCCTATGGAAAGCCATTAAGAGTGTAGGGCATCAGTAACACAGATGCACCACATGAAAATTTCTAGTGTAAATAAGACATATTGTCACCCGAGAAGGCTCCTAAGTTTTGCCTCCTGGTGACTTCAGGAGAATTCCCTTTTTATTCAAGTGTTGGGAAGCAAGGGGGGAGGCGTAGTGGTACAGGGAGCATCCCCGACCTATTTTTATCAGCCCTCTCTGGAGGGCTAAACAGAGGAATGGAGCTTTTGGCACCAGGTGTACACACTAAATCAGGTTGTAGTAGATGTCCTGATCCCTCTGCTTTGTTAATGTTATTTTTATCTCTATGCATGTATCACAAAGATATTATGTTGCCAGAAGTTTCTGATTACTGATATTGATTACAATTAGTGTTATCTGTTGTCATTGAAATAGAAAATTTCACTGGCTATGGTGGGAACTCCTTGGCTTCAACGGGAGGTATTCAGTCACATCAATCTAGGTACATGTAAGCATTTCAGATGCCTTTTCATGGGACTAGCAGGATCTTCAAGAGACCTTTTACTTCTGGAGCGGCAGCTGGAAGACAACATGGACATTCTGGGCCATCTTAGCTGCTATTTATGCACCAGTCTTTGGCAACTGAAGCCCATATTGTGTTGCAGGTACTCCTACTGATGTCCATGGCCTTGAGGCGATGGCAGAAATCTTCAGTGGCTCCCAAAAGATTTTTACAGTGAAGGAACACTTGACTACCTTTCCTTTCTAGCAGTCAGTGCTATTCATTCCTTTGCACTGAAGGAGCCAAGGAGCTTCACGTAATAAAAGGTAGTAAGCTGCTCTTTGGCTCTCACAAACATTTATCTCTGCATGGGAAGGAGAAGGTTGCAGTCAGGGCCTACATCAAGACGTGAGCCTGAAGGAAGGGTGAAATGTGAAGATCTCATTCTCCGTTGTGCCATCATAGTTTTTACAACTACAAAGGAAATTTCAACAGAAAGGCGGTTGAGTCCCAGTGAGTATGGTAGCATTCTGTCTCTGCTATTCACAGGTGCAGAGCAAGACTGAGACTGTCCCAAAGTCTGAATTTTTAACTTCCTTCAGTTGTCACAGTCTTAATTCCTTAATCAGGTTCTGTTTGCTGAAAGGAGCTCTTAGGTTTAAATGTACATTAAAAATTTAAAAAGTTTCTGTTTTTTAAAGTCAGAAGACAAAGTATTTGTGCATAATATTTTTTGCTTGTCCAAGTTCCCCACCCTAACCAGACAGACAGGATACTTCACCTTCCTTTCGTAAAAGTAATGGGCATTCAGTTCTTCCTACAAAGAGTTAATTGAAGCAAATAAAGTTCTTAAATTGTTAATAATCCTCCCAATTTGATCTTGTTCTTTTCCCCCCTCAAGCAGTAAGAGGATAAGTGCGAGTGATAGCCAGATTTATAAATTATTTCTTGCAAACTGAATGCTTTAAAAGAGAATATAAAAATCTGTTCTGTGTCAGGCGATCCATGGAGGCATTAGCAAGCGTGGCTGATTCTCAGTCCCCTGAAAGCAGGAGTGATAATTTGTAAATCTAGGAACTGTACGTGGAGAATGGTAATTTGTCATTAGTAAGATTAACATGATCAAGGGAATATAATAGATTATTTACATATAAAATACAGGAGATCATTGATGCAGCAGTGATGAATAAATACATTTTGATAAAATTAAGTCAATATTTTTGGGAATCAATACCAGAGATTTTAGCTGTCATATAACACTGCAGCTTATGCTTTATGTTGAATAAAAATGTATTGCCTATTTGAGTATGGTTATATAGACAGATTTTTTTGGCCTAGGCTTCTTTGTTTAATCTACCTGCAGAGAAATCCTTTTGAAACACTGTACATTTAGCCACAAATTACTTTTCTTGGTTCCTTTAGAATGAAATACCACCTATGATGTAGACTATCTGAGCACTCACATACTATTTAAAGGGACATGGCATTTTTATTATTGCAGTTCCATATTCTAGGCGGTTTTGTGTTGTTTTGGGTTTTTTTTGTTGTTCAGATAGATCTGCCTTCTTTCAGATAGAAGCTATCACAAATAATTTAATACATTTTGATCATGTTTTCAGTGCTGACCGAATTACAGGTGCTGACATGGTTCATTTACTTACACAAACTGTTCTTGTGCTCATACTGTTGCTGAAAAATTCAACATTATCAGGTGAAAAAAAGATAGGAAGCCATTACTGTGACCACTAAGCAATGCAGAATGAAATATCAATTGGCAAGTTGTTAACTCTGATTTTCAAATACTCCATTTGCAATGACTTGTAACTACCTACAATAAGTGGTTATAAGTTTATTTTAAAAAAAAATTTCCGAAAGCTTCAGTAAACTATGTTATCATAGTGTTTAAAGAATTTTAAGCAAATGACTTGAAGAGTATTGCTCAAAGCAAGTAATATGTGAGGCAGTAAGTGACTTTTGTGGGTGACTGAGCACTAAAGTAAAAGCTATGAGGTTTGCTACTGTAGACACTTTATTTGCAGGAAGATTCCTTTGCTATAGATGCTCTCGACAAAACATCTTGCTGATGTGAATATGTGCAATGTTATGCGAGTGTAGACCTAGGGAGTTCATCAGGATTGCTCATGTGCATAAAATTACTTACTTGCCTGCATGTCCAAGGCTCAAGGCATTGGAGAGATTTAATCGTTAGAAAGTGAAATAGAGGCATTTTTGTTATACTTTGTTATACTGTGAAAAATCACAAGTCAGTCTTTGTTACAGGATTGCTCTTCTCACAGAACAGGATATTCAAGAAAATAAAACAAACTGGAAGACAACATTGTTTTGTAGAAATATAAGCTTTGAACATTCTCTGCCGTAGGTTGCTCAGACTTCCATTGACATCATGAGGGGGCTGTCTTTAGGTGAATAATTTTTTTGGCAAGGGCAAAGAGATGAATAAATGCTCAAGGGAGATCGAGGCTAAAAGAGGAGGAGGCCAGAAATCCAGGACTCATGCATGTAAGGTTACTATGACTTTACATACAACCAGAGTATTTCACTCAGTTGCACGTTTTTTGCTTGTAATCAGAACAATTGACTCACAAATGCATGACCCCGCAATAAGCACCCATTTGCTAATCAAACTTTGCCACAGAGGGTTCAAAATGGCTCCTTTTTGAACTAATATGTAGAAAAAAATCTAAAGGAATGGATGCATGCACAGGAAGACATAAATATTATGGAGTGTCTGAACAGCCACCCCATAGAACATAGCTTAGGAGAGAAAGTATGAAAGAAAAAGAGGTAATTTTCTATTACCAGCTTTCAGTACTGGAGGCTTGACCATATGAACAGTTATCCTATCTACTCCAAAATGATCCTTAAGGTCTTCAGTGACCAGATTGACGAGTAACTTTATAGAGACTGCAGATATTTATTGAGCTTCAGATTTATGATTTAAAAGAATTGTGGGTTACAAAGACTGCATATTTGCGTAATAACAAAAAATTAATTAATTCATGCTCTTCTTGTTTCATCCCCATTTTGAAATAATTTTCAGAGAAAACTAAGGTTTTGTGAAAGATGTATGAGGTCTGTACTTGTTGCTTTTAAACTGAGGCATTTAGCCAGGGACAGAATTTAGGAAGACTTTTACCCCAAATTGACCATATAATCAACAAAGAAAATGAGATCTCTTCACTAATTGTACGAAGCAGCATAGGGCAACTGTTTGCACAAATGACACATCTAGTAGAGGGGCCTAATATTACTTGGATGAAATCTGGCCTTTAAGTGCCTTTGAATTAACCAAGAATGACTTTTATCCTGAAATGAACTTCCTGTAAAATTCCTAATGAAAAGTGTTGCAATCTAACTTACAGAGATAAAGATCTGTGGTGGCCCTTCAAATTAAGTGTCTGAAATGAATAATTACTTTCCCAAACTAAATAATTCAATTTAATAGGATATTTATTGTGTGTTAATTAAAGATTATTAAAATAATATTTTGGGGAATGTTTAATAACTGTATAAGAATGATGTAGAGAAACACAAAAGATACACATCTTCTGCTTTCTTGTTAAACCAGTAAATATTGGTAATAATTTAATATATCCTTCAGACCTTCACTTCATATTAATTGAGTTTGCAAACTGGAGAAACAAAGGTGTTCAGATAGTGCAATTTTGACTTTAGCCCGGTCTCATTACTCAAAATTCTGTCACAATGGATGACAACTGGCTATGCCCTCTTAACTGGAGGAAAGATTTAACTATAAAAATTACAAGTAAATTAAAAGAGTAAAATGCTAATTTCAAATACAACTTTTGGGCATTAAAACTTTAGACAAGAGAAGTCATGGCAGCAACTATCTAGCTCCATGGAGAAGAACATTAGCAAAAGTTTTCATGAGTGACTTTACAAAACACAGTTTTAAAATATGCTACTTCTTCTATATTAATAAAAAATTCCTATAAAACATTTCTAAATCAGATTGGAAGTGGTTTTGTAGTTCCTGGTTAAAATATACACTGACTACTCTGGTATTATTAGAGTGACTTGACCTAAACTTTTTGGAATTGTCAGTTTAGGAAGAATTTTGGCGGTTCAACTTTTACCTGAATAAGGAATGGAAAATTGTTTGAATGCAAGAAAATTATTAGAGAGCTGTACTCCATTTCCTCCACCTCTATTAGCTGTGATGTCAAGAAAGAAAGAGTCTCTCAGCATCACAGAATCTTTCTGGTTGGGAAATGACCTTTAAGATCACTGAGTCCAACCATAAACATAACTTTACTGAGTCTAGTACTAAGCCATATTCCTAAGCACCACATTTACATGTCTTTCAAACACTTCCAGGGATGGTGATTCAACCACATTCCTAGGTAGCCTATTTCAGGGTTTAATAACCTTTTCAGTGAAAAAGATTCTTCTGATATCCAACCTAAACCACCCCTGGCACAACTTGAGGCCTTTTCCTCTTGTTCTGTTGCTTGTTACTAGGGAGCAGAGACCAACCCCCACCTCGCTACAACCTCCTTTCAGGTAATTGTAGAGAGCAATAAGGTCTCCCCACAGCCTCCTTTTCTCCAGAGTAAACAACCCCAGTTCCTTCAGCTGCTCCTTGTAGGACTTGTTCTCCAGACCCTCACCAACTCTGTTGCCCTCCACTGGACTCGCTCCAGCACCTCGATGTCTTTCTTGTTGTGAGGGGCCCAGAAGTGAACACAGTACTCAAGATGCAGCCTCACCAATGCTGAGTACAGTCTGACTTTCACTGTAGGCATTGTGTTGAGACCCCATAGACTAGTCTCACTTCACAGTTACTCAAACATGTACTTCTACGAGTCCAAAGAACTCTGCAGGAAGTGAATTTGGCTCACAGATGATCATATGAATTTTCTCTGTCTTCAGAGGAAAATGGAATTTTGCTTTCTGTTTTGTATTTAAACAGACTCAAAATCTCAAATCAAGGCACCGTTGGACCTACTCAGTTCCACCTGGCTCATGTCAAATCCATGTAATACCCCAGGTTTTATATGGTTTAAGAAAAAACCCATAAATCGAATCAGGATGACTTGAAAGGCTGAACTTTAATGAACTTTAGGACAAACTTGAGCTGAGCTGCAAGCTTCTGTGAAATCTGAAACCAAGTGGATTTTGCCTGGCTTCTTTTGACGTTCATGAAGTTTGCAAAGAACCATAGTGTTGCCAGTTTTTACCATTTTTTTCATGAATCTTGCTCTAACTGGTGTTTTCTTTAAAGTCTCTATTCTTGAAATGAAGTGACCATAGGAGAATCTCATCTTTCATCAAAAAGAGAGCAGAAGTTTCCAGTCCTTGTGGTTGTGGTAAAAAGCTTGAACATGTGCCCAAGTGCACCAACAGTTCAAAACGAAAGGTGACCCTAGAGACTCCAGTGTGCACTGTTAATATAAACTCATAATTTTAGAATCTTAGCTAACAGTTTTTGAGCATGAATTCTAGCCCACCATCTGTAATTCTACATTGTAGCCGGAGGACATTAAGGGTTTTTTTTGCCCCCTCTTATTGTTATGGTGCTTCAGAAGACAACTTCAAAGCAAAAAACTAGATTTGGGTATCAGCAAGCCTGGCTTTAGATCTGAAAGCTGTGGCAGTGTCTCTGTGGTGTACCTGGGTTTTGTGTAACCAGTGAGTCAAAATCCAGAGAACTGTTTAAGTCTTCTAACTCAGATTTACATTCAGTAACCTAATTCTTTCCAACCCCAAAGTTTATTTTAACAGCACTGTTTTTCTTTGAAGGCTATAGGTAATTCACTCCTCTTTAACAATGTACAGATGGTTTCTAGAAAAGCCCCTTTGTTCCTTCAAATAAATAACACAAATAGACTTACTTATTATGCCCATGTTGGGCACTGTGTTGTGCTTTTCCTTTACTTGTTGATTGTGCCATTTCTTTTGACTTGTGCCCTGTCTGGAAGTGCTAAAGACTTTCCTTGCTCAAGCTCAGAGAAAGAGTTTATTTGATGCCAAAGCCAGGGGATTTCCTTGCTATCAAAGAGTGTTACAATTTTACATTAAATACATTTCATGGACCAAAAATCCACCCGAATGGATCACACAGCTTTCCTAAATTTTCCTCAAAGACATTGTAACTGCTTCTAAAAATCCAACCTCATAGTAATGTTTAGTAAATGTTTAGGTCCATGAAATTGATAGCCACCAATACAGAATATTTCAGTATGCCACTAGCATGTTTTCATATTATTTAGTTTGGGAGTACTAATAGTTGAGAATTAGTTGCTTTTTCTGAATTAAGCTAAACCAGTTGTCAGAAAGGTTAACAAAACTAAAGACCCAGCAACTTGATGTTTTGTTGTACAATAGCAGTCCATTTTATTTAGAAATTGTAAAGCTATGATAGTGTTATGAACGAAATCTCCTTGTGCTAACAAAGATGTCAAAATTATTGTTTCAGGAAGAATACAAAGTATGTGATGTTTGGTAAAGGTTATAACAATCCTTCTTAGTTTCATATTAGATAAAAGTTTATCTTTTCTGGAAGCTTATTTTAAGAACCTAATAATCAATCTGTAGCTCAGATATAAAAATATTAGGTATATTATCCATGCAGTAATGACACTGTAGATTTAAACTAGTCGAGTAAGAGTACACCTTGGTAACAATCACACAAAACTGGCAGTGTGTGGAGGAACAGCTAAAAGGCTACCACGCAAATAAATGCTTGGAAATCTACAAATATGTAAATTGAATCTTCTTGAGATAAAAGTTAATTTCTCTTTCCATTTTTCCTGCTCTATGACTAGCGCTGGAAATAGTTGGGCAGTAAGGCTAGAAATATGGACTTGAAATTACTGAAGTTTATAAACAATGACTTAGAGGGCAGTGATATACATTAATTTTCAGAGGTGCGTTTCAACTTCCATTAGCTTCTGTGAGAGATGTACATAAACTGCCCTTTGGAATATCAGGTCAATATAATATACTAAGAGTACTTTGCACATAACACCTCTGTATTCAGAAGCTTCACAATTCTATTCACAATTCTGATGAAGTTTTAATCAGAAAAGAAAAAAGTGGTATTTTCTGTAAGTATTTACTTACTTTTTATTTAAAGCCTCTGGAAAAGCTCCAGGATGTCAGAACACACAAAGAAATAAAAGTCTATGTTGTGTACATACTTAAAATCTATCTCTTACTTTATCTCCATAAATCAGACATAAAGAGCAGTCTAAGAAAGATTGTGCAAATTATTAAATTGCAAGCCTTTTCATAGTAAAATATTTAATCATAAAGTGTGATATAGTTCTAAATGTAAACAAATAATGTTAGGGTTGTTTGGTACATGCTTTAGGTAAAGCTCCTATATTCTATTCCCTCCAGAATGCAGTATATGGGTTGAAATACTGTATCATGTGCAGATTAAAGACAAATTACATATAGCTGAGGTTACATTTAATTACCTGGAATAGCTTTGTATGTTGAGTGAAAAACACAGTTTTTGTCAACACTATATTAATTATGGCTGCCGAAAGCTGTAATTGACTACTGTGTTTTTCGGCTCATGAGTCAATGGTGACTAAATGTTTACTTTTTCTGCTCCTAATTGCCTGAAATGCAGCACTTGTTTTTCCCTGGCAAATCTGTGGTCTAAATTTTACTCTTGTTTTCGTACATGTAACCCCACAGTGATTTACATGTATAGTTGAAAGCCTAGTTTGGCTCTAAGTTTCCTGTCAAAAATGGTAAGTTAGGAGTACTAAATGTCTTAGCATCCAGTATGGAGAAAAATGTAATGCTGTGTCAATACCATCTCTCTTCTGGCTCTGCTTTTCCATATGGGCCCTGTGGGAATGTTGAACTTGTGTTTAGATCAGGGTGCCTACAGATCTCATTTGACCTTGTGTCAGTGGAATTCAAGATCCCTCTGCTAAAGGCACTAGCTCATCTTCTCTTTTGTATCTGACATGTAAGGTAATGCATGGAGATGAATGGGAGTATTATCAGGATTTTCTGCCACAGGAATAGTTTTGGAGACGCGGAAACGCTGGAAAAGGACCAGAGGTGGAACCAGATCCTACAAACCCACAGGGATTAGACTCTTCACTTTTACAGGTGATAGGAGTAATATCCTCTCACAAGACCAAGCAGAGGCAATGTGGTTCCCAGGGGAAGGTGCACAGCAGTAGGAAGCATCTCTGCTACAGGAAATTTGAGAAATTGCATGGCAGAATCACTAGCCTTGAACTTGCACGACATGTCCATTCAGAATCATCCTTCATCCTGTGGAAAGGATAAAAATATTGCAGGAGATGAAGTAGAAAATAAGAGGAAAGAAGTGGCCAGCCCTCTCTGGGAACTTGAAGGTTACCTGTTGGGTAACTGAAGAGAAATAGTTCTCTTTTTCAAAAGAAAAAAAAAGGCAGAAAAAAAAATTAGAGACTGATTCAAAGACCCTGAAGATCACTGCCCTTCTCTCTTCATCCTGTGATTTAATGACACTGACAATGACCACTGTCCCAGTAAGAAATTTTAGAGTGCCCTCAGCAACGTGGAGGCTGCTCTTAGATTCTCATGATTTGAGGGAATATTGCTGATATTCAGGAGCCTTGGGAGGCCAAGAGAAAGACATAATTCTTTTATGTCATTCCATTCCATAGGTCTTCCCGGAAACCTGGTAGGACTCTGTACTCTGAAATTAGTATTTTGAGTATGAAGGAAAGTAATTTTAGATTTCAGCAAAATCCTATCGCAGTTACAGATGATGAAATGTTTTTTAGCACAGGGTCTTTTGGGGAATCTGCTGACTGTTACAAGATCTTTCAGTGTCACCAGCAATAATTTGAATTATGTGGACTAAGAAGCTCCTCATACATAAGGCTGGGGCCAAATGAGAACTGTGGACGTATTTCCACTATTTCATCTGCATCAACTACTGATTGTCAAAAATGGTATGCACTCCCAAGAGACGCCAACCTGCCCCTTGCTAACAAAGAGGTTCAGATATAGGTTTTGTGTCCTTACTTGTGAACATAAAGCAGAAGAGATTTAGAGAAGTGGACAAAGAGTTTTGTTATTTAGGTAACTATTGCAGTGCTGAGCCACAATGACGAAGACCCGAGTAAATCAAACAACTAATGTTTAAAGAAAGCAAACAGGCTAACTGAAGTGAGATGTCAGTAAACCTTTCTGGAATTTAAACAAATCAATTTTACTATGCTTTTGACAAATGTGTGTGCATCTGCTTCACAAAAAATATATATAGAAATGTATTACTGTATGTGCTTTTTTGTACTTGTTAGGTGATGTTAGAATACATTTTTAATAATTACTGCTTTCTTCAGTCTTGTAAACTTAAAACTCTGGCATAAGATTAATATTATCAAGTTCTCATTATTTTTTCTTCACTATTTTTAAAGTGTCTCGTATCATCAAGATTTTTCTCCCACTAGTGCGTATGGTCTTTCTTTTCTTGGATCTCTGTGCAGATACTATGTTCATTTTCTGTTGCAGGAACCAGTCTGTATTCAGACACAGATTTTGTTCTTTCTTCACATGTCACACAACTTGGTGTCTTCAGCAAACTTGCTGAGGGTGCACTCAATCCCACTGTCCATGTTGCTGACAAAGATGTTAAACAGCAGCAGTCCCAGCACCAACCCCTGAGAAACACCCTCTTCATGTGTGATCTCTCTTTGTCTCATGTGTACACACAGAGACACACACAAAGATTTGTTGCTATTGTCACCTCCAGGTGGTTACCACTGATTCACTGATTTTCAGTACTTGCTAAACTTTCCTTACTGATACATTAATTAGCCTGTGAAAAACAGATATGTGAAAATGTATTTCTAGCTATATAGTTGCTGCCTTCATATGCACACACATGTGAACACCCGTGTCTGTATTAGATCTGCAGCTTTTTAAAAGTCTGCACTAAAGAGAAAAAGTAGTTCCAAAGGAAGAATATCACAGACAAAAACACAGGAAAGAACTCCAACCAAGAGCAGAAGACAGGGTGAAGAACACATATGTTCTGGTGTTTAGGTGTCAAAGCATTCCCCGAGTTTTGATGAAATATGAAGGATTTCAAAATACCAGAGGGACCTATTTGTCACAGTTTGCTTAGATTTCAGTTTCTTTCTCTCTTTCTCTAGATGACTCAACAGAAATTTAGATATTTGCTATGAACATCTATATTTTGAAACAAGGCTCTTTTTAATTTTTTTATTTTACTTTTTTTTTTTTTTTTTGAGAGTAGACGTGATCTTCTATTAGATCAAGATTTTTATACAGAATCACCATGATATGACTCCTCATCAGTTCATAATGAAATCTGCTGGCCTTCTCACCTTCCTTCAACTCCTTTAGAATGGCAATATATGACTTACCACATGAAAGATGCATTCTCTGCCAAGTAAATTAAATTCTTATAATAAGAGACAGAGTGGTCCAGTGGTCGAGAAGCAAGGCTGGCAAGCAGCAGCTCCTAAATTTTAATCCCAATGCGACTTACTGCATGACTTCAGGCAAGTTACTTAACCTTCTAGTTTCCACCTCATAAAACTGTGATAATAAAAGTGTTTTTCTGAAGAGCAATTAGTTAATGCTTGTTCTCTACTCTGAAGAGAAAAATGCAAAGCACTGTGGAGGTGCTAAGCTTTATTAATTCTTAAATTCTAACCATATCAAGGACTCATTGTGATGACCACAGGGAAGTAAACTGGTAAGCTTCTAAAAAGTATACAACCCAAATCATCATCCAACACTTTTGATTGATAGGATCCTTAAGGGATCTGTCATCCACGTTGATCCAAGGGTGACAGGTTACGAAGCCAGCCCATGGCTCACCGCAAGTTTTGCCACCATCTTACAACTCTGGCTTTGCTCACATGCCCTTGGACATCAGTTGCTGGAGGCTGTAGCATGAGCTTTTCAAGAGTCAAAGGGTACTGCTGCAAGTCAAATGTCCAGATGGCACTGAAGTGTGAGGTTGCTGCTTAGATCTCACATTTTGTTTAGGTTGGATGAGTGTCTGAGAGGGATGAAAAGCAAAAGTTATTCCTTCCAAGGCTGCAAACACAACTGATGCCCACTTGAGTAGTTCCAGATCTGCTTTGTACAGACAGAAACATAGGAGTAATTTAAGTGTTTTGAGAGAAATATTCACTTCTTCCCAAGCCTCCTCTCTGTTGGAGGCTAGCCATCACAAATATGGAGGACATGCAGATCTGAAGATCCATAATTTATAGAAGAGGGTGGGATACCAGGCAGATCAAACATCTGGTGGAATTGCTGTTGTCAAGCTCTCAAATGTTTAACTGATTGCACTTGTCAAAGAGCTGTAGGATAGATCTAAGGGGAGAGTTTGGCCCTTAGTGTTGCTGGTTTTCATCCCGTAATTTCAAGAGTGTTCTTTGTGCCTTGTTTACTGCAGAATATGATTAGATTTTAATTTAACAGGCTAGGAATGCATCTTTCATGTGGCAAGTCAGAAGGGCCTTGGAGCTTTATAGTGGGGATGGGGGGATGGGGCTGGCGCTTGTTGTGAAGCAGTGGAGAGTCCTGCTATATTGCTCATCTTAAGATGCTGTTTATAAATAGGTCCTGCTAGTCTGGGGCATAATGATTTCAATCATTTGTGCTGTATAAATAAACAGGGCATTGTGAGCTTACTTGTTCAGGAATTGTCCCTGGCTTTAGTTTTGGCCACAGACTTCCAGAGGCCTGCAACCAATCTAAGCTGGAGGATTTAAAGTAACAGTTGGTCTCTAATCTGAAGGCACCGATAGAGAAGAGAGAGCCAGTGGGTCTAGACAGGGAAGCAGGAGAATGGGGAAGAGGGATCTTCCACGGCATCCTGCTTTTCCTGCCACTGGTGACAGGGAGCCTGGGAGAGCCTCTGGCTGGGCTACCATGAGCGCAAGGCTGGCCTAGGCTGATGGGATGCAAAGTGGGCAGTCTGCAGGGATGGGGACTGCTCTCACCTGCTGTGGTGTGAGGTGCAGGATGGTGAGCACTGACAGTCTCATGGTCTGTGTGGGCACACTTCTTCTGATGCAGCCCAGGATGCAGTTGGCCTTCCTGCGCTGCAACTGCACATTGGATGTGGTGTTGGTGGATGTGGTTTAGGGGAGAACTTGGTAGAATAGGGATAATGGTTGGACTCCGTGATCACAAGGGTCTTCTCCAACCTGAATAGTTCTATGATTCTATGAATCTATGTTTCTTCATCTTCTTGATATGAGAATAAAAAATGTTCACAAATAAATTCAATTTTATTTGTTATTTCTCCATATTGTTTTCAGTATCACTACATTTCTGGAAACCTGAAGAGAAACATACTAAGTGGAAAGAAAAACTTGTATTGGAATACTTCAGGTGTATCAGTCTTCAATTTACCTTCCAAATTTTGTGTACTTGGTATAGAGAATAAGGTCTTCTTTCCTTCCTTTCTTAGCTCATTTCAGTAAATATTACAAGCCAAATATCTCCCAAACATCTCCCTTTGAATTCCTGTCTTAATCCTATTCAAGGATTAACCATTAAGTATTTCGTTTGTATCTGTATAGCTTAAGATTTGCTTTTGTACCAAATATTGTTTCATCAAAAGTTAACGAATTATAACTAAAAGGTTGTCATCTGGAAAAAATTATATTGAATTATCAAAACTCAAGAAATTATTTCTTTTCTGTGTGTATATAAAACTATTGCACCTTCCATTTCACAATCTAGCTTTCCTTTTCATTATCAAAATAATAAAAATTTCTTGAAGTGATGGTTTCTCTTTAAAAAGCAAAGTGTTTCATGCCAGAAGTTCTAAGAAATTAGATATTATTTTTTTTTTCCTATTTGCAGGTATAAAAGGAATTATATCTGCTTTGTTTATTTTGGTTTGTTGTAGTTGTTTGGGTTTGGGTTTTTTTGTTTTGTTTTGTTGTGTTTTGGTTTTTTTCCCAACTCTATTTTATTCTACATTTCAAATGTTTCCTCTGCTGTTTACAAGTGAGGAAAAAACCACTACAGTTACTTTTAGGAAAACAAAGAGAGGGAATGACAAAGTTCAGAATTTAACTTATATTTGTCAAGGCAGGATAAAAAAGAAATTCACATTAATTCAAAGCAGAGTCTCTTTATTGGATTATGGGCTGATTGTGTTTACAAATACACTGCCAGGAGGGTTTTAATTTTGGGGCAATTTCATTGTTCATAGATAGATATCTATACATAGATAGATATCTATGAAATGATGTGGTTCTGTGTTTTAAATGAGATACAGCTCCTTATTGCTTAATGTAATATATGCTTCCATTTTATGACAGAGCAAAAGCAGACCAATTTTAGAACAACTTAGTGGAAATGTCATCATAAATAGAAAATGTAAACAATGTTATGTTTATAGACTCAGTTTAAATTAGGATTCATTGGAAATTGGTGATTTCTTTATTTAACAAGGATGAACTTTATTATGAAAGTACAGTCAAGCTGTACTCCTTTGAATTCAGGCTTTTCAACATTTACTACAGCAGGGTAAACACAGGTTTACATCCCCAGGCAGACCAGAACTCCATCTAGCCCAGATTCTCTCTCTAACAAGACTTAAGAGTACATGTCCAGGGGAAAAATGTAAGAAACCAGGTAAATACAGAATAATTTTTCTCCCAGTCTACCTTCCCAGGTTCATGTAACTAGCAATATAGCTACTTCTTGCACTGGAGATTATGAGTAGATTTCTTTTTAAAAATCCACAACTGCATGATCCTTACTGGTCATTTTCATCCTTCTGGACCTCACAATGTCCTACAGAAATTAGTTCCAGAGTTAAACTTGTGTTAAGCCATGTTGCCGTTTATTTAATAGATCACTCCCCCATTTCTATGCTAAGTTTGAGAGAGCTCATATTATACTGAAAAGTTTTTAAGAAAGGAATCTTCTTCTTAAATGGTGCTCATTATGGTAAAGGAACTTGACAAAATCAAGGCTGCATTAACCATTGGGATAGTGTGTCCATGCAAAGAAATAAGGCAGATCACGCTTTTCTTTTTTTCTACATCTGTGTACATCTTTGTATGGGTAAGACATGAGCTCATAGAGATGAATGTGTGAAACAAAGCAGAATATGGTTGGGAAATATGGAAAATGAAAGGATTGGCTACATCTCCCTTTTGAATCATCAGTCATAAACAAAGCTACAGAGTGCATTTCTGTAGCCTTTTCACACGCAAAACTCCTATTAATTCCATTCAGCACTTATAGTGTTATATGAACACCCACATATCTCCTACCATAAAGAGGTAAGACACAGTCTGATTTACTGAGAAAGATCTTTGCTGTAAACTTGGAAGATTCACTTGCATTGCTGAGCACCTTTTTCTGGAAGAAATATAAAAAATAACCTGTGCCTTGATTCACCAATTTTCATCTGATAATTGGACATAAGGAGTGATATCTGCAACCTTCAGGTTTCAGTGTTGCACAGAAACATCTGAACTTGCTTTAAAGAAACCTGTCTGTTTTTTGGAAAAGTCTATGGTACTCAGCTTCACACTACATAGTATTTGGGGTCTTATCCAGACTTAGCAAAACCAAGCTTGTTCTGTGTAAATTACCATGTATACCTTAAGCCAAGTTGTCTTTATCAGCACGTGGATTTCAGAGGAAAAATTTCTTCTTCTGGAGAAGGCAGACCAACTATGGGGAATGTTAAAAGCAATGATGCCTTGAAACTCATTAAATTTTATCAAACAGTAAGATAGTAGATATGTATGAAGAAATCTGAGCATGCAGGAGAAATGTATGCGGTGAGAACTTCTACAACCACCATCCAACAAGCATTTGATGTGCTGAGGGACTAGAGTAAAAGTTCTGCATGTAAACATATTACTGTAATTGCTTAAACACATGTGTGGACAAAACCATTCTCCAAACAAACCTGAACTGAAACCTCAGGTCTGAATATCTGTAAACAGCGTAGAGGGAAAAAACCTCAAGTCTGCACCTGTGTTTTTTGTATGTATACCCATTGCATACATTGGTTCAAACTTCATTTTTAATAAAGTAAAATTTTAAAGAAGTATCTACATAGACTATGATAAAATATTATGGATATTATGTATGTAATGGATATAAATATCTGTATTATTTGACAGTGCTGCAGTATTTGCAAATGGTTCTTGTTGTTTCCTATTGTTTTTGTTGTAATAATAATAGTAATAATGATCATTAAGGTTGACCTAAGCATAATGCCCCTTTGGCAAGGAAAGTTAAAAAATTATTTAATTTACTATAAGCATGTTTTACACTTACTTTGAGTACTTACTTTTAAAAGTGTTTACGTAGTTTCAGAATCTTTCCTACTTCTTTCAGGTCTATTTTGGGCACTTTTTGACCTCATAATCTGTCCACGTGTGACATCACAATCTGTTGCCATGGAAAGGACCATAAAATCAAACAAGTAAGATGGACAAAGGTTGCCTTGCAGAAGAGAGATAGAGATTTCATAGGAAAAAATCCATTAATACTTAAATATAGTGCAATAGGAAATATCATACTATCTTTACCCAAATCAGTTCCATCATTTTAAAAGGAAGAGCTCAAGTTGGCTGAGCTCTTATCTGCTGTCAGAATCCTCTATTTTCAGAGGTAATTGAAGTTTTATAAATATATGTTTATATATATATAAACAAGTACAAACTGTGCATTCTATAATATCCACTGCAATCCACTGAGTCTTTCTCTGTGCATTCAGAATGAAATGAGATAATTTAATCTGATACTTTTGCAATGATCCTGAATTCTCCATACATTTCCTGAGTGACCCAAGTGCTCTGTAAAATGGTAGACTTGTCGCTAGCAAAGACTAAATTAAGTCAGTGCTTAGGAACAGATTTAGTATACTGAGCTGGTTCTAGGCTGCCAGTGCTGCACCCCTTCAGACTAAGTTGTGGGACATGACCAAAAATAATCACTCCTGCAATGAAGAAGAAGAGAGAAAAGACAGTAAAAGGAGTCACATAAGGTCAGATTCACTGCTCTTTTTGCTGCCTGTGAGATCAGAAGGCTTGGGGCAATGATTCCTGCCTCTGAGAGGGTTCCCATTTGCCCCATCACCTGCGTACCACGCACCTCGGCACAGCTGCAGCAGACAGTCTGACTTTCTAAGGCTGCGGTGTAAGCAAAACAAAGAGCAGGGCCATGGATGTTTTTCCTTTCTGGAAATTTGCTGTCCAAGTTAGTTGTTTGTTTTGGTTCTGCCTAGAGCTGATCCTGTATGCATAGCAATTACCCTTTATTATGCCTTTGAAATTAGGTAATGGTAGGATATAGCAGAAGTTGCACTGCTTTAATGGTTGAAAAGCTTTTATGGACTATAGGTGTGGCTGTTTGTTTGTGTTTATGTTCCTAATTTGTAGTTTGCAACATCACTGAAGTACTAGACCTCAATGAGTGCTGAGCCATAAATAAAGGTTTTCTTTTCCGTTTGTTGAAGTTCTATAGCAACAACAAAAAAATGAAATAGTGAGAATTCTTTAAAATACTTTGAAGTACTTTCTTTTCTTTGTTTTTGTCACACTCAGAATGGCTATCTTTGAATACCATTAGGCCTGCAAGTGGCTGACAGGATTTTGTTCAGACTTTCTGAGAATTTTTACTGACAGAAAATAAGAAAGAAAAGACTTCAGTACCAAAGACTCAAAAAAGGTAGGATGGTCTGAAGACAGAGTATTGCTACTGGAACACCTTATAACTTTTCAGTAGTGTTAAGAAAGCTGACTTTATCAAGATTTGGACACTCTGTATGTTATGCAATTGCCTTCTATATATTAAACCAGAAATCACCTGTATTTTCTTTATAAAACTATTTGTGATGCTAGTGTAACTAGACTGTGTGTGCTGTTGGCAAGGATGAAAAATACATCACTGCTTGTATCTCCAAGGTAAATTATTCTTCAGGGAAGTGTGCCTCTGGGGAATATTTTCTTAGGAGACCCATGAACAATGAGAGATTTTCCACAGGGAATGCCCACAGGGTAAAGTGTACTTCAAAGGAAGAGATCCAAGATGAAATGAGATTCTTCAAAGGCCAGCTCCACTTCCCCTCTCAACAAGACAAATGACTTCAAAGGGGAATCCACCAAGGTTGTAAATAATTTTCCCTATAATACAAAAATCTTATTGAAGGCAAGTTCTCTCAGTAATGTGATATTTTTAAAGAAATCACCCAAAGCCAAGTGAGGTCTAACTGCATCCAGTGACCGTCACTATAAAACATTTCTGCTCTGCAAGTAAATATATGACCACCTAGAGATCTTAGGGAGTTGAAATGTGCACTGTTCATTTCATTCTCACTATATGAAGTTATAGTAGGATTTAACACTCACAGGTCTGATGGCCTAAGGAACCATGAAAATCTAGCAACAGCCCTAGGGACCCTAGGGACAATTTCTATCCAGTGTAGTTTATCAAGTTAACTTCAGGCAAAAGTCAATGAGGAACCAAGAAGACCCTGTTTTTACATTGGACATTGCATTTCATGGCAACTGACTGAAGTCTTTCAGACTCAAAACTGTATTACAGCAGTATCAATTAAAGGTGGGGTTTGTTAATGACTGCTAAGGATCTTTCACTAAATTGACATCTTATGACAAGGCAGTGTCTCCAGGTATGTTTTTGTACAAGTGTCTTTTTATATTTAAAAGACAGTGATAGAATCGCAATATGATTGAATAATTCAGGTTGGAAGGAACCTCAGGAGATCTCTAGTCCAATGTCCTCCTCAAAGCAGGGCCATTGACTTCAGACCAGATTTATCATGACTTTGTCCAGCTGGTTCATGAAAACCTCAAGGGATAGAGTTGTGTTTCAATCTTTTTGTTGACTCTAGTTCATCCTGCTATGCCCTGCTGTGAAGAGTCTGGCTCTATCTCCCAACAACCTTCAAAGTGGGATTAGTTTCCTCTTACATCATCTTTTCTCCAAGTTAAACAACAGCACTGGAAGAAAAAGAAAAGAGAAAGCAACAGCAACAGAGACCCAAAATAACCCTCATTATTAGTTTTACAGAGTCCTAAGTGAAGAAAACAGCTACTGAGCCTGTTGTCAGTGAGACAAATGGTAGATGAGGTCCAGTTTAAGGTACCTCGCAGGGTAAAATCCAGTTAAATTTCATAATAAACCTGAAAATAGTCCTCTGATCAAGCCCCAGAAAGATAACTAAAATCCTAATAATTTTTCTACCCCCAGAGCTCTTATTGTACAGTAAGTTATTGCTGACTTCACCAGATATATCATAGAGAAACAGTCCCCTGTTACTCACCATTCACAGCCTCACACATATATGCACTCTAATGGAAAGGAGCCATACACAGTGGCACCAGACTATTGATATTTCTACTCTATTGTTTAAGTAATGCACAACATTTAATATGTCAAATGGCATGACCATTAAAAAAACAAGTAATTACTAGATGCTCTTCTCACAAATCAATGATGTCATTTAGAATTGGCCTGGACAAAACAATGGGGGTTGCATACACAAAGGGGCAATGCTGCATTTAATGCTGGAGGTCTGGAAGAGTCTTAGAACCTTCTATGGGTTTTAGCCAGGTTTGCTGAGGGAGGGAAATAATAATGGTTACACTATGTATATGTGTGATTAGTACATTGGTACGTTTCAAACATGTTGGCAAAACTCAAGGAAATTTGAGAGGCAGAGATCTCAAATACATCAAGATCTTGCAGACTTCATGAAAATTGACAGCTGTGCAGAGTAAAGAGCCTCATGGAGGGAAGAGCCACTGTGTAGATCAACCATTGGTTGACCTCAGGGAGTCCACACTGGATCTCAAGATCTAGCCACAGATTTGCAGACATATGCTCTGTGGCTCACAGAAGGAAATAGCTAAATTTAGATTTATTGACTCCAGTCTGAATAGTCGGTCAGATGAAAAAATTCTGGCTGGAAAGACAATGCATTGTGATGCAGTAAATATCTGTCACAAATATTTCAATCCAAATATTGTCTATTTTTACAAAACCTCATCAATTCTCTGACATGATTATCCTTTGTGTGGCTTTTTATGAAACCAGCCATAAAAATGCCACTCCTGAGCCAAACTCCAAGTCCCTTCCTCCCTTCCCTAAAAAGAAGGCTTGACTTTTGGAAGAAAGAGCTTCAATGCAGATTAATTATGAAGTTCTCCAAGAGCCTTGCTCTCAAATGCCACTGGACCATTGAACTGAAGTTTTCCTATAAGTCGCCTGTGCCCAACAAATTTGTTTCATAATAAGGTCAAGTGTAGCAATGCTATGATTGTGCTCCACAATAATTTTAATAAGGTGTATATGGCATGTGTCCAATCACAGATGACAGTCTAGCATGCAATACTTAGCAGGAAAGACAAGACTTTCCCTGGGTGCATGACTATTTTGGATACAATTTAACTAGAGAGTAATAAGAAAATATGAATAAAAATTAAAAAGAAAGAGCAAAGATTACAATGGATGTAGCTGTGCTTACTTAGTCACATATGTCCTGCTGGATTTTGCTGGGTGTCTAGAACAGAGAACATGCCCATGAAAGGGCATGATGGGTAGCTTCCTCGGATTTTGGATTTGGTCATCAGGTCATAGTTCAAAAAGAAATCTTTGTTTTTAATAATTGTGAAATTTCCCAGCACACCTCTGAATGATAAATAAGCAATAACTTTAATTGCACTTTCTGAAGTTCACCAATCAATAAATTCTGTGCATGTATAAAATATATGTTTTCTTTAAATATCATGTTGTCAAATTGTTTAGAAGACTCTTCCTGGAATTATCAAGTAAGCGTGCAATTAATTTTTGATGTGTGTTTAGTTAAAAAAAGTTATTTAGATAACCAAGTTAAAACTGTTTTTTGTTAACATGGCTGAAATGACTATCATGAATCTTAATTTAGAAAGCACTTAGTGTTTTAATGGTACTAAATAATCACAAGAACCAGAATTGATAATAATGGGTTAAGATATTTGCTTTAGAATATGAGTAGCTTTGTTGCTTATGGGTTTCACTAAAATTGCATCTGGTGTTTATGGACATTGAATGGAACTATTGTTAATAAAAAGAATGCTAAAAAGTTAAAAAGTTTCACATGCATTTCCTTGATGTCATGCATTGTAAAAACTGAAAAATATTCATAGTAATAATAAGTAATAAATCTAAGTGGAAACTTTGATTATTGTGTTTTCATCATTACTCTCCCTTCTTTGAAGTTTTATACCCAAAAGTTATCTAACTAATCATCAGGTATTATTTTCCACTTTCAGCCATTTATGAAAGAAAATAATGAAATGGGCTTAAGGATGGAAATAGCTACTGTTGCAGTCGCTGCAGTGAATAACCATTGCAATTTATCCAGTAAGTTGAAAGCTACGCGGTGAAGTTATCTCCAAAAAAACTTGTGGGTTTGCTGCAAAGGCCTCTGGGGGGAAAAAAAACGGATTCTGTGTAGCTTACTACAATGGTGACCACATCCGGATAGGCTTCATCTACTTGTGTACCTGAAGCCAGCTGCAGCATGTCAGCACTAGCTTAGTGTACATGCTGGCTTTGCATGTGTGGTTCATTTCATTCGGGCTCGTCTGTGCAAGTTCACTGCTCTCTGTTTCTCACATGTGTAAGTCAGCTGGTCACTGCCTAGCCTGACTTGTGAATACAAGACCTGGGGCAGTGTGAAGGCATTTCTGGCTTGGAGCATTCCTGTCTGAAATCTTTTCAGGCTTGAAGATTTGAGTTTCTGATTAAAGCCCTGTAGAGAGTTTCAAATTGATCAAGAGGTTTTGCTATATGTTTCCGGAAGACAGAACACTTTGACTGTGTTCCAGTTTTCTCTTGTGGAGTTCTTTGTGCACAGTGCCAGGCACAAGCATTCTGCACCAATTACCAGTGTGTGTATGGGTATGAGTGCCCATTTATGAGAGCAAGAGCTCAGCTTCTGGGCTTTGGACATTTGGGTTGATTGAGTTGCGAGCTGATAATAATGTTGGTACCAAGAGAAGAAAAGAATATATGCCAGGTAGTGCACTTTCTGCTAGAATCTACTTTTTTGTTACAGTAGGCAAGTCATTATGTCATGTGGCTGCATAGAGGTCACACACATCAGATACATGCTGTTTAAAAATTGTGTCTTCCTTTCTCGTGCTCACTTATTTTTCCTCAAAATAAACACCAGGAGAATAAACCCCCACAACTATTTTCAAAGTAACAAGAATAAATATTAATTAATTAATTATTTTTCAGCTTCTTACCTTGTTGCTTTTGAGTTTTGCACTGCAGTATTTTAAAGTTTTTAAAATAATGAAAATTTAGATTCTTGATGTAAGGAGGCAAAATCCCAAGGAAAACAACTATGGCAGAATTTGCAATGAGAAAGTATAGCTTGAGGGTGTGTGGGAAGCAAAAGGGATTCAGAAGGTTTATGGAAATGATTCTGTGTCTCACAAAGTTCAAAACAAAAATTTTAAGGAAGGCAGTTTCAGTGTACATACTACTGCTTTGATGCAGAAGTACTCCATCACATAGGAGAGGAACAAAATAAAATGTTTATTTCTGAAATTCATGTTGGGGCCAATTGTAAGCAGAAAGCTTACACATAACATTCATAAGAAAAAACATATTTTAGTGACAATTTAGTGATTCCTAAGATGCACTAGGTGAAAACCCTACCTGTCACTGAAATGCAGGTGAATCTACACAGAGTGTGGTAGCTGCTGAGTAGTGAATTCTTTCATTAAGGGCAGGAAGCAGTGAAGGATGTACTCAGATTAAATAATTTGATATTTGTTCACTGATTTTCCATCCTGATTTTGCTGCAAGGCCGGCTGAGGGTAGAAAGCTTTGAAGTTTAAACCAATGACAAGGAATCTCCAATGTCCTGCCGTGGTCAGGACAAGGGAACCATAGACCATGGATACAATGCCAGGGCCGTCCGAGAGACATCTTGCCCATCTCAGCAAGAAGGTAAAAACCACTCTGAACCGAAAAGCAGCCAAATGTTTTGCAGTGTCTTGGCTTCTCCCAGATTCTCCACTCCACTTACTGGCCAAACCTAGTTTCCAAAGTCTCACATTATCACAGCCTGAGGCTGTAGAGCTGCAATGGATCTTGGGAAACTTGTTTCAGCAAATCTTAATTCAAAAGCTGACCACATGTTGGACATGACAGAGCATTGCCTGGCTAACAGATGTAATACATGAATGTCGGCTGTGGTTTCAATTCAACCATGTGTAATATCTTACATGTTCCTGGTTTCTATTTCACAGACTGTCTGTGAAACCGGTCTATTTTGTGTGAAAGGTTTTGATATGTTTCTTTTTTGTTTGTTTCTAAAAAGTGTTTACATCAATTTGAGTGTTAATAGCAGTTGGTGTCTGCCCTATAAGCAGTAATGCAGATTAGAATTCCGAAGTCCTATTCCAGATTTTCAAAGTTTTGTGTCTAACTGGGATTTTTATAATATATGTAAATTGGTATTTTAATTACTGAATTAAATGGAAGATGTTTGGTCTTTGTGTAGATGTACCTGCAAATGTACCAAAGTATATTTCAGCAAGTCCATGTCTACAAACCAACATATATAGATGAAAAATAGAGCTCCTTTAATTTTTTCATCCCTCTGTCTTTTTACCTTTCTCTGTATAACTTTTATTGTTTTGTAAAAATGATGTTTCAACAAAGCATTTTCACAGATGTGTAACTTTAAGACTGTAGGACCTGGTCACTGAATTGAAGTTTATATATTTCACTTAGTTGGTGGGTAAAGAAGGAGATTTGAATAGGACTGACTCAGTCCTGTAATTTTTTGTTACCCAGAGATGAGGGTGGAGATGGTGAACAAAGAGAAGCAATGAAGTTTGCATTTATACACAAAAACCCTGTACATAAACTATGAGAGGTATGGAGTGAAATGGATCAATATCTAATAGATATTGATATGTAATAGTTATTTATACAAGACATACAAATGATGTTAAGTGTGGGAGAAGTTGGTTCTGTTCATGCAACTAAGATAAAAGGAATGATACTGATCACAGTATCAGCATACAATCTATTAGAAGGAAATTCAGGATGCTAAATGTTCAAAAATTTCTTGACTCATAGCCTGCTAAACAGCTCCTTGTGTTTTTTGAGTATGGTGTCTTGAAATCAAACAAAAGCATAATTTTTAGGGCACTACTTGAGTTACACAAGTATCTATAGAAGTGTTCCTTGGAAAACTGAATAGGCTAGAGAAAATCTGCTTTGCCTGAAAATGATATGGGCACTCTTTTTTCTTTTTGTGCTGGGATAAGCTGTTTTCCCAAGGGTCCTGTAGCAGCTCCCACAAAAAATTCTTTAGAGTCCATATTAGAAAAGGTCAGTAAGAATGCTCAGCACTGTGATTAACTTGCTGGTAAGTTAAATATCCTCTAAAGCAATACTTGAGAAGATAATTTCCTATCTTACCAACCTACTACTATTTCATTTAAATAATTCTGGCCCCAGTTCTGGTATGATAGACACTGGTATATCAGTTTGTTGGTGTAAGTCTCTTGTCTTCAGATGCTGATTGAAATGAAGGCTGCCTAAATGTTGAAAAATTCCTTTGATTGCAATTTTGCTCCACTTTATTTGCACAGGTATATATATCACAGCCTGAAAATCTTGCTTAAAAATACAGAAAACAGAGAGTTAGAAAACTTGGACAGGGACAGAAAAATAAAATGGAAAACTCAGAAAAAATCACATATAAGAAAGGAAGAAAAAAATTAACTATCTGTGGTACATAAAACAAAATAAAAAAGATCAGAATGAACCAGAGTCAATGGAAAAGAGACTAAGTCTAGATAGATGGCAGAAAGCCTGAGGGAGGCCTGGAGAAAGAATACTACAAGAAAAGGATATCAGAAAAAAAAGGAAGGGCTGAAAGAGGAGAAATGTAGGACTAGAGATGACAAAAGCCATGAATACACCAAAGAGAAGATTTTTTTTTTGGTTTTAAGTTTGGGATTTTGTTTGTTTGTTTGTTTTGTTTAGTTGATTGGTAGGTTTTCTTTCTTTTTGGTAGCTTGGGGTTTGTTGTTTTTTTGTTTGTTTGGGTTTTTTTTACTTATTGGGGCAACATGTATATTTTTAAACATTTGTTATTCTCTGTTTGAAAACCTAGGAATCTGGCTCCTTGCAAAAGGGTGTCCAAATACTTGTGGAACTAAGTCTTGCTTTCAACACTTTGTCTTGATTGGGTAGAAAAATAACTGATAATCATAGTAATCTTGTTTCATGAAAACATGGACTGCAAAGAAATGGATAGTGAAGTGCTACTAATTTTATTAAAGTATGTTTTGTAATTAAACTGCATGCATGCACATGCACACACACACTTAGGGACAAAATTTTTATATAACAGAAAGAATGTTGTATGTAAAAATTTAAATTAATTTAGCCAGATTTAGTAAGGTATTCCAACTGCTTCTGTTACAAATAAATATTTAAAGATCAATTTTCATATACAATCAAAGCTTAGGAACAAATCATTTCAATATGCCAAGATTCTTTTCATTTCTCTGTCTCTCTTACACCCCCTTGCCCTCCCATCAGTGGCTAGCTATTAAAGATAAAATGGTTGCAATCATTATTATAATAGATCCCCCTGCATGATCATTCTAAGTGGGCCTAATCCTCTGCTTTTCTTATTGCATTGCAATATCCTACTATGAGAATGGAAGGGATGACACAAAGGATTATGACTACTGGCTATGAAAGAGACCAGATTGAAAGTTACTCTTTCCACGGAAATGCTTAATAAACATCAAGATTTCACACACAGGCTGATAGGAAAAAAAAGCCACATGAAATGAGCCTCCTTAGCACAATGTTTTCTATTGCAATTTTACTGAAAACACAAGTTAATTAAAATACACACACATGAAATAGCCTACTTTTGAGTTCTAACTATGAGACAAGACCATACTGTATGCATACAAACTGTAAGAAATAATTTATAGGACAAATTCCCCACAAGACCATTCAGGGAAAGAAAAAAAAAAAAAAAAAACACAACAAAAAACCCTAAAAGAAAGAGAGAGAAAAAAAGACCTGGCTCTTGACACTAAAGGCTTAACATCAAATGCGGCCAGAAATCCATTTTCACAGTTTTATTGCCCATTCTGGACGCTTCATTTCAAAGGGAAAGAATTTGAATTCAGACACATAAAATTCCCTTTGTTCTCTTGCCCTCCAGCCTTTGGTGCCAGTGTGGACGGTCCTATAGGGAGAGGTTGAGATCAAAAAAATTTGCAGCTTAGATACCTGGCCCCAAATGATGCCCCTTGGCATTCTTAATTAAATCAGCTTTGCAATAGATTGACAATGCATTGTCAATTATAATCATTTATATTAGCAAACGGAGTATTTTTAAAACTTTGGAAATAGCAGAAGTTCAATAGACCTGGGGAAAAAAAAAGGAAGCTATAAAATTGTATTCCATGATGATCACATACAATGCAGTGTATTGGATTGTAGGTCACATAGCATCTTATCTTAACATTGGGTAAAGCTGATGTGATTTTGCATCACTTTTCCCATCTGAAAGGACATTTCCAGTTAGGTTCATCCAGGCTGTTTGTTGTTTTCCTGTCAGCTTCAAAACAGAAGTTGAATGTCCTGTAAGGGGGTAGGAAGGAGGGGACATTGCAGCCCTGTGATGGAGGGAACCTTTGTTATAGAGAAAGGGCCTGATCCAGAGTCTACTGCATTGGAGGGAGGTATTCCTATTGAACTCAGTAGGTTTTGGACCATACATGCAGAGATTATTTTCACTGAGAGTTCTGAGGTACTTTTGATAAAATCTGCACAGGCATATTTATGAAAGGAAGATATCTCCTTTGCTAGGAAACGACATCCCGACTTGTAGTGATGAATAAGGTACTTTCTGCTTTCTACGGTGTTATTTCTTTATGTTTTAGCCTCATGAGTCTTTCTATTTCAGTTAATTTGGAATAGATACAGATCAGTTCTCAGGCTTCAGAGTGTAAATTGATCACCTGGAGAGGTCAGGAAGTCATTTTTTTCTCTCCACATATAGCACTGCACAAGAGATTAGAGGTCTGTCTAACAATGCCTGTATTTCCACTTTCTGTGGAGTTTATAGCTACTTTTTCCTTTCTTCTATTTGGAACCCACTGGCTCTAATATTCATTTTGCTTTAGTGGGTTACGCATGATTTTTGCTTCAAACATTCATGGAACTTGATTTTGATTTTCCTATGTGAAATATAGCTCTAGCATTGGATTTCAGTATAAGAAAGCAGATGAGTTGCATGTTGGCAGACTATGTTCATGTTTGGACAGTTTTCTGCTGAAGTTACAGACATGGACAATATTTAATTGCTTCTTTGACTGATTTATAGAGAGGCTGTCACTCTAAATATTAAACAGAAACTCATCGCTAACCTTGAAAACCAAATTATTTTCCATAGGCTAGCCATGGAGTACATGACTTTGCTTTAATTTTTTATTAGATTTTTAAAACAATTGTTGTAACTGGGAAATACTGATCAAGTGTTGCTGGTTTCACCATAATTAAAACACTCTTTAAAGCCTTATATCTTTGATTTTCAAACCCAATTGGGATATTTAGACATTCCTCTCAAGTGAATTATTCCCAAGTTCCTGAGCATTAAAGACCTCATAGACATCCTAGCAATTCAGTTGTCCAGAAACAGGAGGTAAGCTTAAAAGATTAAAAAAAAAAATAATAAATATTGTGACTTGAACTGTGGAAGAACCAGGAGCTGAAATTTGAGAACTGACCTGCCATAGGTCCCTTGGGAACTATTCTTGTGAATTGACATCAAGAGTATCCAAGCGAGGACCTGTCCACCAACTGTTATACAGAAAAGAAAGTGGCATCTCATTTGATGAGGTCCCTTTGAAGCATGTCTTAAAGACATCTTGGATTGCAGCATATTGAACTGCAGGTGGAAGAGAACAGGGGGAAGATTTAAACCCATATATTCTTCAATGGCTTATGCCACCATGATGGCAAGTAGCTGGAATGTATATTTGCTGGAGCTTCTAAATAAATGCAAAATTTACTGTGTTACAGTAGTTGATCAGTAGTAAAAATCTCTTGATTAGCTTTAGATATTAGCCTAAGATCCAATACAGATCCAAGCTGTCACAGCTGCAGTCAGAGAAACATTCTGAAATTCTTCCCCTTCATCTTTTCTTTTCCACTTCCTTTTTTCTCTTAACCTGTTCTTAGCTTTCACTCATCTTTATACTATTTTTCTTCCAATGAATTTATATTCAATGCAGGATATTTTAAATCTTGCCTGCAGAGCCAGCTGTTTCCTTTAAACATGTCATGTGAGAGCAATCACTGAACTCTGAAGAGCATTCCTCTTCTGTTCTTTCAACAACCTCAAATCCCTTAGCAATAGCAAGCTTGCATGACAGGTTATCCTCTCTTTTTAGTGTCACTGGACATGATCAGGATATCCATTCTGCTTTGAGAAATCCTTTCTTGTTCTTAGGTAGTTCTTATTGCCCTGAACTAGAATTTCTTTAACCAGTCTACATCTTTCTTCCAAATTAGCAGTATCAATAGGAAACTTCTGTTTATCTTTGGTCGTTAGCAAATTTTTTGAATGTAAATGTAATTAATAGTAAATGTTTATGCTGGTAGATAATAAATTATCCATGAGCCAGCAATGTGCCCTTGCTGGAAAGAGGGCCAGTGGGGCTCTGGGGTGCATAAGGAAGAGTGTGGCCAGTAAGTTGAGAGAGGCCATTCTTCCCCTCTACTCTGCCTTGGTGAAGCCACATCTGGAATATTGCATCCAATTCTGGGCTTCCCAGTTCAAGAGAGACAGGGAACTACTTGACAGAGTTCAGCAGAGGGCAACAAAGATGACTGGGGGATTGGAGCATCTCCCTTACAAGGAAAGGTTGAGAGAGCTGGGACTCTATAGCCTGGACAAGAGGAGGCTGAGGGGAGACCTCATTAATGCCTGTAAGTATCTAAAGTCTGGGTGCAAGGAAGATGGAGCCAGACTCTTTCAATAGTTCCCAGTGACTGGATGAGGGACAACAGGCACAAGCTGGAACATAGTAAGTTCCATTTAAGGAAAAATCTTCTTTACAGTGAAGGTGACAGAGCACTGGAACAGGGGGGCCATGGAGTCTCCTTCTCTGGAGATATTCAAGAGCTGCCTGGATGCAGTTCTGAGTAATCTGTTCTAGGCAATCCTGCTTTAGGAGGGGAGTTGGACTAGATGATCTCTAGAGGTCCCTTCCAACTCTGACAATTCCATGATTCTGTGATTCTGTGATTTGGGAACTCACTGAAACAAGGACTAGTTTCATTTTCTATTTAAACAGTAACTCTGTGGCCACAAGCGAATTGATGACTATAGGAAGTGCATGGTAATTCAAGCAGTCAGTAATTTTGTGGCACATAGAAAAGAGGAGATGGTAATTCCTCAATGATGTCTACTCTGATACAGTTTCTTCCTCCAGATTAAACACTGCAGAAATCAAGCAGTTTTCAGATAGATTCTTGATGCACATTGAAATTTAGTTAATCTGAAAGTCAGTTAAAATTATTAATACATTTATAATTAATTCTTTGTACAGATCTTGTGACAATTTATTTTTATGAACTCTGTAAAGGATTAGTGACTGTTGACATAGTTGAATCCAATATATATTCAATTCCTGTAACTTTTACATGTTAAGAAACCACAGTGCTGCAATGGATTCAGAAGTATTACACTCTCAAATCACAGAATCGCAGAATCTTAGGGGTTGGAAGGGACCTCAAAAGATCATCTAGTCCAACCCCCCTGCCAGAGCAGGATCACCTAGAGCACATCACACAGGAACGTGTCCAGGTGGGTTTTGAATGTCTCCAGCGAAGGAGACTCCACAACCTCTCTGGGAAGCCTGTTCCAGTGCTCTGTCACTCTCACAGTAAAGAAGTTTTTTCTGATGGACGTGGAACAACCTATGTTCCAGTTTGCACCCATTGCCCCTTGTCCTATCACTGGACATCACTGAAAAAAGCCTGGGTCCATCCTCCAGACACGCACCCTTAGCGTATTTATAAACATTGATGAGGTTGCCCCTCAGTCTCCTCTTCTCCAAGCTAAAGAGACCCAGCTCCTTCAGCCTTTCCTCATAAGGGATGTCCCTTAATCATCTTAGTAGCTCTGCGCTGGACTCTTTCAAGCAGTTCCCTGTCCTTCTTGAACTGAGGGGCCCATAACTGGACACAATATTCCAGATGTGGTCTCACCAAGGCAGAATAGAGGGGGAGGAGTATCTCCCTTGACCTACTAACCACACCCTTTCTAATGCACCCCAGGATGCCATTGGCCTTCTTAGCCACAAGGGCACATTGCTGGCTCATGGTCATCCTCCTGTCCACCAGGACCCCCAGGTCCCTTTCTCCTACACTTCTCTCCAGCAGGTCAGCCCCCAACCTGTACTGGGACATGAGGTAGTTCTTCCCCAGATGCAAAACTCTACACTTGCCTTTGTTGAATTTCATCAGATTTCTCCTCTCATCATTGTCATCATCGTGCTGAATTCACTTAACTTGAGCAAATGTTTGCAATGGAGAAGATTAGATATTTTTATGAACCCCTTTAAAGAGGGTCAGATTCTTTGTGATAATTTCAGTGTAGGACAAAAAAAATCTAACACCTAAAAACTGAAAAGATTTTGAGTGGAAGTATGCATGCCCCATATCATGGGAATTATATTTCAGGTATTGCGTAGTCCATTTTCTTTTTTGAGACAACTTACTTCATTGTACCTCTTCAATGATGCTCTATGATTCCCATGGTGCATTGAGATGACACAAGAAGAAAGGAGACTCTCCAGGAATTGTAGTTCTGCTAGGAAGTGCAATATTAAAAAAAACCAGATGGGCAAAAAAGGATAACCAAAAGAAAACAAAGAGTAAAATATCTGCTATCATCAGCAGCCTGCTACAAGCAAAACTTTTACTGACTTTCTTTTAAAATTATTTTTATTTTTTATTTCCCTTCCTCTTCCAAGTGCATATCTGTGAAGATTTATTTCCTATGTAGATCCAATGGTGATTTAGGATGATAAATCTCCCAGAGACCACTCTCTACAGACTTAGTGGAAATGCATGCCTGAAGCTAATTTTCTACAACAGTCTGGCTTTTCCTTTTCCACTTACATTGGCATCCGAATAGTCCAGTCCTTTGTTTTCAGGTGAACCCAATGGGGATTTTTCTTTTCAGAAAAGACACAGGGTCTTATTTGTCAGGACCATGGAAATGGTCCTCTCAAGGAATTCCTGTGAGTATCCATGCAGACAGGAGAATGTTCCCACTGAATCTCTTCTTTGTATCGTAACTGTAATGGAATATTAATGTACAGGTATACAAAATAAGTTTGAAAGAGAACTGAAAAATGCAGATCTGTTCTTGTCTCCTAGGGCAGGATGAACTGTACCTAAACCAGTCTCCTCATCTTTATCTAACCTGCTTTTAAGAATTTCTAATAATATAGATTTCATCATCTCTTTAGATAACATTCTCCAAAACTTACAGTTAACATCCTTTTTTTCCAACTCGTTTATTCTTGCCTTATAGTATGGAGAACAGATGATTCCATTTTACTCTTTCATGTTCTTTGCTGGATCTCTATTGTCTTTTTTACTGCTCTCTCCCACAGTCTCTTCAATGAGTTTGCATCTTCTTTTAACTGTGAGGCCACAGCTGGACACAATTCTCCATTTGTGGTTTTATCAACTCAGAGGAAAAGACAGATTATCCAGGTGCCTTTTAGATGGCATTTTATGCATATTGTTTACTCTTTTTTTTTTCTACCACAACCTGACATACCTTGCTCATGGTGAGTATTCCAAGTCAGTATAGAACTTCACCCTTGTCTATACTGAATTGTATCCTACTTTTTAAGGCTGTTATTTCATCCAATTTATTTTAAAATCTTATCCAAAATGCCTGAAGTTTGGTTTAGCTGCATGTCTTCTGTACATTTACTACAAGTACATTTTTTTCCATCTTGAAGTCATTAACAAAACACAAATTAGTGCAAAACATAGGACAGACTCCCATGGAACACTCAATACATCCACCTAGGATAAGAAGAAATCACTAAATATATCAGTGTTAATTAAGTTTCACGATACTTTATTTGCCTGCTCTTCATCAAATGCTGTAAGTACTTGGTAAAATCTTACTTGTTGGAAGTTATGAAATTAAGAGCTCAGAAAAGGGATATGTGTCAGTTCATATCAACAAAGATCAGATTGTTTTAAACTTAATTTTGTTCCACCTTAAGCTGAGGACAAAAATTATACCAATTTCATTTAAATGAAACTTGGACCTTGTTATGACAGATGAGCTGATCTACATTTAATTATGTTGGTTGTAACTTAGAAGAATATTCAGCTTGTTTATTGGTTTACAAATATTCCTTTTCTCCTGCCCTTGTCCCCCACCCCCTCTTTTCCTCTGTTAGCTTACAGTGGAATAAGTGAACCTCGTAGAAAAATAACAGAAGAACTGAATAATAAGTGGTATTAAAAAGACAACATCTTATATAATCTTAACTGTATTTGTTTTAGAAAATGAATGGGGTCTGGTATGGGTTCCTGCTTCTGTTTCAGGCAAATACAATGAAAATGTAAACTCTACCTATTAATATAGCTATCTATTTAATACCATTATAGCATTAATATATAAACTACGTTATGGGGGTTAATGATTTAGTATTTTTAGCATCTGTTTTTTTCAGCTTTATGTTTCATTTGGCTCTACCTTTTTTTTTTTTTTTTTTTTTTTTTTTCCCAAATAAGACATCAGACAGTCCAGCTGAGTAACTCAGCATTGCAAAAGAACTCAACATTGTTCACATAGTTTCTCAAGCAAGACTGCAGTGAGCTCTGTTACAAGTAGCATTTACCATGGCATGGTGCTAGTGTCACATAGTGGAAAACACTCTAAGCAAGGAAATACTGTGGTCAAATCAATAGTCTGGAACATTATTATGCTTTCTAATGGCACCCACTATTTGAGCAGGGAACATGTACAGATATTTCTACATTCCTAGGTCCTGTTCATGACTACTGGAATCAAATTATATTTAGGCCTACGACAGTTTTATATCCTTAGACTCTGACATCCTCTGAAACAAAACTTGTCTGGGGTCTGGAATCGGAGCCAAAACTCATTTTCCTTTTTCTTCAGCCAGCTCTTACAGATGTCTGAAGGGGACAGCATCTAGCACAAGGGAAGTGGGCAAAATAGTCCATTCCGACATGGCTGGCTTTGGGTCCTGCACACTATTCCTCCTCAGGATGTGGAGGAGGAGAGAGCCATGTGCCCTGACTGTGGCCAGGTGCAGGGTAAAGAGGGGGACAACACACCAGAGCAGTGGAGGTGTGGAACCCCACCCCTTGGTGGATGGGTCTCAGGCCTGTGGAAGCAGTGAGTGTTTTAGTCTGGGGGAAAAACACACTGAACCCATTATACATCTGGCCGAGTTGCAGTCTGAGTGGACAGGCAGAACTGGTGCATCCCACCTTTGGTGACTCATAGCAAACCCCCACGCCTTCCAGCTGTCCTGTTTCAAAGGTGTCCCCATCCTGGCACACCAGACTCAGGCAATCAGGAGCACAATGCAGTTGGGATGGCAGCTCCTCTTAGTCCCTCAGAGGCAGTCTGTTTTGGGCCTCAGAGAGTCAGATACCAATAGTGCTCAGGTTAAGCTACAAAGTAATAAATTTTTTAGATTTTTGAAAAGGAAAACTGCTGTATGTTTTTGACAGCTTACACTCATTCTTAAAAAGAAGTTGGCTCTTAGTTTCAGTATATCACACTTTTGAACATAAAGCATATATCCAAAAAAGGATATACTTCTGTAAATATAATGTCTTGGAGGATTTTTTTCACAAACATGTAAGGGAAGAATTCTGATTTTACTTACTCCCTAAGAAGTGTAAAAATACTTCATAAGATTAGTGCAAGTCCTGTTGTACAAGACAAAACAAGCTTTTGTCTGTTGGAAGAGGAAGGGATTGAATCTAACCTTAATGCATTTTACCACTTCCCTGGCATTGTGAACTCTAGAAATTGGGGCCAGAATAGAGCACATGAAATAAAAAATACTTTGTTAACAGTATGCATGTGTATTTGCATATGGAATGTCCTTATATATATCATTCATTGATTTTGTTGGTAACATTTTGCAAGTATCATGAAGTACTTGTGTATTTATAAATGTTACATATTCATGGGCATGAGAAACTAAACATACTGCAATTGGATAACAATAATGAACCTTTCAGTGGTTTAGATGTTTAACATGTGGTCAAATAATTTAGTTTGTGGGCAGGTAGTGACCCCAATTATGAATAAACCTGCCTTTGACTTAAACAATATTACGGAATCATTATTGTGGAGACAGTTTGGATATGTATGATTTCTGTATGCTTAAATATATTTCATAATCAGCATTTGAAACAACTGGTCAATGGTAAAGAAAGGTGGAAACTAATAGCTAAAAAATGATCCTGTTGATTAAAAATTTTCCCCACTTGGATTTTTTTTTTTTTCATACTATATTATTTGTGAGTTTGCTTGAAATACTTCATGCAAGATTCAGGGACAATCTCCCCCTACCTCCCACCTCCCCCCACCTCCCACACTGTATAGTATTTAAATAATTGAATCCTGGCAGAAAGGTGGGGTTTTGATGAGTCTGCAGTTTTGTATTGAAATAAAATATATTGTAAGCACAGAGAAACATAACTCAGTGCCCTAAGAAGGTCTAGTGTCATGGTCAACATTTGAAATTTGCATGAGAGGTTATTCAAAAGAGAGACAGGAGACTTCCTTATTGCATTAGCATGGTAATGCAATTCTTTGTGTTTATTAACCTGATCCACACCAGCTCTGGTGTGTACAGGGTCTGAGTTTTTACGAGCTACAGGCTTTTATGCAGACATATTTTATTAACCTAATTAAAAGTTTATAAAAGTAAATTATATTTATGTTTGTGTCTCCTATTTGCAACCATTAGGGAACCTAGACCACCTCCGGTGACTTCAGAGAGGGCTGGTCAGGTCCCATCTGTATAAATCTTGTGAGTTGTCATAGACTCATTGCATTTGATTTACATGTGAAACCTGCGGACTGAGCACAAATGCTAACCAGACAGCTGATAAATAACACAATACTAAAGCAACAATTTTGCATTTCTTTAACTCCTTTCTTACAGGAACTTCCAAATGTTTTCAGACCGTAATGAACTAATTTGCAGAGTAAAAGATTTTTCTTACAATAATACCCACAATACCAAAATATTAATGTTTATATACCTTATTATGTTTAGCAATTTGATGCCTTGTAACTTTACAGTGGACCTAGACTCATTGCAGAAGTTTTCTTAAATACAAACCCAAAATCTAGCCTGGTCCCAAACATCTCACAAACTAGAGGTTTGACTGGTGATTCACATTGATTGACAGAGGGAATCCTTTAAACTTACTTCCCCTCTGCTGAGACACATACCTGTAGATCTGATGCATGTGACAACCAAACAAGCTCAAATTACCCAGGAAGTGGCTTAAATCAGCTGAGAGGTTGGTTGCGTGCAACAGTTTCATTATCTATTTGCAAGAGGCTACAAGCATGTATACATGAAGTTATCAAGTCTCAGCTGAGGGCCGTACCTCAGCTGTTTGTGGCTGGCTTGCTCATACACTCAATCTTGTACCATTTCAGACGACGAGACTTAAAATGAGTTAGCAATTCAGCTTTACAACTATGAACAAAGAGAAGCTGTACAGAAAGCTGATGGAATCAGGTGTCAAATCCAAGAGCAAAAGTTTGTTTTCCAGTCATAAGTGTTAGGAGACCTGTTGCACAGGCCAAAAGCAATTTAGCATTGATATTTGGGAAACAGGACCCAGGTAATACACAAATGGGTCAATGTTTGTGTATAAAGCTCACTTGGCTCAGCTGCTTCTTTTCTGTGTGAGAACCTGATCCGCTCTCCAGTAATGCCAGGGGGAAGTCTTGCAATTGATGCCTCCAGAAAGATGTTGGACTAGAGCAAGATTTCTCTCTGAGAGCAAGGAGGGAATAGTGTGCATAGTGACAGCTTAGAGAAGAGAAACTGCAGAGGCTGTAACAACCTGCTACTTGCTGCAGAACAAACTAACGATAGGCACATGGATTTGCGTGACCGATAGCCATAGCCCTTCTGTCACTGTGCTTCTTCATGCAACTCTGAGTGTCTAGACAAACCTGTCAGTATGACGTCTCTGCCTTATTTATATTTTTTACTTTGGCTTGCCTAGTCCCCCTGAACCATATTGGATACTTGATCAGCCCTTGGATTCTCTATATAA
>NW_009953299.1:2006677-2011409 GCF_000747805.2 Chaetura pelagica
TTCAGCAGCTCCTACGGGTGAAGAAATAGATGCCAGGAATCTAACAGAAAGGAGTTTTTGAAAAAAAAAGTTGTGAAACAGACCTATTAGCAACTGGTGCTTGCAGGGCTGAAAGTCACCTTGATGGTGTGGGGACAGGAGCAGCACATTGGGTGATGTGAACCATGTGCTGCCCTGCTTGTTATTCATGGGTGGGCAAGGGAAACACATGCCAAATTCACGTCTGTTTTGTGGCATGCAATGTATATCTTTATATATTTGCTGTTGATGAATTGAAAATATTTCCTTTACAATGAATAAAAAACCCTAATGATTAACTCCAGCTATTCTGGGAGCCTGGTTTTGATGGCCATTGCTGCACAGAAGTAGCCTCTAGGTAATGTTATAAAAAATAAAATTAAACAAACTTGCAGTATTATTATTATAGTAGTAGTTAATAACAGCAAAGTAAAGCAATTTAGGTAAATCCAGAAGTAAAGGTGACAGTTCAGCTTTAATTTAACCCACTTACGCATGTGATTCATATTAATATTAATTATATAGTTACCTTTTCATCTTCCGATAAGATCCAGGGTTTACTCCAAACTCAGCGTGAGTGGTGTTTATGGAATAAGGTGTTATTCCATAGTTTATTTTATTTCCATTATTTGGCTTGCACACTTTAAAATACTTTGATCAATAGGATGTATTACAGCTGCATTTACCTTAAGAAAACTTGCCAATTTTACCTGCAAGTGCTTTTTCATTTTGTTAAATTATTTCCTGAATGTTTTTGTAATTAGGATGTGTTCAGAATGTGTAATTCTGCAAACCCCATAGAGGTGCACCATAAACACCATAATAAGTGTCATGCTTCTAATAGCCCCCATTAGGGTGCTGTCAACACCACATTAATCGACCAAGACCAAATGTTGCCAGGTTTTATTTTCAGCACTGTTGGGTCAAATGTAGCCTGGGTCATCAGTAAACATAACTTTTTTCAGTCTTCTGGTTTTCTTGAGTTCTAATGTGAAGTTATATGGTGCTTTCCAGCCCATGCCCTAGGCTATGCAGGCTCACATCCCAGAATCCTGTTGCTTTGGTTCTAGAAGTATGCCTCCACTCCAAAATAAATGCAATGCAGAGTTACTGCATGGAAACAGAAGAATACTTGTGTTACCACAGTCAGGGTTAAGTCTGATCAAATTAAATACCAAGGAACAGGATACATTAGCTCAGTGGATTTGTGTCTTAACCTGATAACTCTGCCCATGACCCTGACTCAACTCATTTGGGTGTCCCTCCCTGACATTGTATTAAATAACATGTATTGACTAACAATGTGACGGGCAATCTCAGTAAGGAAATCAGGGCTCAGCAGACACTGACAGTCCTCACACAATGCAACTGAAATTCATGTCACAGTGGTTCTCCAGGCTGTATTTTCATCATGGTTGTGGACCATGGTAGACTATGGCACCTTTCAACAACACTGATTTTGCTTTTGTTGCAAATTGAGTAAGAGATGACCTTCAGAATGAAAACAGAGCCATTTTCCCAGGCAAGAGAAAGGGTAAATGCTGACTCCCTGTAGGGAAGATAAAACTTTTAACTGTAGTCCAGTACATTAGGGAAATGCCTTTAATGTGGAGAGATGCTGGATTTTGCAGATGCTTTCCTTTCCCCTGAATTGTCATACAAGATGACATCCTAAACTGCACTTCCTGGATTCCAAAGTTTTGGGCAGTTGTGAGTGATTACATACTCTTCTTGTTTGAGTTCTGTTGTTGTTTAGATTTTTTGTTAGTTTGTGGGTTTTTTCTTGTTTTATTCTTTTTTTTTTTCTTCTTTTTTTTTTTTTCTGCTGGAATGGAAAAATTGTGAGAAATAAGTTGAAGGAGACCTGGCAGAGCAAAGGAGCATTTAGGTGCAAGATGAGTCAGGAATGTTTTGTGTTTTGATGCTAACCTGTGGAGAATTGGGGGCAGTATGACAATTCATAAATAGGAATTTTAGCTGCTGATATTAAAAAAAAAAAAAAAAAGGGCCTTTGGTACATAAAGCTTTTTTTGGGCCCCACAGAACACTAGGGTGTAAGTAGGGTTTAAAGTCACCTAGATTTTGCACTTGTATGGAAATTTCATCCCTACCACTGACAGAAAATAGTCCTTATGGAACAGAGCTGTATTACATAAATATATCTTTTAAGAAAAGGAGATTTGGGAAGTCTTCCATTTTCCTTGCAAATTCCATACACTGTACTTTTTTTGTTTGTTTGTTTGTTTGTTTTTTAAATGGAATAAGGGAAAACACAAAAAGACAGAACTGGAATGTGGTTATTGAAAAACGAATCCATAAATGGTTACATTGTTTGTGAGAATAGGTAACAATACATTCACCAAGAGCCACTCGTGCTTCATTCCTAGGTCATTCTGATTCACAGGTAATTTACATTCCTCTCACAGGGCTTTTCAATAAACAGCTAACTGATCTATAATATAGTCAGTTCTAACAGGCCGGATTTCAAAAGGTTTATCCATCTAGCTAAAATGAACCTCAGTCATCTTTGTGCACAAAACACTCACATAGGCTATTTGTCTTGGACTTGAGTGTTTGGCAAAAAGCCTGACTTCAGCCTTTAGCATGAGAGCTGAGTGAAAAATGCTGCCATTCACTAGGGGGTCTGATGTCTAGGACTGACCCCACCCTCAGTACTTAGCTCTGAGCTTCTGGGCAAAGGCAGAGAAACCACAAAACAAGTTTTATCATCTGGTAAACCTGTCACTTGAAAAAGAAAATTACTTCAGTAAAATACTTCAACAATTATGGTACATTTTAATTATGTGTATACCACATAATCACAGCACAATTATTTTTTTTTAGGGTATAAAATTTCATAAGAAAAAACAGTCCAAAAACCCAAGCCAGTGCTTTTGACTATGAGAGCTTTAGGGAAGACCCCTGGTAACAGTGGTCTGTCCTCTTCCACCTGTGGAATATCTGTTCATTTTGGCTGTTGAAAAATGGAGCAATCAGGTCATGAGATGGGTAGGCAGCTAGAGATGGGCAATCACAAACACCTCATTGCATCCCTCTGTCACATCAGAATGAAAGAGGAAGGATTTAGACTCACACAGTGTGAAAAAGGAGCAAGATGACAAAACAGGCAGCTTTTAATGGCAGAACCTGTTCTCAACTGAGGGATGGGACAATACTGACATATGGATGCAGTGGAGGAAACTTTTAAGGCAGACGGAAATGCCTAGCCCGGTGGGTTGTACCTGTCTCAGACAGTTATCTGATGAGTCTGTCTTTTTCTTATATTTTGGCAAGACTTACTTAGCTTGTCTTGCCAGTAAGTTCTCATCTAATTGAATTGACAAGCATGGACATTTTTAAATTAAAGCTTCCAATCTGCCCCAAATTCAACTGGTTATTTTTTATTGCAGGGTAGTGTCTGCCATATGAGTTAATATATTGAGTCACTTACAGTCGCCAAAGAAGAAAGCTGATATATCTTTGTACTGGCAGAGAGTAGATCTATGATCTTTTTAGGTCATTCTTTCTGGTACTGTGCTGGCTCTAAGCCCCTTGTGTTTGGTTTGGCATGAATTACACCTTTCATTATTATTCTCATCCCTAATTCTTTACTCAACTTTAGGCAGTGAATTCCTGGCTGCAATTCCCCCCATCCATTGTGGTGTCTCATTTGTTAATCATGAAACACCAAGAGGGTGTGTTCAAAGAGCTGAGTCCTACAAGTTTTGAGAAGTCCTGCTAGCTGCTGGTCAGCTTCAGGTCTTATTAAATTCATCAAGAGTAAAAGATTCTCTGTGCCTCTACAGGTGGCAAGATGAAACTATAAATTGGTAATTATAACTAGATAATTAAGTGTTAGGTATTATGTAGTCTCTTGAAATACCTGTCTTTCCTTTACTTTTTTCCTTTGTTGTTGAGACATTTGTAAAAAGCCTAATAGTCGACAACTTTATACTATGTGTGAAATTATAAATTTACCTCTTATGCTTTTATTTCCATATTTTTTAAGTGTGTGCTTTCAAAATGTGTGCCTGTGTGCATATTATTCATTAAGACCCCTTTTGGAGGCATTAGACTCAATTATGCCAGTGAATGCAGAATACCAAGCAGTCCTTGTTATGGGAGGCACATGCAGGCTGATGTACGCACTCTCATCTCTGAGAAACAATAATCAGCAAGACATTATGGGTACTGAGTGCTGATGTGCCAGGAAACTATATTTTTGTATATGTTTTTGCACACATGTGCATGAGAGTGTGTTTTGTCAGAAAGTGTGTATAGCCCATGCATTAATACTTTGCAAATATAGTTACCATATATACAGTTTTAGAACAGTTTGCCAAGTTTTACTCAACAGCTTCATGATTTTTAAATGAAAAATATTTTCTTGGAGGCTGACAAGTTCTATGCCAAGTTTCAATCCAAATTGCCCACTGCAATATCTGAGTTAAGGAGCCATGAAAAATGAAATATAAACTGGAAAGTAAGGAGGAAAAAAGGTAGCTTTTGCAATTTTGCCAGGTGAGTACTTAAATAGTTGATTCTAAGCTTGCTACAGTAATTTACAATTACAATTACCTGCTACAATCTGTATATTGAATGATGCCATTTAGGAAAGAGTTTTATCTGATTGCGAGGAGCACTTAAAAAAGACACTTTTAGAGTTTGGAGTTGTGACTATCAGGACCTGATTCAAAGCCTTCTGAAATCGAGG
>NW_009953299.1:2011778-2033138 GCF_000747805.2 Chaetura pelagica
ACCTGTTAGCTCTAAGAGCTTTGGATTGAACTTGAATGACAGTATAAAATAGGAGTGTTTTTTTCTCTACTTAAAAGTAATGCAGACTCACCTTTTAAGTTTTGTAGGTTAAATTCTATCCGGATTATCACGAGCTAAGAGCTAAGTATCTTTGGTGTGCCAGGAGCTATATGATATTAAGCCCCATCATAACATTAATTCCTCATTGAAAATTCTCGTGTTCTTCAGTGGTCTCACTAAGTTCAGTTAGAGTCTGCAGTCTTTTTGGATTTTTGCCTGCATACATATATGGTAGAAAAATTCACTTCTCATCGTAGTCACACCTATGCTTGAATAAAACAACCTTGTGATCGTATTGCTGCAACCCTACTCTTTAACCCCATACAGCTCTTCTCAGATTTTTTTTCCACAATAGCAAAAATACAGAATGAGCCTCACTTGCTTATACTGTATCACCACTATTATCTCCTTGCAGTACAGCGGGCACTGCCAATCACCCCTTTGGTAGCAACATTTAGAGGTTAGGTTGGGAGCACTTTGAAAACAGGGACTACATCGTCCTCTGCCTGCCATAGCCCCTGCAGTGAATTGATCATACTTGATTACAATATATGAAATCCCAGCCTGCAATATAGCAGTTATATTGCAAAGCTTGTATGTAATCAGGGGGAAAATCCAAGTGTCTTGCTGTGTCACAGTAGGGTTGGAAGGTTGAACAGAAAATACAGATAGTCTGGATGTGGAGACGGACATTCAGAGGTTAGGCTAAACTGGGGTTATGTCTTTTTCTGTGTCTACACCAACAGCAATCCCTAGACAAGTTAACAGCCTGACACTGGGCTATATTTTTCCCTTTTGCCCAGGAAAGGGAGTGTCCAAGGAAAGGCACAATGTGAGGCAGCAATATACTATTCCTGCAAATAAAATGCATGATGATACAGTAAGGAGTATAACCACTGTGGAACTGTTGTAGAATAACAAATTATCATGAGACAGTTTTGAGTTGCAGTGGATACATTAGTCTTGCACAAAAACTGGGGGAATTTTCCTGCCTGTAACAGATTACCTTAAACCATTGTAAAGTCATTGGCAAGACCTGCTTCAACAACAAAATTACAGGAATACTGTTTCATTTTCTGTTTTATTCCCACTGCTTGACACCTTGCATGTTAGCTTTAGTCAGCAGCCGGAATGGATCACTGGATTCATAGCATGACTGCAACCTGGCTGTGAACCACATGTGCAGTAGATAGAAAACATCCTAGATACTGGACTAACTGCTCAAGCACTGCAATATTGATCCAGGCATATCATACATTATTTGATACTGAATATCAGTGCTATATAACTTATTGGGCTGTCTGATGCTAGAAATTACTGACAATCTCAGCCCTTACAAAGTTCAGATGGAATTTCCTCAAATATGTTCCTGGAAATGGACTATGTCTCAGTTCAGCATCAGGCCAATTGCATGCAAATGCATGTAAAATGCATGTAAAGTTGGAACTGCTAATTTTGAGTCCTGCATCACTTGCATCCCAGCTTTGTTTTTTGTTAAAGAGCTAAGGGCAGAAGACCTGAGGTCCTTCCTGCAAAAAGCTTCTGTTTGGTGCAGAAAGAGCTCAGGTCTGGTTAGTAAAATTTGCTCTGAACCTGCACTTTCTGATAACCTTACATAAATATTGTGTATCTACTTCATCTTGTCAAAAGCTTTGTCGGTGTCAGACTGTACAGGCGAGTGCCAAAGTATGTAACCAGTTTTACAAATTAATAAGGTTAATAGGTATCTCCCCGTAGAGCAACAATTTCCCTTTTATAAACCCCACCTGAACTGGTTGAGTGCTGCACGGACATACTCCTTTCAGCCTGCAGCCAACATTTAAGCAATAATCCAAAGTGACAGTTTTATGACAGATCTGAGTAAGTCATGAAACAATTGAAAGGATCCTTTTCTCTGTTCTTGAGATCCACATACAGGCAATTTACAGATGCTGAACAAAGGAAGGACTCTCCTCAAAGAGTAATGCAGTATGAAGAAATTACCAGTCCTTCCAAATGTTGAAAGGATTTAAATCAGAATACCATTTCCAGGATAAACACTTCAGATCGCTAAAATACAGGCATAAAAATACGTTAATGAAATTGACAAAGTTACCCTTTGTGGGCAGCTAATGACATCTTAACTCACAGAGCTAGTATCTCTCAACATTTCAATTTGCAATCCTATGCAGAGCTAAGTTAAAGGGATACATGTGTTGTTACTACATTCAGGTCAAGCTCTCCTATTATTAAATACAAAAGCAATTTTAAAAGCAATGATATGGCTGACATACAAGCCTATAAAACCAGAAGAATTCCCAGTTAAATCTACAACTGGCCCCTCTCTCAGCTCTGTTGAGTCTAAACATTTCAGCCCATGGGGACCTGTAAAAGAAACTCTCCACAGTAGATGATATTACATGATCCATGTGGTCATTTGTAAATGCTATAGTACACATAATGCACCAAGGAATTCACTGAGGTTTTTTATATTAGTATCTTGTTTGGTTTGGTTTTCCCAGTTGCACAGTAATGGATCTCCATAGATTGGATTTTTATTAGATTACTATGCTGTCCTTTAAAGGAGCTGGTTCTCTCTAGAGACTGTGGTAAAACATGTTATATAAGATAGTCTAGCCTAAGCACCTTCTGGGATCAAACTGGAATAGAAGGACAAAATCCTCATTTAATTCTGCGTCCTTAGGACATTGTAGCTAGATGTTTGTCAGTTAAACTGTGGGTTCCCAGTCCTGGCAACAATCTTACATAAGGACTTCTCTAGAATTATTAAACAAAAGAGAGCATAAAATTGCATGGGGTTTGCAGAAATTTACCTGCAAAGCTATGAGTAAAAGCTGGTTGCAAGTGCTCACTTAAATATTTTCCTGTGGAAAATTCTTCTTTTTTGGCTATATGGAAATTAGTGTGCTTTTTCCTGGAAATAAAATAAATAATTTTGAGAAACCTAAGTCTCAAACTAGCATTTAAAGTATTTTAGTAGTAGTACCTTTTTACTTTTGGCAAAATATACATTATTTTCAAAAGGTAAAAGGAATCTATAGCAAGAAGTAGCAGAGGTTAACAAGTATGACCACAGAATAGCACAGCTCCCACTAAAGCCAGTGCCCTGTGGCATGTAGTGAGGGACCAGCCCTCAGGACCTATACTTGCTAGAATTGGTATAAAAAGCTCATTTTAACCCTTAAACAAAGTCTCATTTGCATCCCAAAAGGCCTGCTTGAGAGGATGGAAACTGCACCGATGGTCTGCATATGGCATAAGGCTGCATGTACAGCGATTCAGATAAGGACCGAGGGGCAGAGGGGGCAGAGGTCCACTCCAGCTGCTCAGGTTTATGACTCAAACACGCTTACTCATGCTTGCTAAGCAAGGAAAATGCCCATAAAACAGGGGGGCTGCAATGGTGGGCTCCTGGGAGCCTTACTGATACCAACTCTTCCCTGTTGGCAGGCCCAACACTGGATCCAGGACAGGTGATTTTCTATTATCTATCTCTCTAAATTTTTCTTCTTCTACTCTGTCTCTCTCTCTAACTTCCTAACATCATTAAATAACATAAGGACTAACCACGATTTTTTCTCAGGTTGTGCAGCTTAAACATATATGTATCGTACTCTTGTGATCTCATTGTTAGCCTTTATGATTGTGCAGCCTAAGACAGTAATTGAAGTATATGTATGCCTTCTATAGTTTTAAGTAAATCTAATATTCAAACACAGGTCATTTAATTTTAATCTCATCAAGGGGTATTGGATGGTCAAGCATTTCCTCAGACCGTGACATTTTAATCACTCTCCCTGGAAGGGCCAGGTCTGAGACAAAAGTTGGATCCAGCTGCACCTGGGCTCCTCTCTGAGAAGGAGTTTAGAAAGCAAGGGGGTCCAATTTGAATCTTCCAGGGTTGCCCTACTCGGGTCACAACACATGTCCACAGGAGCATTTCAGGTACAGAAACATTGCTCAAGGAACCATGCTTGCAGAACTAAGAGAAAGTTCTTTTCTACAGCTATATACCAACAGAGAATTATCCTTCTGTCTATTAACCTGGTTTTTCAGATGGAGCCAAAGGCCTGTACATTCTTTGTCTCAGGCTGGTGGCTTTTCTTTCTGTGCCTACAGCCAAGGCTTAGCAGTTCTATAGAGGTAATACAGTATTGCTTTTTAACTTCTTTTATTTCTGTAATCACAAACATTTTAATTATGCTATAGCAATGCCTGTATTTATGCATGTAATAGGTATATAATGTTCTCTGAAACAAAAGATTTGAAGTCATACAATGGCATTGCACAGTATGTAGCTCTCACGTTGTTAATCAGATTTGCTGTCTAGAATGGTTTTGTTCCCCATTCCCTCTGATTCACACTTCATGGCATAAAAGCAAAAAGGCTTTGAGTACAGTGTGGGAAATGGACAGCCTGGCAGACAAGCAGGGGTCTTTTTCTCCTCAAATAGTTTTCAGCATGACAAAAATGTCAGCTTTGTATTAGCCCTGTAAAGGTTTCACAGCACCTGGTTGCACACTCAGGAGTAACAAGAGGGCTGAGAAGGAGCCCTGTGCACATGTGGGGCTGTCTCTGGGGACAGAGATGAGTTTCACCATATCTCATCCTCCATCCCAGCGCTGCTTTGTACACCCTTCCCTGTCACCGGACACGTTGACAAGAAATAGCTGACAGTGCAATACTCATATGTATCTTTCCTCGGATTTTTGCAGCCCTCTGAGATGGATAAACAGTGTGGAAAAGACTTTACTGGTCAATTACTACTGCTAGAGTCAGGATGCAGAAGATTATTAACTTTAATTTGCTGTGTCTGGTAATTGTCACCTGGATGGGTACAAAGATCTTGCATATTGCCATAGAGAAAAAGTGTGAAGTATTGGACTTCTTCTCATTCAGCAGTTTCACTGGCAAGAGTTGTAGCGGAAACTCCTGTCTCAGTTTGCTAACAGTTTCAAATAACCTGTTGTACAACACTTCAAACAAAATATTAATATAAAGGATAATTAATCTCTTTTGTAATGAAATAAGTTGTTAAAGGGTATTTTTGTGTTCTTACTGAGGTTTTTAAGTATTATAGCAGCTTTTACAGTAAAAGTATAAAAAACAGAAAATATATTATTAATGCAGAATACTGAGCAACACTAAAGTTATAATATGCTATTTTTATTTTATTTTTTTCTGTCATTGTAGTTAATGTAAATTTTCTAAGTATTTTGTTTAACATGAAAAAAAATTCTTCTCTCAAATTTTTCTTCCTTGAACTAAGGAAAGCACTCAACATGTTCTGTAGCATCTTGTGATTAAAGTACTTTTTAAACTCTTGTTCCCATGTGTTAATCTTATTGAAGTTAGCAAATGCTTGTAGAATGGAGTTTTAGGAGTCCAGTTATTAGGAAGAATAACATGATCAGCCGTTTGCAAATCTTTTCCCTTAATAACGACCACTAAACTAAGCTGATATTATTTAAGCATGAGTTTAAATCAGCAGTGATTGACGATGCTGCTGATTACAAGTGAACAAGGTAAATGGCAAACAAAAGACAGATCAGTAGAAACAGTTAAGAGAGTTTGGTGACTGCATTTGGCTCAAAAACAGTGCCTTTTGCAACTTGAGGTGAATAATGGCAATGTGTTTGTATAAATACAGTTTCAATTCTTCATTTAGTATATAGATTTAATCCAATCTACACCATAGTTTTTTGCAGCTCAGTTTTCAGTAGATGGGAAGATTGAGTATCAACACTGTAATTTGAGATCTCTTGTCTTTGCAAAAGGACTCTTTTCACAAAGAGGGATCATATTTATTAAAAACACACCACTGAATGGATTTTAAAATAAAATATTCCATCTTCACTTTCTTATTTTAAAAAAAGGAAAAAAATAGAGTTCCAGTGTTAGTGGCAAATGTGGCAAATCCAGCCCTGCAATGAATTCAAATCTGTCAATTTCATAAAGGCTACTTAGGGACAAGGTAGTTTTAGATCTAAGAAGCATGTAAAAAATGACTCATTGTTAATAGGGTGAGCTCTTTGCATTTGGATTAGGGTTAACTGACAGTATCCAGTCACCTTTTATTCTCACAGATTCCACCGGAGGAATGCTTTGTGCTGGCCTGAAAAAGAGAGAATTAGGTGTTCCATTTATACTATTGATCTTAATAACCTCATCTCATAAATACCTACTTTATGACATCAATAAAAAGAGAATAGCAGCAACTCCTAACAATAGAAATTGTTACTTTGTAATTCAAGTATTTCATTGAGCATCTCAAAGAGACTCCACAGTGGTACAGTAGTGATATTTTATTACCAGTTTTTAAATATGTGCACAGAGAGACCATTTTTTTAAACAAGTGAAGATTCTAATTAATTGAGCACACTATAGCTTCTAGGTCCCACAGTTCTTTTTTTTTTATCTCTTAGCCTCCCCCTGTTCTTCATCTTGCACATTAAATGGAGCGTATCCCTTTAAGGGCGTTGGTGGGTGTAGGACTAATTTTTCACTGGGCTGAATCAGATTAAATGAAACAGACATAATTTTACACAATGGTCTTGCCTCCCTGCTACCCTGCATAAGCATGCTGCAGATGAAAATTACCTGCTCTTAGGGGGCGAATCGAGTGATATTCCAGATAGAGATATTCTCACATTCCATAGACACCTTCCTGCAGCTAAGCCAGGACAGGATGGTCCCTGGACCTCTCATCCACCAGTCACCACCAGGAGGAAGTGGCACTGCTGGTCTGCACTGAAATCTCCCTCAAAAGCTCAGATCTTTTTAGCTTGTACCTGAGACAAATGAAGGAAATAAACAATCAGAAATAATACAAAAGAAGAGGAACCAGAATCTTCCCTACAATGAGACACCAAGATGGAAGATTATGGGCTTGTTACACAGGCAGTGCCCACATCCCTGCCCCCGAGAAGGGACATCTGGTGGAATAGCAGTCTCAGATCAGCCCCAGATGTTTCACAGATTACAGACGGGACACTGCAGATTACCTGAGAAATAAATGTGAAACACTCCCACTTCTTGTTCTTTTGGAAGATATTTGGCATATATTACACATTGATTTAGCTATATTTTAGTATAGAACTTTCTTTGTGCCACCTGATTCTTCCTGGTGAATCTCAGTGGTGTCCTCCTAAAAGTTGTTTTTTGTATCATTGAAGAAAGTCAAATATTTTTTGTTTCTCATTGACCTACTCAGTCCTCATAGAGGATGATAATTTAGACTGGAATGGAATAGAATAGTTTCAACTGGAAGAGACCTACACCAATCATCTAGTCCAACTTTCTGATCATTTCAGGGCTGGCAAAAAGTTAAAACATATTAAGGGCATTATCCAAATGCCTCTTAAAAATGGAGGCACTAAATATCTGAACATTTGAAGAAGAATATCCAAAAGCTCATGACTGTCTAATGTCTAATCCTTTTTTACAGTATTTTGCCCATTAGAATTTGCCTTTTCTGGGATTATTTCGTATGGTAAATGCCTAGTTTATCTCATAGTTTGTTTTTTTCCTATGAAAAACTAAGTGGAGAGTACAAGCATGTAAGACATAAAAATAATATAATTTTTCTACTTTTTCTTTTATTCAAAATGGGAGAAAAATGGTGGGGATCAGAGGGGAAAAATAATGCCCTATGTTAATATTGAACTACTTTGTCTTTTCCAAGTAATTTCTCCCAAACCAATAAGCTTGTTATTTTAAATACCTTTATTTTGACTTCATAAAAGCCCTTGGTAACTTTAAAGTGTAAGGCCTCTAAATTTGAGTCTTCTCCAAATTCTGCCTCTTAATTTCATGTCAGTAATTAATCCAGCTACTTTAGTCAACTGAAACAGCCTTAAGTTATCTTCTCTTTTCAGAATCCTATAATTGTTAACATGTTGACTAAGAATACTGTCTTTGGTTTCAACTTATTATTAGAAACTTGGTCACATTTTTGTTTCTCTGACTCTATAATGCCACTGACTGTGTATTATGTAATGATGTCACCACACAGGAAGTGATGGGAAGTTACTCTTTTTTTTTTCCCTACACCAGTCATTTAGATGTATTTCAAAAAGGTATTCTGGTAGCTGGATATGTATATTGAAATTCCTTTAAAACACATTTCTAACTCAAAAATCTTGTCTGGCTTACAAATAATGTCCCATTCAGAAATTCAACAGAACCTAGCATTAAATTTTCAAGTACTCTGCACCTTCAATGCACCAGCTTTTCAATAATACTCAGAATTCATAATGAAGCACAGATTTTCAGAAGGACTTGGTTCCTTTTTTGTACCCAAAAATAAACTGAATGTGTTGGAGGTTGAGGTCTCTGAAAGTCTGTCCCTGGTTTTGCATGCTACTTGCTTGCAAATTGCCTTCTGAACACTCTTAACATTGGTACTGGACAGTATTAATAGTCCAGAACAGGTTTGTGAGCTTGGTACCTCTTTAGGTCTGCAAATAAATACTAATGGAGAGAATTTGTTTTTAACCTGTGGAATACTTAATGAACCAAATAAATTCCTTTCAAGCATGATAGTAGGACTGAAAGATACAATCATTTGATGTTTCATGGTCTCCAATTTTCCAGTTAGAAGTCTGTCACAGGCTCTGTATTAAACAATAAACAACTTCCAATTTTACACTCCTGTAAAACACAAAAATTCAGCAGCAGTTGTATGGAGAGATCCCTTTGGGATGAACATTGGTTTTAACAAATATTTCTATTTGCAAATGTGTGGCATGATTGCTCTTTGAAGACATGACCCACTGAGAAAAATAAAAAATGTCATGGCACTTGTGATTAGCTTCTAGAGTTTGAATTCAGCTGGGAGATGATACTATTAAACAGGTTTTTATTTTCTGCTTTGGCATGAAGGTACTAAATCATCAAGACCTTTAACTAGGTACCTAGCTTTAAGCATATGTATTCCTTTTAAGTCAATAGACTTATTTCTACATTGTGAAATACTAGGTATAAATGCTTTATTTTCACAAACTTACTAATAAAATAAAAATAGCTACTTGGCTTTAGCAGGTGATTTGTAGGACAAAAATGATCTATTTAATTTCTCTGTATGGTCAATGAGAAATCCTGGTTCATCCAAAAGGTAAGCCAATCTGAGATGCTGAAGAGTCACAGAGAGCTAGCCAGTACCAAGAAACATTCAGTACAGTCTCTAATTTCCTGCAGTTTTCTGAACTGAGGATTACTTTTTTTTTGGTGAGAAAATCATTAACATCTTTCTTTCCTTATAATCCAGAGAATGGATTAGACTTCTTGGAATAGGCACCCAATACTCACGTTTGTAAGATAGTGACTTAGATGGGCAACTTATGCCACGAGGCACTTAAACTCATCTTCTCTTCCAAGTATGTTTTGATTGAAAGCAGCTGTGCTTTGTGCAGAACTCACTCTGATAGCTCTGTAGGTAGCAAATGGATGGGAATTCTCTGGCAAAAAAAATGACACCTAATTGTTCATTGATTTAAAATTCATAATTAACCTTGGAACAATCTGTAATTCAGTAGTCAACAATAAGGTTTACCATGAATAAGATGTGGATAGTAAAATCAAGGGTAAATTCTGCTTGTTTCTACCTATAGAAACATTTCTACCTACATGAGGAGGAATATGGTAGGATAATAAACCCCCAAATATTTACTTCAAATAGTTTGAATTGGTTTTAAATAAACACTTAAGACACTGAAGAGAATTAACTGATATTTCTGACCAGTAGTTTCTTATAGTCAGAGTAAGCTCAGTAATGTTATTTTATAACACTAATAGGAACTTTCTTTGCAAATGACACATTTGTTTATTGATATAATGTTGCTAAAAACTGAACCCCTCATGCACCCCACAGAATCCAACATCTCAAAGACTGATATTTACATACTTTTTTTTTTTTGAGAAATCTCAGATACATAAAGTTATATGTTGTTGTTTTAATCAATAAATATCTGTCTGCCCATGTTGCTTTCCATCTATTTATTGGTTATATATTGTTACTTCTCATAACATCTGAATGCACTCTACTTAAAATCAATAGGTTAGATAAGCATCATAAAGACTTGGACTCTCCTGCTGTTTTAGGAAAAAAGATGTCATGGGACCAACCTTCTAATATTTTTTTTTTTTTTATTTTTTTTTTTAGGTCTAGTTATTATTTTATTACTGTGTCATGGATTCCTCAGGAGACTTTATTTCTGAACAAGTTTAATAAATGTTTTTAAGGTACCTGGGAGGAAACCCTCGTGGTGGGATAGAACATGTCTTGACATTGATACCAAGAGGTTCAAGACCTGACTTTAAGAGATTTCACTTCTGCAGAAAATTTTATGACACAGTGCTCCTCAGATGGAAACATGCTAACAACTTGGCTGGTTACTCCTTCTTCAAAATTCCTGAAAGTATTTAAGTTCATTCCTTTTATTATATTTCTGTAGAATATAAGGTGGTAAGCAAATGAGGATAGATTTAGACTTCATGGAAAGAAGTAATTCAGGCAGTGTGTGACTGCCGTGTTAGAGCCTCTGCTTCATGGGGCAGTTTCTGAGGCTTGAACAGCAGTGGGACTCCTGCTCCTTCTCTCTTCTCAGGGGCAGGGGAGGGTGGGAGGGGGCAGGAGTGGTATGCAGCTGGGCTGGCATAAATGAAGAAGTCTGGTGCAAATAATTTCCATCACTGAAAGATGGAGGAGAAGGAAAACAACTGTAAATCTCATTAAAAGTTATTAATTGATTTTTGTATTTTCTTTAGTAACTCAGGCCAGTGTATTTAAGAGCTCACTGTTGATATGGAGGAGCATGGACTGCCAACCCTTCTTTGCAAGGGCAGGTGAGAGTTTCCTCCAAACACTGTCCTTCTGCCTTGCTGACCAGCTTTGACAGGATGTGGAGTACTTTCAGCAGTGATGAAGATATTCAGCATCTGGCAGAAAGCATCTAGCACTTCACAGGCTGGTATCCCTTGTTAAACAAAGATATCTGCTCCATAAACTAAGATTGAAAAGCCAGTCTTCCAGACTGACTTCTAATCGATGCATGTGTTGCCAAAATGAACATGAGGATGTAATTCTTGAAAGCACCCAGGATCAATCCAGCTCAATTGCAAATTTCACAGTAAAAAATCTCTCTCCAGAATTCACTTAGCATGTGAAAGTCTTCCATACTCATGATCTTATTTGGGATTTTTCAGTAGGGCCTAGGGGAACTAACATCTCACTTTACAGCCATGTTTACTGAGGATGAAGCACCTATTTCTTTCAGACTCTTCTTAGTGCTATTTTTCAGGAATAATCCTAAACCCATGAGAAGTCATGAAATTATCCCTCCTGGTTTCCATAGGCTTTGCATCAAGCCTTTATTCCACAGCTGAGTACTATTTCCCATTTTTAAGGCTTCTCATTATTATATAAGAATATTAGACTTCCTGTTGGAAGCAGTTGTCACTAAAATACCTATTCTTTCAAGAGAGAGCAGCAACAGTCATAACATGGGGAGGTGTTTAACTAAAATTGTTTACAAAGGTGTGTTTGTGGTATTGGGCCAGAGCTTTGGTGATATAAATTAGCGTATTTTCATTCCAGTCAGCACAACTGTGGTGATTACAACACAGAGGATCTGGCTCTCAGGATTTTTTTCCTCTGCAGATCATATTTACTCACCTAAGTTGAAAGCAACCATGGATTTTCTCCTTTAAATAGAAACCTCATAGATCTCATCAATCCAAACTCAGCAAGGAGAGAAGGGAATGTAGGGATGCCCTACTGAATACCTCTCATAGTTGGTAATAAGTTCTTAGCAAGGAAACAGAGAAATCCCCTCAGCTCTCCTCCATCACCTCTGCCTCTCATCACAGTGGAAAATATCCTGGAGAAGGCAAAAATATTCCACAACTCATACAAGGCAATTTTGTTTCCCTGCTGCATATCTGTAGAAATTAAAACTGTACCCCTTGGTTGTCCATCCTGAAAAAAAAAAAAGAAAAAAAAAAAAAAAGAAGCTGCTTTGATGTGCAATTGGATCGTATTCTGTCTGGGATCCTGATGTTCTTGTTGAAAGGGGATAAAACCTCTGGGGAGTGTGGCAGAAGAAACTGTTCCAGAAGCAGAGTCAACACACCTATTCTCCCTTGCTGCTGCTTTTTTCTAACAATAGCAGGATCGTTCACTACTCAAATGTCTGATTACTCTGAATATAACAAAAGGTTTAGTTTCCTTGGGAGTCCAAATAGCCAAGTATGTGGCTGCATGTGTTGTTCTTACTCATAAATGCAAATGCTAACCTATAAATCTTTCCTTTTACAGTACTGTAATAACATTCTATCAATTTAGCCTAGTACAATAGTATCACAATTGCTTTTTCATTGTGCTGCATTCACATTGGACTAATATAATGAGATGCTACCACAATACCATGAAATAAAACGATGTTCTTGACGTATTTCCAAAACATTTGAACACTGTTTCCAAATCGACCTTGTGAATAAATTAAATAATAGCTTGCAAAAACGTCCTCTAGCATTTTCAGAATGTATGCAAATGCAAGCTTGAATGTTTGTTTACATGTTTCTTACAGTGTCTGGGATTATACGACGTATTTGTGCACATGAGTGTTGTCTCTGGGTGTATTTGTCATTTGTGCTCAGTGGCTTGCACAGAATTCTAGCATGATTTGCCCTTCAAGTTGTCCAATTCTTCCTCCTCTCCCTGATGACCTGCATATTAAACTTCTCTTCTGTAAGACTTCAGATTTCAGTGGCCCTTTCCATTTGTCATATGCATTACAGTCACTCAGAAACCTTTCAGTACTGCCTGCTCAGTACCTACCCTGACATAATCCTCTGAACAATCCATTGTCTTTGACTGCAGATTTCTAAAGGATCTATATACATATGTGAAAAAATATATATACATACATACATTTAGGGCTCCCACATTGGAGAGGTGGTTTAGAATAGTGAAGGGAGACTGAAAATCAGAATGAAATCTGAGGAACAAATTTTTCTGGAAAATGCGTTGGTAATTTATTATTACTATCGTTATAATTCTTGTTATCATTAATATTATCTAATTTATCATTGGTTATATTTAATAATAATATTACATAATACTTATTATTACTTCTACTTAATAATAATATAATGATAATAATAATAATAACAGCAATAATAATAATTTTGGTTTTTAATACCAAGATTACAACCAATTGAAAGAGCAAAGTTCTGTTTACCTGGAAGTGTTTATTTGCAGGTTCTCAGTAGCTAATTTCTCCTTACTGGTATATCCTTTCTCCTTTAGAAATTGCCCAACCACAGTATACTGTAGAGTAAAAATTAACTTGTCTTTTACCATCATCTTTCCCATATCTGTAGACCTCATTTATGGATCATCAGGGATGCATAGATATGGCTTGTAAAGTGCTGTGTGGATTTGTGATTAATTAAATCCAAGGGATCACTATGACAATATTGTCATCCTACATAACCTAGACTGAAGAATTTTGTCCAGCCAATTCTGCTTTAAACACGCAACCTTTGGCTGAACTGAAGTGTATTTTTTAGAAAGATTTTTGCTGGTTGTGATAACTCCTTTTTCAGAAGTGAAGCCCCCTAAGTGGAAGGTTCTTGTAGGAAGCATCAAAAGATTTCTTCCATTGATACACTAGCCCATAACTTTTCAATACTCCCATTGAGGCCTCTGATCCAAACCTCAATGATTTATCTTTTATGGCTTCAAGGGGCTTTGTAAAGCTAGTTTAAAGTAATAGATTGTGAATTTCAACCAGTGTGTTCTTCTCTTATGCTGTAAAAATCCACTGCAGACAGAGACCCAGTTGTCTGTCCCCAAGATACACTAGCATAATTTCTCTGAGTTGCTGTTGGCTGGCAATAACAGGTGGGTTGCTGCTAAATGCTTCTCTTGATAGATGCTATTTTACTTGACCTTTCTGAAGAGGAAATGGTGCATATGTTTATGAGAAACACTTTGACACTGTTTCATGTGAGAACGTGCATTATTTGTACAATGACAATGGGAAATTTTCCACTAAGCACTTTGCCAAAAAATAATTATTATGGTTAGCTATATGTCTTGTTTGCCTGTTTTTTCAACACCATGGAAATTTTCATCTTCCTGGTGGTCACATCCATAGCAGAAACTGAAAAAAAACCTTGTATCCTTTCAGACAACCTGCTGTTTGAAACATGTAATAATACACAACTGTGAAGGACCAGGTATTTCCTTACACGAAAATGAAATGTCCTTTGAGTAAGCCGACAAAACTGACTTAAAACGGTGTCTCCACGCGGCAGGAAACCCCCTCTGTGTGTATGGGGGGGGAGCAGCTGCTGCAGGGGAGGAGCCGTGGCCGGAAGCAGGGGCAGGACTAGGTCCCGTCTGATTGGCTGAAAAGCCCGGAAATGCAAAACTGGCGCCGAAGAACCCCATGAGAGAGGCAGCGCGACACGCCCCTCGCTCTCTCTCGCTCTCTCCTCGTGTGTTCGAGGCAGTCGTCTACACACACAGCCTGCCGCCGCCCTTTTTCCTGCCGCGCGCTGGCGCCCGTCCCCGCTCACTGCCTGCTCGCTCGCCGCGCCGCCTGCCCGCTCACTACCTGCCCGCTCGCCGCAGCCGCCGCTGCTAAAGCCGCAGTCCCGGAGTCCCGGAGCCATTTGCCGCAGCTGCAGCTGCCAAAGCCCCAGTCCCAAAGTCCCGGAGCCGCTTCTCTCTGGGGGGGGGGCGACCTGCGCTTGGAGTGCCCGCAGCTTCTTTGCTACCCAGCTCATCCTACCTGCACTGCCGTGGTGAGACAATTCCGGCTACCCCAGCTTATAGGGGAAAATATAATCCAGCCATTCGGGCATACCCCTCCCCTCTCCTTCCAGCACTTGAATAAGATGTGTAACTAAGGTGTACCCATATATGTTTAATGTGTTATAACCACTCCTTTTGAACCTCCTGCCCCAAATTGCTTTGTTTTCCCCACAATAAACCTTGCTGTTGTTAGAAATATAAGTAAGCACTGAGCGAGTTATTCACTCAAAAAAGTCGGGACATAAGTTCCTGTATCCTCTGTGTGAGGCGATATCCACGTGTGAAGCTCTCAGCAAATCCTGATAAGTTAATACACTCCAATAAGGAGATATAATAGGTCACGGATCGTGACAACAACTAAGGAAGCATTCACAGCATATGCATTTAGAGCTGCAAAAATACTTGGCCAAAAGCAGTCTTATAGTTAAAGCAAAATTGTTTTTTGTTTTGTTTTAATCCTAAATTTATGTATTTTACACAAATGCATTTCAGACAAAATGAAATCAGCTGCTAAGTGCCTTTCCTGTCTTCACTCCTCCTAGAGGTGCAACTGAGGTCTATTGGTATGAATGCAGAGTTGAAATGTGGAGACCTATGATCTGTACTTCAATTTATTGTCAATTTACATCATGACCTGCAGTAAATCACTGCACTGCTCTTGCTCTGTTGTAAAAGAAGAATGTTTAGAGTTTATAGAACACCTTACATTCAGTAGGATGAAGGCACTACATATGCCCTTACTCTTGTTGTTTACTGTAAGACAGGAAAATCCACGGGATTTGGTTCACCTGTAATATCTGGAAATGTGAAGTTCAAGAAAAGAGCATTTCCAGTTGCAAGACACTTTGCAGCAAATGGAACTGTTCAAGTGGACAGCTGCTCAAAATTATTTGCTTTTGGTGGCTACCCCTTGGATGTCAGCCTTGAGTTCAGTGACAACAATTGGTTTGCTTGGACACCTGCTGTCTTTTTCTTCTCCTCCCTGCAGTTTCTGCTTGGGATCCATACAATCCAAAGAAAACTCTGTTTTTACTCTGTTTAGCAATTTGTCATGCACCAATGCATTAATTATAGAAACAATGGACAGTAAGATTATATTGATTGTATCATGGTGAGAAATGCAGGATGGAAAATACTGACGCTGTTTCTGCAGCAACAGTAGAGAGGAGATTGGAGCAGCAAGATAGAGATGTAACAGAGGGAAGAAGATAACAAGACCTCAGTCCTGCTTCTTGGTCCTCATACTATGAGGGACCACTGTGTGCAAACAAACTCCCCTGGATGTCAGTAGGGCTTGACTCAACTTCATTGGGCCACACACACACACAAAAACCAAAGAAAGGGGCTGCTGGCAGTGAACAGAAGTGATAATATATGATATATGGGTAGACAGTGCTGAAGGCAGTCATGATGTGGGCAGCAATTCTGCTCATTATTGCTCCCTGCATTGCAACTGGAAGGATTCATTCCCTGAAAAATGGGAGCCCTAATGCAACAGCTGATCATCCAGTAAATACACTGCTGAAGGAATGCTTATACATCTAAAGAAAGGGAGAGCAGCAATTAGCCCCACACTCTTCAGAGTATTTTGTCTTGTGCATGGAAACCTTCCTTCTTGCTCCCAGTAAAATCTCTTTGCCAGAATTTCTCCTAAGACAAGGACAATACTCTTTATACATAAAACCGGCCAGGCCTCTGATTTCTGCTTAGCCTGCAGACCCTGATCTGAGATTAATGTAGACTGTAAGATTCCTTTCAAAGAGCTGGCTTTCCATTTGAAGAAATTATGCCCCCTTATCATTGATCCAGACCAGATTGGTTTTATTGAAAACAGAAGTTCCTCCCACGGCATGTGGCGATTATTTAGCACTATGCATTTTTCCTGTAAATACCATGAAGAGCTGATAGCCCTCAGTCTACACATTAAAAACACTGGAGATCTGTGAAAAAGAATAAAAAAGCTGTTTTTAATGTAATATCTTGAAGTCCTTCAAATTTGAGAGGATTTTTATATAATGGTTGAAAGAAAGCCTAGACGATCTCTCTTCTTCCTCCACATATACTAACATTTATTCACATTACAGTAGCATCTGGCAGTCCTGACTGACTTCAGCACCCCAGTGAGTTAGACACGGCACACACATAATAAGAGACAGTCCTGGGTTCAAAGAATGCAAGAGAAAATCTTTGCTCAGTAAAGCTAATGGCAAAACTCCCATAAACCAGTGGGGCTGGGATTCAAACTTACAGCCAAATTAGTGAAGACAGAAAAAGGGTGGATGGGAGAAACAGACCTACAGAGATCTGAATCTGAGACCTGTGCTGAATCATCTATATCAAAACATATCTGTAACAGAAGAGCAACCATTCCTCAGCAGAAGAGCAACCTTTCAAGTATCCTGCCTCGGGCAGGGGCAGTAATGAAAAGCATAGGAAAACTTAGGGAAAAAAAGCAACTATGAAGAGGTCTATCCTTGGTACATCCTTTCAGTTTCTGTACTGAGATTTGATGAGGTTTGAAAACCCCCAGGTCTTTCAGACCATGATGTTTAAAGGATAGCCTCTCTGCATGAGTCTATGTCCTCTCTGGACCTATAATACAATCTGACCTCTGCACCTTCCCCAGGGGAACTTCAGCACCTCCACTGAGAAGCTGACCTTAAATGTGCACAGGGTCACATGGGCATTGGTGAGCTATGCTGGGACTGAACTTCTTGCATTTCAGGAATAACTCTTTCCCTGCACCGCCTCTTCCAGCGCACCACAAAGGCATCCTTTCTTTCATCTCAGTTTCCAAAGCAATGCTGGCAAATAAGATCCAATTCTTTTACATCCTTTTAATGGTAGAAACTCCTTACTGGGTTAAAAGATGCCATGCTTTCAATTCCCCAGACACATCTGACCACCAACAATGGTTTACAGGTGGGGCTGGACATGCAAGTATTAACTGTTTTGTTCCAGATACTTAAAAAATAATCTTACTAAAACTTTTGTGTCTACACTGTTCTACAAATGTTCCTTTCCACCCTTCCAAATGCCTAATAAGTCTAATTTCATGGAGCTCTGTCTTGTTGTGCAGCAGAATATCGCAGAGCACAATATTTTCTTTCTGCCTGCACATTTTTCTGCTCTTGCACCACCCCATGCCACTGTTGTTATCCTTTGATTACAGCAACAGGTGTAGGCTCCATTGTGCTAGAAACTGCACAAATGAATGGGACATGGTGGGTATGGGTAGGTAGGGGAAGCCAAATGTGACACAATAGATTTACATGGCAGGCTGGTGACAGGGCCAGAAGTAATTCAAGTATTTCTGTGTTATAATCCAGTACTTTGTCCACAAGATTTATTTCACTTTATATTTGTTTTCTCTCCTTTTCTTAGTCCTCCACTGAGTGATCAGAGTGAAACTGCTGCACTCTTACTGAGGCAGAGACACCATTTTGTCTAGTTACTATTGTTATCCAAAATGAACCAGCTGGGTTAAACTCATCTCAGAGTACTTCTTGTACTTCCCTCAAGCACAATATCTATTTTGCAAATTAAGATTAGGCTCTATGAAGTGCTGAAGCTGTTTCTTTGAAGCCCAGAGAGAAGAGATTAGGTATCAGGTTTGATATTTTGGGATATCGTGTTTTCTGCCTTCCATAAAATTATTGCAGTTTCATATTTATGTATACACAATTTGTAGGAATTTGATCAGATCTAGAAAGATGGGTTAACCTTCTCCATGATCAGCTGTTTGATATGAATATTCTTAAAATCTATTTCTTGCCAGCTGTCTAGTAATCATATTTCCTTTAAACCATCCAATTCCCTTTTAGTTTGCATTACTAAAATGTCATCCTCTCTCCTTCTTGCAGCAAGCCAAAGGCCCAACCATGGAGACTTCTCCAGTGTGGGAAAAGCCTGTTATACACAGAGGTGGCATTGTTTTACCATGCCATACATAAAATTACATTATTTCACATGCCAGTTTGAAACAGATCTTTTACAGATTTAGGGCAGAGATGGGCTGATGTCACATACAGCATTTGGTACTATGTTTTTATAGGACTGAGTTTGCTGATATTTCCATTGAATGACCTTTCCTATTTAGCCATATGACACCTAATAATCTCACTGCTTGAAATAATGTAAGAAGATTCTGTTAACAGTACAGCAGTCCCACATTGCAAGTTTGAGACAGCTCATTTGCTCACAATCCCTGCAGCACACTTGCATCCAGACATTGCCCATTATGTATAATCATCTGGGAGTAAAGCAGGCTCACTGCAATATTTGGGAGAGCATAATGGGAAGTGAGATTCATACAGCTGTAGTGCTGAAATGCTCATATACTTGGGCTGAATATGGAAAACTGGCCAACACCAGAGGAGATCTGTTACAAGTAACTTGTGCTTGGCTACCAGTAGATACTTACATAGAGAGGGAAGCTGTAGTTTAAACTTTGGTTCTGTGCTCATTAATTCCAGATCTGTGCACAACTGGATCATCCTCTATAAAAGACATTATCTGGCTCAGGTATAAGAACTTGACAGCATTTATGTCAAATTAATCAGAGCATACAGTATAATGTTTATCCTGGCCTGATGATAGCTGCAGGAAGTCAGATGATAGCTGATCCAGCATAAAATTATGCTTTTGAAATGGATCAAACAAGTATGAATTGGCCAAATGGGTTTGTACTAGTTCTGCATTTTGCCTCAAGTGGCAATAACATTTTTGATCTTTTAAGTATGCCCCTAAAACCATTTTTTTGCCAGCTTCCCAAATGCAGTTTACAGAGAAATAGACATTTGTAACTTGTGTATGCAGAAGTGGAGCTGAGCATAAAGTGATATATATTCATGGCCTTGTAATTAAGTGCAAAATAAAAAATAATTTACACTGAGCTATATTTTTTTTAAGATAATTATTTTTATTTGGGAAATTAGAGGTTCCTTCTATAATTTATACTAGATGCTGTTGAAAAAAAATTCTGAGAGGAGCAATCATACCTTCCACATTCACACTGACAAAGTAAGTTTTTCCCTAAGTAACAGAAGAAATTCAGTCTGTCTTTCAGTACAGGATGATAAAAATATTTTGTTCCTTAAACTTCCCCTTGCTTGGCACTCTGTAATAAGTTCTCCCCGAAGTCTTCCCCTTCATTTTATCCCTGTTAAGCAAAAAACATCACAAGCTACAGTTGATCAGCCAGTTGGCCATCGTCAAGCAGAGTGGACAGTGAACTATTTTTGCCTCTTTTTTCTTCACAGAAAGTGTTGGTTTTGGTTTCCTCTACTGACTGATTTTCATGAGGACATTGGAACTTAAGCATTTTGATGATTTTGTATGTGGTTGAAGTTGGTCAATGGATTTATTCAGGGAAAAAGCTACTCAAGGGTGGAGAGTGCCAGCCCACCCACATAATCAGTCTTTTTTCTTCAAGGAAACAAGACCAAAGAAACCAAAACAAAACCAGGAAAGATGCTACAGCAGCTAGCATAATAACCTATGTTATGAGTGGAATGAATCCAATTAGCAACTCCTGTGACCCTGAGAATAACTCACAAAGGCACTTAGCAAGGTACTGTTCACCTAAACCTCGGTGTCATGTTCCAAGAGTCAAATTCACAAACCTGCACTATATAGCTTGTGAAAAGACTCGGGTGCCTCAGGACTGTACTTCACAATCACTTACACACTAAGGGATCTAACTAGAAATGCAACAGATATTTGATTTAGAAGTGCAGTGACTGCAGTCTTCCTACAGTCCTGTAGGTCAGGGGAAAGACAGGTACAGGTGTAAAAGGCAATTTACCTTGCAGTTGATTGAAAGTTGAATTTTCCTATGAAGACAGCCAGCTTTCTTCATCAGTTATGTAAGAAATCTAGAGTGACTTTGCTTCTGACATTCAGTTAATTGCTCAAATAAAATAGGATGGAGCTAGCCCTGAATAGGTAAGAGAAAATAACCAACACAGATTCACAAAGAAAATAGTGTCATCAGATCATCCAAAATCCCACCTATCTTCTCAGTTTTTCTGCCTACCTTGCAAGTTCTCCCTCCATGAGGCTGTTATTCATGAAGCAGTGCTGTTTCCTGACCTTCCCTTATTTGTGAATGACAGGTTTACTGTCATCATTTCAAACCGATTCGGGAGTGGTGATAGCTTAAAGGGTTAGAGTAATTACTGGTGAGCAATGGAGCCTAGGGCCTTTGTGTCCTGAGGAAATTCAGCCTCCCATCAGAATGCACATTTCCTGACCAAAAAGCATCACTTTGTGAAGCCCTCCCGACAAAACTTTTACAATGTGGTGTGTGCAGCGTATTGACATTACAACACTGAAGCCCTGCCTTCTGAGTTAAAAGGTGATCCTTAAGGAATTGAAATGGGTTGAGATTTTACATATGTCTGACATAATACTTCCTCTGAGTATTATAAAATAACCTGATGTGAGAGAAAAAAATAGGAAATATTGACACTCTT
>NW_009953299.1:2033453-2052685 GCF_000747805.2 Chaetura pelagica
ACTCTTTCCTATTGCCGCTCTTTAAAGTGACTTGAAACTTTCTCTTGATTAATCCTATTTCTAAGGCATGTAGGATTGGGAAAGTAAGAGAGGAGATAAAATGTAAAGTGGGACTATGGAAGTAAACTTTTGGGTTATTTCCTTACTTGATCTTTTCCAGATTTATCTTCCAATTTGCAGGGATGCATAACACTGATTATACTCAGTCACCATTTACCTTAATTAAAAATGTGCTTAAAAATCAGATTTATATCAGAGCTGCATAAATTGGGGAAGGCAGAAGATTATATACATAAAGATGTTGGGAGGTAGGGCATTAGACTGAGCTTCATATTATTCAATAGTGATTCAGAGATTCAAACATACAATGATACATTGTTCGTAACACTTATATATCTTTTCCACATAATTATATTTTTTTTTCTTTCAGCAAGAATTAAGTGTGCCCTTTCTTTTTTGTCTTCTGCTCCTCTAAGTTTGAGTTGTTGAAAGGTTCCAGATTGACTGTGCTGGAGATTAAAATCCTTTAATTACCCACCAAACAGGTTATGTGCGGACAACAGAAGTGTAAGCTTCCTCATGCCACCCTGCTGGTGCGTGCAACCAAACTCCTGACACCTGAGAGTCTGCCAGTCTTGCTGAGAGAAAGAAAAGCACAAGACCAGATCTGCATCCAGTGAAAACTGACATTGCTCCAAAAACCTACACAGCTTTAAACTCTGCAGATTTTGTCTGCTCTAGATATTGAAGGGAAGAAATAAACAGTGGAAGTCAGCTGTGTAAAAATTATTAGTTATTTCTAAGTAGTAAACTGGCTGATACCACTTTTTAAGTATCAGGTTGCAGATAGTCTTACTGTATTTGCTTAAATATTAATGCAGCATGTCTCTATCATTTGAATTTTAAGTACCTTCCATCTTTTTATTAGTCTCTGTAAAATATTACTTCCTTAAATTCTTCATATATATATTCACACTTTACTTAAACCTAAATTCTCTAGTTCTGGTCTCTTCAACAAACTTAAATAGATCATCAAACATAATTTTATAATAATCTTCAGTTAGTTTAAATACCTCAGTCATGTCACCTCTTAATCATCTTTATTATTCTTCCAAGACTAAGTAGTTCTCTCCTCATATGTAAACTCTTCCATTGTAGCACCTCAGTTTCTCTACATTCTGCTGTCTTGGTTTCTATTTTCCTTTGTGTATATTGACCTTATCTAAAGAGCCTGGACCAAATTTTTAACTCAGTCATGGCACTTTAAATCTGGAGTAACTGACTTCAGTGACTGGTTTTGATTTTATGTCAATGGATTTACTTCAGATTTACTCTGCTATAACTAAGCTCACAATCTAGCATTATGGTGTTAAAAACTTGAATTTCAAAATACTTGAATCTCAAATTTTATTTTTTTTATGTGCTGTCTTTTGAGTTCAATTAGTATTCTCTTGACCTCCTTTTAAAAAAAAATATGGAAAATTTAAATGGAGGGGCCATTTTTAATTGCTGTATGCCTTATTTGATGCTTATTCAGTTCTTGAAGTCTCTGATGGTAAGTGAACAGCCGAAGTAATATAAATGTCTTGTGTGGAAGTTAATGTCTTTTCATTTTTTATGAGGGTGTCATTGCAGATTTGCAGAATACGCTTTTGGGAATGAAGAACTATCACAAGTTCTGATACCTCCTCTTTCACCTACAGAGATTTTCTGGGACTTGCTTCCTTAAATGTAGATGTAGATGTATGTCAGCCCACTTTCTCCCACAATGGCCCAAACTTGAGAAAGCAATCCAGGCAAGATTTGTAATCATATTACATTTAGATATTATAGTGGTAAGTGGGTTTCGGAACTAGAGACTAGAATAGACTGGCAAGAAATCTAATTTTTGAAGACTGCAGGTGTGACAGAACTTTTTCCTCTTTCTTTCAGGTTTTGCTTTCCTTAATTTATGACTTGGGTTTACTGTAAAATTGAAGAACCTGTTTTTAGTCCATCCTCTTTTAACAACCATACGTACTATGCAAATTTTCCTAACCTCCACAAAGGGGTGAAGTGACTCTACACATGTTTATATGATCATTTTGAATGGCAAGAGGATTTTACTGGAAACTGAAATTATGATATACAGCAAGTTTTCACCAAAGCAGGTTCTCAGCTGAAAAAACACACAGCAAATCTTGGTTATCTAAGACGATTTGATCCTAGCATTTTCTGGAGGTTTTAAGAATAAATATTTTTTAAAATATTATCCACTCATCAGTGTTGTCTTTCTATCTATTTGATGGTACATGGAATCTTCAATTTGTTTCACAAGTCATGCGGAGTCCAGCCATGAAGACATTAGGCCAGTGGGTTTGATAATAATCAGACAAGGACAGGATGTATCCCTTCCAGGCAGCTAGCTGGGTCTGTCCTCCTTATCAGACATAAATTAGCCCACTTTTCAGGTCCAAGGCCAAATGCCCAGTGAAACACTGCTCATCTCTTACTCCTCTGCACGAACACTTCCAAGAAAGTTAAAACAAAGCACAATACAAGTTCTGTTTTCCCACAGAAGTGAAAGCAACTCTGCTAACCTACACCACTGCCTAAGCCAAAGTCACTGATTTGGGTCCTGTCAAATCTGTGTGATGGTCTGTTCCATCAAGGAAACTGTGGGGATAGTTGCTGGCAGCTGGTGAGTGTGGTTACACTGCTGGGCTTCAGACCGCCAATGAGAAACCAGGTGCTGATACTCTCTTCCATGGAAACCTGCTCTAACCACTGAAACCTTGCTGTACACTCCTAAGAAATCAAGTCTTTCCAGGTATGGCTGATTTTACATCTATATATTCTTTCACCTCAGAGAGCCACGAAGTGTTTTACATACTAAAGGGAATCACTTTGCCAACCCACTGCTAAGGAGAAACGTGGTAACTCGTTAACAATGCACAGAGACCTAGCACAACACCTGCTGTCTTCAAAGGAAAAAAATTAAATTAAAAAATCCTAGATCCAACTGAAGCTTCAGGGAATTATTTTTTTAAGTAGCAAGAATGCAATTACTCAAACTTCATCACTGTTCTACCCAACGATTTTTAATTACCTTACTTTTATGTCTCTTGTGCTCACCCCTACGATCTTTGCCTCTCCTTTTCTGCTGACTAGGAAGGTAAACTGCTGAATGTATGACTGGTTCTGCAGGCCTTTTTCAGCTGGGTCTGAGCAGGCCATTATCCCAATGTGTCCATGCTCTGGCCACCTCTGTGAAAATGGGAAATGCTTGTGTCACAGCTGGGAAACTTGAATGTTAAATGATTCATCAAAAGTTACACAGGAAAACTAAGGCAGAGCATGCACTCTTTCATTTCTTGAAATCTACCACAGTGCTATTAACCCTTATCCATCCTTTGTCTCTGAATCACTAAAACAGCTTCTGTTACAGTTTACTCTGAAGTCTGTTAGGTGTATACCTTCTATATTCATGCACATGTTATAAAATCCAAGGCCTCAGACTGAAGTTGTGATACTCTTAGATAACCAGATATAATTAGTGATTTCATAAAGAACCAATATATAAGAATCTGAAATTTAATGTGAGAGAAAATTTGATTCTGTCATTATAATAGTTTAATCCCTTTTTTTCATCTAGCAAGTTCTACCATTGCCCTTGGTTCATGCTCCAGTAAAAGGTAGAGTAAAATATAAAATTTATTTCCACAGACGAGTTTCCTAGCTTCTGTAGCTGTAGTCTGAGGATGCTGAGGCCTCTGAACCTGGAGAATATTTCTGTTTTTCAAAAGTCTGGTAACATTTGTGCATGTATTAACATATAATCTGCTCCTCCCTTCCTGTGGATGTGTTCTGAGCTGCCCTTTATTTGACCTTTTTTTATTTAGATGCTGATTATATATTTTATTTTATAGAAAAAAGTAGGTATTTGTTACTATACTGCATGTGCCTTTCTCTATAGATTGACCTCATCAGAACTTTCATTCATCCTATACTTAGATATTTATCTGCAGTCATAATGCCAAAGAGAAACTGAGAAACTAATTCAGCATACCCTCAAAAAACGCTAAAAATAAAAGTTACTTAAAGAAAGTGACTGTGATGTGCCCATGAAAAAAAAAAACAAACAACAACACAGAAATGTGGCATTTATTTAGCAGGAATACTGTTCAACAACATCTAAAACACTTCTCCAAGTCATTATATATGATAAAGAGGACTTAGTTCTGAGCAGCCTGAACTAAAGAGTATTTGTTTCATTAAGTACATTAGCAATTACAGTCTGAAGGAGCAAAGGGGTTATCTTTTGGATACACTTACCTAAGAGTTTGTATGGAAAGGTGTGAAAGGTCAGGATGCCCATAGACCTTGCACAGGTCTGACCAGCTGTACCTTAACTCAGCTGTTAGATGGGACCAGCAGCTCTGAGGAGATGCTGTGAGGTAACGGGTCAAAGCAAGAGACTGAAGGACTGGAGTGAGGGGTCATGCAAGTAACTAAGGCAGATATCTAGAAAGATAAATCTTCAGTGTGGCCACAGTTTTTCATGGAGCAATTCTGAAAGCCCAACCATGTAACAAAAGCACATTAAATCTTCTCTGACTGGGTTGTCATCAGTTATTGTGAGAACATTTCCCTGGGGCTATATCACTTCCAGGATTTTCCCTTCTACTAGGCCCATATCCCAGCTCCCGTAGCTAAAGCTACATGCCTTGGATTTGCAGTTGAACAATTTGCAGAAGATGTGGATGAAGAGCCAAACAATGTATATAGTAATAGTTATTATAATAGCATAGCATGTAAGTTTTCAATTAAATGTTCTCTTTTACAGTATGTCATCCAGGATGGGCTGTATTGTGGGGCTTGTGATCAGAGGAGGATGAGAAGAATAGAGAGTTACCAAAACAGCTCTGCTGGCCAGCAATGAGAATGACTACCCAGGGGTAAGAGGGGTGGAGAGAAGGGAAGAGAGAGGGCAAGAAGGGTGGAGAACAGAAATTCTGCAATAGTAATATGCTGGCAGAGCTCTCTGTTGGCAGCTGATTAACAAAGGATTTTGTAACTTTCCATCAATTGTGTAAAGAGAAGCACACGTACACAGTGACAGCAGCTTGGGTCTAAGGTTCTCAGGTCCCTGTCCCATTGTCAGGCAATGGACATCACATACTTTCTCAGGTATTGTTCATAATAAAGTCTAGCTCCGTGTTGTTTACCTCTGATTTCAGCACACACCATTCCTTTATTCTTAAGCATCTCCTTATTTTATGTTCTTCTGTTACATGATGAGTGGAGACATGTAATACAAACTTTTCATTTAACCCATCTTTATAGTTGTATTCAGTAACCAAACTTGATTATTAAATTTGAGCCTTATTCTGCATCAATCTACTCCTGTGCTATGTTCTCAGGCCAAGTTGTCTAAGCAGACCATAAACCAGATGTGATTCTTAACTTTTTCAGGACTTAATTTTGCCACTCGGTTTGGATCACAGAGAAGTTTTCAGCCTGCAGTCTTTGATGCCTTATGTCTGCGTTCATAAAAATTATATAGAAAGTTATAAAAGAGTGATAAGGCCTTCCAGTTTTACCACCAAATGGAAAAGTTGTCCACACAAAGAATTTATAACCATCTTGTAACAATTTCTAGGATCTAAAATCATTTTAGCTGATTATGCATTAGAGATGTTGAAAAGAATGTAAACCTACCAGTTTCTATGCAAGAATCATGAGAACCAACTCTGTTTCCTGCTTTTATATACCAAAGACCTCTCTTCAAACCCTACTTACATGCTGAGATATATTGACTTCAATAGGACAGCTTATGTGAGTAAGGAAGATTGGAATGAATGAGGGATTCAGGCATGGGATCTAAGATCAAGAAGCATGAAAGCCTTTTAGTTAACTCACTTCAGCATCACTAATACTGAGTGACTGAAAAACTTCAGTTATGATTAATGACATTGGGATACTTTTCAAAAGATAAAGTCAGGATTCTTTGTAAATCTTTTTTGCCTGATTTAAAATGTGATAGTTACATTTAAAACATTTTAAAAAATTATTAGTCACATGAAAAGCATGCATATTCAAGAACTAAAAGTGGGCAAGAGACAGGTTTTAAGCCAGGCTTTCTAGTCATCAGACTATGTATAGGAAGTTTCCTTTTGGAAATGGATGCGTTTTGAACAGTGAATGCTTCCGACATAACTGGAATTCACATGTGTGTAAATTTCATGACAAGCCAACAATTTTGTTATATTTTATCCTATAAGGGTTTGCAAAAATCTAGTTTGTAGACAATGCAATAATTTTAAAAGGAAAACTTTGAAATATGATTACTGTCAAGGATTAGAGTGACAAATAAACCTCACGTTAGGCATCCGCAGCACCCCTCTGTCTTTTACTAATATCATGTTGGTAGACAATATAATTTTTGTCTCAACAATTTAAACCCACCCAAATTTGAATGTAAGTTAAGAAAAATTGATGCACAGAAGAAAAAATTACACTAACGTCTACATTTGATATGGTAGCACTCTCACTTGGCAGGCTGCAGCACCCTGCTATTAACAGTGCTATCTCATGCACCTAATGATGGCTAAGTAATGGAAATAACAAGGCAATTCACAAATACCAAAACAAAAAGAAGTTGTATTTCTTCACATATGTAGTGTATGTTCTGATCTGTTTATGCGTCTGCTGAGTTCTGCTGAAACATGAAAAAGGTTGTAAATCATATTTGACATATATCCTATGGGTCAGCCACTACTCTTCTAAGTTAGCTGAATGGAACGGGAATAACCACTTTTTCAGGCAGAATATGAAAAAGGAACTGTGATGTACTGTATAAGACAGAAAAGAATAACTTAAAAATGATCAGCAGCTTAAAGTCAGGTGCTTCACTTCTTTTTTCAATCCAGGCAAGAAAATGGTAGAACAGAATGGCAAAATGGCAATCCTCCATGGACTCGAACATTGTCATGGGATGGGCTCCAGCAGGATCAGAAACTGCTCCAGGGCTGCAGGGAAGTTGTCAGGATATTCACTAGAATGATGGTCTGAGAGAGACACAGCTGGTCCCATCAGTTCTTGTTTCTGAGGACCAAACAACATCTTCTTCCATCATTTAAAATCCTGGACTCTCTCCTGACTCACAGCATGGCAGTACAAATATTTTATATATTCATGTGAACAGAAGCCCTTTGAGGAAGTATTGTAGAAAAAGTGAGATATCACTGCTAATCCATCGTATTTATGTTGTACACACTATATGAAATTGCTAAAGGAGACGCAGTTCTGCCCCTAGTGAAGATGACGGCACAGTCTTTCCCAGTCCAGTGGGACTAGGATCAAGCCATGGCAGTGCTTGGCATGTCACCCTCTCAACCCCAGAAGCATATATGATGCTCTCGTGTACCCAGGAAGAAATGTTATGACACCCAGTGCATCTGCAAATGGAATGGTTACGTTTGCACCTGCTCTTTTTCCTAGGCTGCCTTTTCCTATTTTGATCAAGTTCCACCCATGTCCTCTCTTTTTTCTCTGGCTTTCAGACATTTGCTATGACCATGCGAAAAGACCAGCCTGACACTTCCTAAGCAGGGATATGAGTTGCTATTTGTTGAAGTGGCCAAAAGTGATGACAGCAAAAAAAACAAACTCCTGCCGCTTGAAAAACTTGTCCACCCATTCCTGTTGTCCAGGCTGGCACTGCCCATGCCAGGAGCAAGCAGCACAAGTTCCTGTGTGACGCAGCAACTATCTCACATTACCTTTGTATACTGCTGTCCCTCACACACTAGTATCAGCATACAGAAAATACCAGGTCCTTGTATGCATGCATGCTTACACATCTGTGTATGTGTAACTGTGTATGTGTATATTAACACATTAACTCATTTGTAGATGAAGGGTAATCAACGATGTCATGACGTCACAAGAGTCTGTAATTGCACATCAATCTGGACTCTATGCCTTGATCTGCAGGCTCACATTACTGGCAATAACATTTCTGGTGTAATCATCCATATACTTCGTATTCCTCTGGCCAGGATGAAGCTGTAGGAGCTAATGCATTCTGATTCAGACCAACTGCCGCTCATGAAGGGAAAAAAAGACTTGCTTGAGTAACCGTAATAATTGGAAAATTATTTTGATAGCCTGAAACAATCTAATATATTACAGAATTTTATTAAAATAATATCAAATCAAATTAACTGCTATTCCATAATGAATTAGGTAACAAGGTAGGCAGATATTAATCGGCCTTGGCTCCCAGGCAGGGGAGCCAGGAATTTATTAGCTCTTGCGGCTTGTGTGAGGGTGAAGACAGAATTCAGTATCATAGGCTGCAAGGGAAGCCCCTGAGACAGCTGAGCTTTTACTTTTTTCTCACTTTCACTTTATAATCCATCATTAAACACTTGTATTTCTTTTATGTGGGGTCTTATGAAATTTTTAATTTTTTTAATTGCTTTGTGATTTAATAATGAGGATTTTTTTGTGCATGTTTGTGTGTGCATAGCATGTGTAACTCAGCTGCCAATATGCAAATTAACTCACCATTGTCCACTTATGGCTAAGCTTTATGAAAGAAAGAAGTCATTTTACAGCTTGTCTAATTACCAGCAGAAAGATTGCCAAGTTCATGGGCATTGTGACATCAATAACTGGGTTTAATTTGGTACAAAGACTTGTCCTGTCCTATCCTAACCTGGCCTCGCCTATCCTATCCTCTTATCTGAAAGAGGGAATGGAGGAACAGTGGGCACAAAGCATGGAAGAGACAAAATAGGGTGTGGTGTCCTCTGGTGAGGTCTTAGCATTAGATCTTAGGAAATTATGAGGATATGCCTTGTTATTTTTTAAGAAATTATTATTATTTTTTTGCATCAAAATTTACTGTGATCGGTACTAACTTTATTTCATGCTGCTTTGTGTGGTCTTCCACAATTCCTGGCTGGGTGATGATCCTAGCAGCTATGTGAGTAGCAGAGGACGGAATCTGACTTTTTGTGCTAGGTTTCTGTTTGTACAAAGAGATAGATTCCCTTTAGTCTGAATTATGACAGGTGAAGTTACAAATCATGCCAGTACTAGCAAGAAGGAAGACATTTATTTGAGCCAAAAAAATCTCGTAAGAAAAGCAACTTTTGAAGCTGAAGCTTATTGAGTCATGATAATAAGTGAATCTGGAGTGGTATGTTGTTGGGAGTGTGGCTGTTTTGGGGAGTTGATGAGTTAGCAGCAGTGGATATAATAAAAGAGATGGCAGCAGTGGATAAATTGAACAAGAGGAAACTCAGTAAAATCAGACCTCTGTTTCTTTGGAATAAGCTGATTTAAAGTCCTAGATCTGGAAAAAAGTTGAGGAAATGAAGGTGATAGGAGCTGGGCCGATGGGAGATGCAGGAGGTTGCCCACACACTGAAGCTTATGCAGTTCACTGCTGCAGTGGGGAGCTGGGAAAGCTCTAGTGGGAACCTCTGGACTGCTTGCTCACTCAGTTTGCCTAGCAGCCTTGTACTAGCCCCATTCAGCTCACATCCATGTAGCAGAAACCTGGAATCTTAAGAGTCACAGGATGTAAAACTGGCACTTGAAAATTCCCAGTTGTCAGGCAGCTTCCTATCCTGTCTTAAAGAATACCTGTATGTATTCCAAGGTATTAATATTTACACTTTGGAAGCACAGTAACACGTGGGCCTTTGTTTTTCATGTTTTGTACATAAATAGATCCAAAATGAAATTAACAACTCCCTGGTTAATAATTACTTTGAAAGAATGAGATCTGATTTATACAAGCCTACTGGTTAAGGAGATAAATAAGAGACCTTAAATTAAGAATGAGGTGAATAAAGGTCAAATGCATAATGGCTAAGATGCATGTGAGGACTAATTGGCTTTTTTGGCTGCATCTTTTAATGAAAACATTCAGTTTTAAAAGTCACAGTATGGTAGTGTGAAATGGAATATTTCTATTAGATATAATATAATTGACTGAAATGAAGCATAAGTGAGAGTAGTAGGCACAGATTTACAGTAGTAATGAAGATATTTTTTGCCATCTCCTTCCAAAAGTTAGAGACAATTTGGGTTTGTCTACTTTTGGAGCTACACAAAGGTGAGAAGGTTTGTTTCAGCCTGATGGAGATGAGAGAACAACAGAAGGCTTCTAGGGGACTAGTGTTGGAGATTTGGGAGGCATCTGCCTGGGGATCTGAATGTGTTAGCTCTCCTAGGGCCCACAAACTGAAGTCTGGACTGGGCTCAAATCATGTTTCACACAATTCTTTCTATCAGTTTGAGCTCTGTGTTCCTAACCCCACTGAGCTCTCTTTGGGGTTTACAGTGAATTTAAATGCAATAAAGCCACCAGACTCTACCTAAACAAATAATCTTCTCAATTCTTACCATTTGCACCTCATTCTTAATAACTTAGCTCATTCTGTTTCTCACACAAAACATCCAGGTCACAAATATGACTTCTACAAAGAATATTATAACTCTCTTCAAATACAGCCTGACTGAAGGTAATGTAAAAAAATCTATTAAATCCATTGGTAGTGGTGTGAAATCTCTCCAGTTCCAAAGTTTCTGAAGCTTCTTAATTTTTGTTGCTTATTCATTAGCTCATTTGGTACAAGCAATTTCAAGCTGGTTCCTATTAAACCTAATCAAAAGCCACCACCACAGATGAGAAGTCCTCTGTGCAAACTAAGTCAGACAGAACTGACTTCCTGGCAGAGAAAAGAGCATGAACACCCTCTAAGTTGTAGACTCCTGGCTGAAATTATTAACTCACATGCAGAAGATTTAGTTGCACAAATATCCTGTCACAGGTGGACTGAGCACATGAGGAACACAATCATAAAGGATGCAGCAATGGAAAGATCTGACCACACTTGGTACTAACAGCACACTCACATCTTGGTGGGCTGCACCTTCTCATGTTAAAAGGCCTCAAATTACCACTTTGCTTATGTGTTCAAGCATTTGAACAGGCAACACAGCTGGTCAGATGTTAAAACTTAGGGAGCTATTTAGGTGCTTTGGAGAATCTGGGACCTTCTACTGTGGAGCATGCCTGTCCTGGGTGTTAGTTGCTGTAATGCTGTCAGTTGTCATTTTGTTTGTTTTCTGCAAGCTGTAGGTTTCCATTAAGATAATTAGTGGAATATAATCTGCCTAGCTGAAGCATCTTCCTAAAGGGATAGTGCTTTAAAAATAAGATCCTGAATTCTCACTTACATTAAGGCCATTTTACATCATTCTGGCAAGCGTAAGAGGTCTTTCAAGTGGGTGTAGAAGAAACTTACAGCCCGTTTACGCAGCCAGATGAGTGTGAAGTGACCTTCATGTAAATGACAACCAGGCCCCAAATTGTTAAGTTATGTTTTTAAAAGATACTACTTGGCCAAGGACGCTTTGAGAGGGGAAGGGAACTGTTTTTCTTTTTTTTTTTTTTCTTCTCAAATTAGTCAAATGAGGTTGATCGATTTAAAGGATGGAAGAGTTCACCACAGCTCCAGAAAAACATCAAGTATGAAAGCCTAGATTATGTCAAAAGACATGCAGCAGCCCACGCATTAGACTTGAAATCTGTGCTCACACCTGCCCCGATCATTTTTTTTGCCTTTGCATTTATTGAGATGACACAATGTCAACAGAATTCTGCAAACTTTATGACAAAATTGTGACAGATCTGCAATGGCAGAATGACTTATGGAAATGTTGAAGTGGCTTCTCAATCAAGCCTCAGGATAGCTTGTGACTCCATTGTCTTAGAGGTCAGAAGTCAGACTCCACCAAGGAGAGACATCACTTGATTCTGATCCAATTTCCTGCCATATGCTGGAGGTGGGAGGGGGAATCAAGCTTTTAATTGCTCAATCCCTATGTTTTCTCATCTGCATTCCCCAAGCTAAAAATGCTTTCCATAGCACACTCCGTTGTTTGCAACATGGTCTTGCTTAAGATCTGATTCCTTATGGTCTTGACTATTTTCAAATAATGTACCATTGACGAGAACAAAGTAATGGACTGCCTTGGACATAAGCAGGTAGGTAATACTGGGCTGGCAGCATTTCACTCCCACTTTGTATCTGTAGAAATAACTTCACAAATTATAAAAGGTCAGACCTGTTGCACACTGTATATGGGACAGCTTGGAGAGGTTGTCCAAGCATGGATGGATAGGCAGAAGCTACTTGCTTGTGGTATCTTGCTTGCCCCAGTGGAGATTGTCTGTATTTCTATTTCCTTTGCTAGAATTTCCGTTCCTTCTCAAAATGTGCCTTTTAATGTGATTTTTCCTAAAGTGGTAAATGTGCATTTAATGCAACTATGAATTGAAAAGGGAGAACTGGGAAAGAAACAGCTTCTTTATGATATATATTCATTAAATTATGAATGAAAATACAGTTGGAAAGCTCCACCCTATTGAGAACACAAAGGTACTGTTCAGTGGGGCTGGCAAGAGGGAGATACTGAGCCTAGTGCTCTGGATTCTGCTTTATGTCTGAATTAAATACTGGGTTAAGGGTCATGGTCCTACTCTACTGAGCTCTCCATGGACTACAGGTGGGCCTGAGGCAGCTCCTCTTCCTACAACCAGCTGCAGCTGCTCCCTTCAGAAAGGCTAAACCTATCTGCCACAGGGGCAAGATTTAGGAGAGCAATAGATGAAGGAATGGGGAGATGTGAAGAAGCAGTGTCAATTTCTTTCCCAACTCCTAAATTTCTAAGAGTGCAAGTAATATTACCCTTTGTAGAATGTCTGCAGCTTTCTCTAACAGCATTTTGGTCACAGGAGAAATCTGATCCTGGGCTAACAAGCATTAATTAATTTCTTTATCTAGAGTATTTTTCTCATTGCAGACACCAAGTCCCTCTCAGTTTTTCAGTTTTGGATGCACCACCTTTGTAACCGGAGGGCTGGTCCCTCACAATTCCCCCAAAAGGAAATAGAAAATCCTCTTGTGAGAATGAGAAACAATCAGTCCTCATAAGTGCAGAACAGGGATGAGAAGCTTCGCAGTGCAACTGCTCTACTGTGAGGGTTGAGGACTAAATGTATAGTGGCCAGCAGTTTGTACTGTAAGACAGGCTCAGCAACAGAGAAACACTCCTCAAATTAACCAAACAAAATTCCCTGCTCACGTGCCTGTTTCTGCCTGTCTCCTGCACCTCAACCAGCGTATTGCATCTGAGGCATGTTTAATATTATTCTACAGTGAGTGCTGAAGAGCTGAAGTATTTGGAGAGGGAGCTCAAGTTACCAATTTGTGATGGCAACATCAGGAAATGTTCCTGTATTTCCATTCTCAGCAACATTAGTTCACCAGCAGACTTGGCTACTGAGATGCAATGAAAGAAAAAGCTGCGAGTGTAACACTTTCCCTGATAGGAACCTCTTCACAGTTCACTGAAAGAGCTCAAGGAAACCTGGATGCTTCTGCACAACTTTAGTGTGGCAGCCGGGTACCATGACCGCTGCTTGTTTATATTTAATGACTATAACATTATGGTACCATTTGTTTATTTAAAGATGAACTCCTGTGCTCAGTCAAACTTTAGACACATTATTTAAACATAAGCCAATTTGTCAATCACGTATCTGCGGCTATTTCCCTCCATAAATAGTTAATAGTTGAAGATAAATGTTTGCAAACAAGATTTTTTTTCCCCTCAAGATTCATTTTCTTCTCCTGCTCAGTTATATTAAGTGGTCATTGTAAGTTTCTGGTTTTAGTAATTTATTTTAGAATCTCTTTTTTATTTATTTGGGAATGTCCATGACCAAACAGCTCAATGCATGGATGACAAGCATTCAGCATGAATCACATAAAAGAAGAGAGGGAAGGACAAGGAGGAAAGCATTCACACACAAATTCACAAAGATGACTAAAAAAGAAAAAAAATAAATAAACAATCCATTCTTCAGGCAGTGTCAGAATGAGAGGTAAATACAATGTAAACCATTTTTAACCCATTAACTGGTCAGGATAAACAAATGAGATTTACTTCAGCTGGCTAAAATGCATTAGAGCTGTACCTGTTTCTCTTCACTTTGATTTTAGCATTCATTAGGAATACACTGTTTTTCCCAGATAAAACGTATCCTGATTCAGCTGCAGCATCTCAGAGCCTCCTGTTTCTCTCTTTAAACACTACTCAAGAAGTGCTATAAGTCTTGCCAGGGATAAAATGGGAAAAATGAAACAGAGTGCTGCAAATCTTATTCTGAAATGAGACTGTCTGAAAACCAGAAATTTCAGTACATTTGCAACAGTATCAACACTTTTCCCCTCATCAAGTGTGGAGATATTTTTTAAATTTTGTTGGATTTGGAAGATTGTTCAGGTCTCTGCTCTGAATCGGCTTGAACTGAGATTTATTAAATATTTATTGTGAAAGACAAAGTCAAGCAGAGCAAGGATTTGAACCTGCAGTTCCTTCATCCCATGCAAACATCCTACCCTTGCCAATAGGTCCCCCTGCTTGCATGCACAGCTTCAGCTTTGCCGTGTTACCAACACAAACACGAAGGATTGGGGTCTTAAATATCCTGCTGTTGTCCTTTTCAATTCTCTGTCTTTCATGCTTTTTCCCTCTCCTAAATAACAGTTTTGAAGCTAAAGTAAAAATGAATTTATGTCAAGGGGAAGGAAATATCTGAAACTTAGCTGGATTTCCACAGAAATATTGTTTTTTAATCTATTTTTTACTGAACTTAATTGTTAATATTCAAAGCATTAGTAAAGTTTTCACGATTCCTTTCCTGATGTATGAGCAGATTATCAGTATATGGAGAAGAATTCAAATGTGTTTTGACAATAGTCACCCTGTCTGATGCCTGATGAAGGTAAAGATTTTTTAAAATAAAAATACAAAAATATGCATATAACTTTATTTTTAAAGGTGCTAGACCTTTAGAGGTCACTTTAGAAGACACTGTTTAAAATTGCTTGCTTTTGAGGACAGGACATTGAGGGTGGATTCAGCAATTCAGTTTCTTCCAGCGTATTGCTCTCTTAAATTATACCATTCCCTGCTCTGTTCCTAAAAGACCTTATGTGCCATGGGCCCCAACTGCTGATATACTGATTTTTTATTATTATTTTTTTTTTTTTTTCTGGAAAGGTGCTGTGTGCCTGTGAGTTTGTTACACATCAATGGCACTGGGCACTGCTCAGCCTCTCCTCAATGGGAACTCGAGAAAGTCAGGAGTGAGACAATACTTTAGTGGGAGACCAGGAAATACCAGGAAATCAGGGTGAGGGAACATCTTCTGCTTAAACCCATGATGTGGTGGTGGCACAACCAGCAGTGTTCTGCATTTTTTTGAGCCTTTCTGGTTTGTAATTTTTAGGTCTATTAGTACTCTTCTAATACTAAACTGTTAGGGACTACAAAGACTGAAGAGCAGTATCTATCTCTTTGCTTTGTATCGCACCAGGTGCAGAATCAGTCTATAACTCATATCATTATTATATACACAAAAAATAAGGATGAAATCCTCACTAACTTGCAGGCGTTCCAGTCATATCCTGGAAACATGATTTTTTTGTTTCAAAGGGTTGCTGCACCCTTCCCTGCAGAAGGGTGGACACGTAGGCTGGACTTACCATGTCTTATTGCTGCACTTTCAGGTTGAATATGTGAGCCCAAAATTAAAGCCTTTGTCAACTCCCCTTTCTATGTTTCCTTGGTGACAGTGGTGCAACATTGGGCAACTAGGCTAATCCAAAATGTAGTTATTTAAACATTTATTATTTTATAACAGTGCGTTAAAATTTAAACACATTTTAAAGCTATTCCAGCTGCTTCTTATTAACTCTATACTATCAATAGCTGACCTGGAAGGAGTTAATCACTTCTTCCTAATTTTCTTTTATAAATATGTGATTAGCCTGAATTATTAGGAAGGTACAATAGCTTTATTCTTGCTGTCAACTATGTACAGAGAAGTTGGGATTAGTAATCTTCAGGGATCAGGAGCTGACTTGGTGGAGGCAGGCAGGATGGCTAACTTTTGAACCTAAGAGGGCTTTGCTGGGCAAGGGTGACAGCTGTAGCATCTTTAGCCTGGATTTGAATTTGAATTCTATCTACCAGTGCAGCAATGCTATGACTTGGCAATATGTTATAATAATCTTTATGACACAAATGTCGGGGGCTTTTTGTTACATGTCCTCAAAGAGATTTAGGTAATTAATGTTAAATTGATGATACAAAACCTCCATTCTATCTCTCTTACTAATTCTGTTCTACTGTAAATAGACAGAAATATTCACAGGCTAGTAATCCCAGTGCTGTTTAGGGGTTTTGATTTCTTTTTTGTCATGAGTGTGAGGTCATTAGTTGCTGTAAGATATTAGTCTCTGGATCTGAAAGAGTTTGTATTGAAAACATGTTGAAAAAATAGAGATGGGACCTGAATGCATTCTCCTGCTGAGAAGGCCATATACTACTTCATACTGTGGGCTTAAGTGAGAAAATGGGCCAATGTGTCAGAATTTATCAGCTTTTCAACACAGTTGTGGACTATTAAATGTTTATGTAGCAGATGGAAACAGTGGAGAAATACAGTGCATAGCACACATGCCGTGTTGGGCCAAGAGGAAAGGAAATTCTCCAGCCTTCTCTCTTTGCTGTACTATGAACCTATGACCCTATTGCCCAGAGGCAAAAAAGCTACCTGCAGAGATGTCAGCAGTATGGAAAAAAGGGATTACAGTGAAGCACAAACACTCTGCTCTGCAGAGCTGCTTTTGTAAGGCCTTTAGGCTTTTTGTTCATTTGGCTCCGTCTTGGCAAAAATGTTTAGGAATTATTTCAGGGAGACTAGGGCATAGGGATCAAGCAAAATGAGTGAAATTAAATAAGTGGAAAATAACTCAGGATGGAATACTTGGAATGAGCTTTCTGGCAATGGAATGGAACGGGCCAGAGAATTAGTGAGAAATGCAAACTATGAAAATCCCATTTATGGGAAAGTTCAGGTAAAATAGTATATTCAACAGGGAAAAGTACTCTTGTGCCAAGCAGGAGCTCAGACCTGAAAATAATTTCAATGGCCTTATGCTTGATATGTGTATTTTGTTAGGAACCGAGTTTCGTTTTTCTCAACGGGAAAGAGCTCAGAGAGAAACCTCAGCCTAAGTTTTTCAGTCAATTAGCATATTCTTTAATTAATGAATTAAATTAGAGAATTAAACTTGGGCAATTGGTGAGGATAGATAGCAGTGTTGTAAATTTTACACTTTGGGGATCCTTTTGCTCTGCCCTTTCCTTCCTAAATGATTGGTTAATAAAACTGACTAATGAAGCATGTAGATAAAAGGTAAAATTTTCAAATGCATCTAATTGACTTAGAATCCAAAGCCAAGGGGATTTATTGTGCTTAAGTCATTTAGATGCCTCTGGAAGTTTTACTCATCTATTCCATTGTTAACATTGATAAAATAATGAACTCTTACAGTCCACAAGGGGAAAAAAAAAAGTAAAAATAAGATTACTTATGGACTTCAGGAACTGAATTGACCAAAGTGATAGCTTCACAGATATTGTGGTTGAAACTTGCCTCAGAGCTCCTGGCAGTTTACTCCAAATATGCATGAAATAACAAAATATTTAACTGGCACTACATTAATACATGATGCTCTGTAACATCTTCTCACTCACAGAGAATCTTGGGATCATCTCCTACAAGCCCGTGTTGCTGTAAAGGCAGTTCCTAAGTCAATGGTCTGTCTTATTCTCTCTCGGTAATGTTAGATATGGATTGTCTACACCTTTGAAATGCTAATTTCCTTTTGAACAGTGTGTTTTAAGGGTGTTCCTAGAGAGACACTTTTCCCCGCCCAGATGCCTTCTTTGTAGTTTCTTGAGAAACTGATGAACTATCTCTTGTTTTGTACTTCTCTAAGTCTGGAAACTCAGTTTTTGCTACATTGCGCCAGGGCTGCACCAGCAGGTGCACTCCCACATGTTAAGTAGCACAGCCCCTCTCACGCCCAGTGATCTCCAACTAGGCCAGTCCCAGGTAATCACCTGAGTTTGTTGAAAAATAAATACAAATTTACTAAATCTAAAATGAATAAAGGACTGTCCAGGCTGCATTGATTATGGAGTGGAAGAACACAAAACAGCAGGTGCCATGAGAAGGAATGTGAAGAAACCATTAAATGGGGAGCCTCCATGAGCAGGACTGAGGTTAGGCAGTGGACCAGTTCCTTGGTTTACCGTGTTTAGCCTCAGAATTTATTAATACATTCACTGGTGTTCACAGTGTTTTCAGCCTTGTTTCCAAATTGTAGGGTATATATATTGTGACGACAGTGGTATTGTTCATTATGCTATATCAAAAAAGCCATGCAGCAAGATGACTTCCAGTAGTTCAGCTTGTCTGGATTTTATGTGCCTACTCATAGGCCTCCACAAATCCTCTTAAATTATTGGCATTGTATTAATGTGTTAGCTTCAGTTTAAGGTGGCCTTGAAAAGCTATTTTTTGACCCTAGCTGTGTGTTAGTCTTTGTGTAACAACTCTGAAAGAAAGGAAGAAATGCGTAAACATTGCTCTGGGAGGCAGTTTTAGAAAAGCTTGAGGCTAATGGGTGATTTCCTATTTTCATCCTCTTTGTTCAAGATAAAATGGACCAAATTCAGAGGTTCCATATTCATTCAGTTCTCACTCAAAATTTCTATAGGTTTGAGACCATTTACCAGCCTGGGTAAAGGTCAGAAAATAGGATCAGCAGATAGAGACTTGGGTAAACAGAAGTTTTCCCATTTCTATTAAAATGCTTAATTTTTAAAACCTTTCGTGTTCAGTGCTGCTGAGAGCATCATAGTTTACATCACAGCATCATCTCAGAAATACAGAGCAATGATTCAGCTTCTGAGATGAATCCACTTTGTTTCTATCCTCATTTTCAGATGAAAACATTTTTGACATTTGAGGACAACGTGCATTAAAGGTTTTATGCTACAGAATGTTGAGATACGCAGGTAAGAACTTCCTTATTTGAACCAAGGGAGCTCCTCACATTAGTCACACTAATAAATAATAGACTGTATCTACTATTATCCTCTTTGAAAGAGACCTCCCTGTGCTCAAGAAATCTAGTGTTGGATTCTTCCTTTTGAATTGCTCATTCAGGTTTGGATCTTGCTTTACAAGCAGCTGCTATGAGTTACTAGTGTTTGTAGGAATAGAAAAGGGGGGGGGGGGG
>NW_009953299.1:2052731-2055204 GCF_000747805.2 Chaetura pelagica
GGGGGGGGGGAATTGCTTTTTAAGTGTTCTGTTTCCTTTCATTAAATGTCCAGCAAATTCCCAGTTGAAGAAAATCTTATTTCAGCCCCCTTCCCACTTTCTGCCTTTGCTCTACAAACTTTTTTTTTTTTTTTTAAATTTTGTTTCTAATTCTCTAAATACATGCCAACTCACTACTTATCTTAAGCCACCATTTCATTTCCATTGTATTAGTTCCCCTTTGCAGGATGTTTCACAAACAGACCTCAACAATTGCCATTACAGTAGCATACCTTGGCCTCTACTAAAAGCCCAGTGAGAATCAATGACTTTTTATTTAAAAGTTGTTACGTGTTATGTTCTCCTTCTATATATATCTGGTGAGGACCAGAGCCCCCTCCCCCCAGCATATCTGAACTGACTCTCCTTCAAGTTGTGCCACACAGCAGAACAGCCCTGGTTTACCTGGTCTCCCACGACAACAGACTTGATGGCAGCCAAAGAGATCGAGAGGCAGCCGAGCGTGACAGCCGACATCAAAGGGAGAATGCCACACCTTGATCCAGCCTTCACTCTACCTGCCGGGGCAAACTTATTAATGTGACCACCCTGAGAATTCAAAGGAGCAAAGGCACACAGGCACACAAAACCCAACCGCTCAAAATTGAAAATGAAAATAGAAGTCTAGACAGCTTTTCTTCAGAATTTGTTGCTGCTGACCTAATTATTTGGATCCTGTGCTTTATCTTGCTCTTTTCAAAGAACAAGAAGAATAGTTAATTTTGCTTAACAAAATAATTGACTGTCATAATTGTGGTGTTGTGGGGTTTTTTACCTCAACAATAATGTTTTAGTTAAGCAGCTGTCTCTTTCTATACAGCTGCTAATGACCAGGCTGCTTATACAATGAATTAGTTATTTCTTTGTTTCCTTGCTGGACCATTTGGACTAACTTAACCTGCTGAAGATTTTGCATACATGCATGTGCTGTAATGATTGATTTTGTCTATGATGTCTTGATCTGTAAATAAAATCTTCTTTTTATTCCTGATTTGCCACACGGAAAAGCTACAAAGAAGAGGATAATCAAGAGATGGATTTGTCTGAACAACCCGGGTTACTTTGTTTTTTGAGATCGGATGGTTATATATTGCATATAGGAAGAGTTCAAATTCTGGAGTTCGACATTTGCAAACTGTGAGCCTGTTCTGTTTTTGCAAAATTGGGGATTAACTGGGAGCAGGCCTTAGTCATCCAAATTGTACAGACTTTTGGGATGGATAATGCCATTTAAATGAATTTGGTGAGCTCTCTGTCCCAGTTGATGGATGGATGACATTTCGATGACTTTAGTGGTAAAATGGTTGTGAAAAGTTTTGACTAATATAAAGTGGAAGTTTTGTAATAACTTTAACGAGCTCCACAATTTCTCACATTTATAGTGTCTTCCATCTTGTAAATCCCTAAGCACTTCACAACAATATAAAGTACCAGAGAAAAGCAGCTACCTCTAGGGCAAAAAGTGGTGACCAGCTGGCTTCCAGCAAAGTACATAGCAGCAAAATGAGAAGGAAATGTCATTTTGGCCAAGTAAACTGGATTATAAATTAAAAGTAACTATTGTATTGCCTAAAGGAAATGCTTTGTTAAACTCTGTGCCCCTTTTTCATTCCCCCTTAAAGAAAGCACTGTGAATGAAGAGCATGTTCTGGTTATTAAATGATTTGTCTATCTCAGCTTTTCCCCAACTGTGGTCTGGAGTACATTTATTAGTGGTTTGTGGAGACTTTCTGGTCAGGGTGGCGAGACAACTGCAGTTTTTAAATGGTGTTTGTAGCTTCATGTAGCCTCACCCAGGATTTTTCTATTGCCTCAACTCCCACTGAGAATTCCAGTGCCATATGGTGTAGAAGGGAATACAAGCTCTTAGAAATGCTGGGGATACAGGATACTCAGGAAACTCACTTCTGTGGTCAAAGTCAAATCTGGGACACTTCTGCAACTTGCATATTGAATTCAAACGCCGCAGACCCTGCAGGTTGACACGATGGCTAACATTCAAAAAGAGAAAAAAATTAAACTACATAACATTTTTGTGTGGTAGGAACAGGACTGTTAAAGAAGGATTGAGCCAAAACTGACTCCTAAACCCTTATTTAGTTTTATTTGGACCTAGTCGAAATGACAACAGGAGAAACAAAAAAGGGGAGTGTGGAGAACCGGCCTCCACAGAAGATAGGTCTCTCACTCAAATTGACTGCAACAGAGAGAAAAATTAAACTACATAACATTTTTGTGTGGTAGGAACAGGACTGTTAAAGAAGGATTGAGCCAAAACTGACTCCTAAACCCTTATTTAGTTTTATTTGGACCTAGTCGAAATGACAACAGGAGAAACAAAAAAGGGGAGTGTGGAGAACCGGCCTCCACAGAAGATAGGTCTCTCACTCAAATTGACTGCAACAGAGAGACTGATGAAAAGAAAGGGGGGGGG
>NW_009953299.1:2055420-2061343 GCF_000747805.2 Chaetura pelagica
AGCCGTCCCAGCCCAGCTCCGGCCGCTGCAGCCGCGCTCCCGTGTCCCTGCCGGCACCCTGGGCTTGTCGCCTGTCGCCCTTCATCAGTGCAACTCCGGCCACAGCTCCAGCTTCGCAGCCGCCGTTGCGGTTCCCGCCGTCGCCTCTTCGACGCCGCCGCTGCCGCAGTTCCAGCCTGAAGCCGCTGCAGCCGCCGCCAAACTCACCCGCGGGTCTGAGCCGGAGACTGGTCAGACTTACTGACCGAGAACTCTTTTATCTTTTTCTGCGTTCCTTTCCCCGGGCAAAAATAACCAGCCACACTCCCGCACGCACCTCGTCTGCCCTACAGGGGAAACGCTCCGGGCTCTACCCCAGCCAGACCAGCGCTGCTTTCTCTCTCTTTACCGCCACGTACCGCGCTCAAACACCCGCTTCACAGGTACAGATGTTATACACCCCAAATTTTATCTCCGGTAACCACATTAGCATATCCAGTCCGCCCCCTCTTTTAAAAAGATGTTACAGTGAAGAATTTCCAGCCCGTGGTCTCTGTGTTGGTGCCGGTGCGCGCGCACCTGGGCGGAGCTTGTGTCCTCGAGCCGCGGCCCGCGGAGACGGCTGGGCTGGGACAGACCCGCTGGGAAAGCAGGACCAGCCAACTGGGGGCTGTTCCTTCTCTGATTGAGGAGAAGGGGCCATCCGTGATTCAACTGGAGTTTTTATAGCCCGAGTCGAACTCGGACTGCAACAGGGAGAAAAAGAGGCTATAATTTACTAACTGTGCCCAAGTAACATGTTAATTTTAAGTGTCTTTCTTTAACATTGCCTTAACAATATTTTTCCATAAGGATTATAAATAGAGTCTATTATAAGGGTCAGAGGATCACAGAATTGTTGGAGTTGGAAGGGACCTCTAGAAATCATCAAGCCCAACTCTCCCACTGAAGTAGGATAACCTAGAGCACCTTACACAGGACTGCATCCAAGTGGGTTTTGAATATCTCCAGAGATGGAGACTCCACAACCGCCCTGGGCAGCCTGTTCCAGTGCCTTGTCACCCTCATGGTAAATACATTTTTTCTTATGTTTAAATGGAACTTCCTGTATTCCAGCTTGTACCTGTTGCCCCTCATTCTGACACAGAACTGATGAGATGAGCCTGTCTCCATCTTGCACCCACCCTTTAGATACTTGTATACATTGATGAAGTCTCCCCTCAGCCTTCTCATCTCCAGGCTAAAGAGTCCCAGCTCTTTCAGCCTTTCCTCATAAGTTGATTGTGAAATTGAGAGAAGATATTGTTCATGAGAAAATTCTTACTTAAAACTGTTGAATAGTGTAAATGTGTTTAGAACCGTGAAGCTGTTTAATAAACACTGTCTAGTCTAAAACCTGGCCCAAGCCTGGTCAAAACTGACTGTTCCTGCATAGGTGTACTTTGAAAGCCCATACCTAAGATGAAACAGGATGAGCTCCTGCAAAGAAAGATCTCAAAATGTAGCAAGGATAGATTAACCCAGAGCAGAGGGTTAAATCTGAGTTCCTTTCAGTGTCTATGTAACTTTCTTCATTTCTTGCCTTTTCTTCAAGAAGAACCGAAACTGAACGGAATTACTGTGAAATGCAATTATATTCTGGTTTTGGTAATTTGGTTTCAACATTTCAAAGTAGCTTACAGATTTTTGCATAATAAACTCCAAACACCTCATACTTCATCACATTCTAATTATGAATCTGGTAACATCAGTCAGTCTCTGGGATAGAAGTCGGGAGGCTTGTGTGTGTGTCTAAGTCAAATGAGTTTGAAATTTTGTTTTGTGTCCTGCAACAAATATAACAACATCGTTCCATTGCCCTACCTGTGACATAAATGCTACCAGTGAGGAAATAAGATACTGATCTGGAATTTTCTGGCCCAGTTTGGTCACATGTCTGCATTTATTTGCTTACCATTTATCATCTATAGCATGCTAATTTTACATTATGATTTCCAGGGTGATTAGCATGGCTTTTTAGCCGTATATTCTTTCCAACTTTCATTGCACACTTCGAACTTAGATAACATGTAAATATTTCCATTCTGCAATGGTTTTGACTGTGTGCTCTTTGGATTTGGCTACTCTGTGAAGTAAATAGTGGAGTTGGTTGAACTCTTCATAACAAATAATTCATTCAGCAAATTCAGCTCTTCTGTAAATGTAATGCATACGAGCTGATTATGATTTTCCCAAATTAGTTCATTATTTGTAATTGTCTGCCGAATTGCTTCTGTGAGCAAACTGTATCCTATGGATTACCTGGAATTTGAACACTAGTGATTATTTACTTTAAGTTATTCCTTGTGTGTGACTGTTCACCTCATTTTATTTCTGGTCCTTGGCTGGATAGATTTTGAGAATCAGGTGCCTTAGGTGGATTTTTTTTTTTTGTCAAGAGTTTAGTGTGATGAGAATAAAATGTCTCTGGAATCAAGATAGAAAATAACAGATCTGTGGAGGAAAGATGGAGGGAAGAAAGTGAGGAAAGGAGGGAAGTGAGGGGAGGAAGTGAGAGACGAAGAGGGGGAAGGGAGGGAGGGTGAAAGGAAGGGAAGAAGGGAGGAAGATGTCTTATCTTTAAAATAACTTTGTATTGAGGTAGATACATATATCTGAAAACAATTTATTAAATTAATGGATTACTGTTCTCAGTAGCACTTCATATTATTGAAATTAAGATCTACTAAAATTACAGTAGTTTTGTGAGGCCTTATCTGGTACGATACCTAATCAGTAATTGGCTTTGCCAAGAACAAGAGATTAATAGAGAAGTGAAGTGCTCATGCACCTGTGTCTGCTTGTATCACACAGACTATTAGACCATTAGAACCTGCCACTTCAGGGAACTAAATAATACCTTAAAAGTTCCTACTTGGTTTTGAAAAGGAGAGAGTGTTTACCTTGAAGTGGAAAGAAAACAGCAAAATTATTTCACTGAGGTGAAACTGTTGATCACTGGCCATACTGCAGATAGATCCCAACCTTCCAGGTTCCTAAGTTGGTGACATATCCATAAGACATGACTGTGGCACAGTCAATGCATATTCTTAAGGCCATATGAGAAGCTAGGGACCAGGTCTGGACCATTTAATTCTTTTTGCCTCTCAACAGGAATTGTTATTGCATTCTCCAAACCCTGCCTATAATGACAATCTGCACACTTTAATGTATCTGCCAAGCACATGGGTTGAATCTGTTAAACTGTATTTTATATACCTTCATCATTCACCCAACACTCCTCACGGTCGCCAATCAGGTGTACATGTGTGGGGCTCTGCACCAAGTACCTTTGCCAACATACCTGCAGGAGGAAATTTAACGTCTGATCTAGATTTTACATCTGGCTGGGCTTTATGTGTGCACCTGTGATAGAGACTGCATCAAGGGCACATCAATGAATCTTCTGTCTAACCTGGCCAAACTCTTGTTTTCTTTATCTCAGGAGTTCCATTTTGAGAGCTGTACTGGCTCTTTTTCTATCTTAGGCAGCACAAGGTAAAGATCACTTCAGGCACTACAAGTTCTTTCCCCTTCCTTGAACCAAGACACACCCTAAAAGAATGAAAACTCAGATAGTAACTAAATATGTGTGCACCCACACACACATACATACTTCACTCCAATAATATCCTAACTATAGCCACTCTACAGCCAGATTCACATAGGATGGGCACATATTTGCACCAGATTTAGACCTAAAAGCATGTCTAATTCTGTGAAGTCACAGGCATATTCATTTCCTGGTTTTAACACGCTCATATGGCATGTAAAGTTTTGAAAGGTTAGGCTGAAAAGATCATAAGCCATGTTGTTAGCATGTGTGAGATTTTGTAGCTGTTTGTAAAGTGCTGAGATCTGAAGATGGCAGGTGCTATATAAGTGCCATGTATTATTATTTGTAATATTATTGTTCAATTAGCTGTCAATCACTTGCATAAATGAAAGAAGATTTTAATGTACAGTTCTATCTTTCCTATGTTTTCATTTAATCTCTACAGTCATCATTATATTTACTTGGACTAGATCTATAATAACGAACACAAACATGGAAGTTTGTTTTGGATCTGTTACTGATACTATGTTTTGTTTAAAGAGAGATAGCCCTCTGCTATTCATATGTGGGACCACTGCTGAAAGTCAGCCATCAAATACATTCACAGCTGTACCCTAATTCACTGTGTGTGAGGGTATGTACCTCCCCTTGAGACATGGTGAAAGAAGTGGTTAATACTTAAACTGGCTGGAAAAGGGACCACAGTGGTCTCTCCATCCTGTAGGAATTAGGCCAGCTGTGGGGAGTTAATTGCTTCCTATACACACCCCTCCATGCATAACATAAAAGGGTTGTGTTGAGAGGGCCTTGGCTTGGTAAGGAGACCATGAAAGGAAGGAGGCTGAGTCCAGCATTAGAAATCATATACAGAGCTAGATGGTGTCCTGCTCTCTAGTGCTTTCCAGTAGGCAGTGCTTAGGCTGAGGAGAAACAAACTACCCGTATGTGAGGGCTGCTGCTGAAAAGCAACTTTCTGCTTGCTCTTGGCCTTTGAAACATGGCATTTTTCCTGGCTGACCTCACTTTCCAGAGTGGTGCTCCCTATGAAATGCTGAGATTCTGTTGTCTCTCTTTCTGGTGGTGTGTCAATAGATCAAACTATGCACCCAGGTGCACTTCAGAGCACCCGTGTGTTGTCAGGACAGGATGGATCCTAAATTATGGGAATTAAGTAGGCAGATAGTGGGTATTGCTGGTGATATGTATACAGAGAACTAGGTATGTATACAGGAAATTGGGTTGTTCAGGCTGTCTGTTGCTATTAGGAAAGTTGCATTAAAGGATATTCAGATTCTGAGAGAAAATTCTGGTTTCTTAATAGCAAATATGATGCAGAAGTATAATTTTTTCATTCTACTTTAATTTATCTCCTGCTTCCAATAGTTCTATGGAGTAGCTCTTGAGTTAAGAGCCCGATGCTTTCTGTTTATTGTCCTTGTAGTTTAACATTACCTGTTAGCTGGCCATTATGCTCTGAATTTAAGTTGCAGGAGTGTTTCTAGGAAAAAAGAACATTGGGTGTTGGGACCTGAATGCCATGATCTAACTAGTGCCTGATCTGTTTGATGCAGGGCTGCTGATTCCTGCACTGCTCTGTATGTGGCTATTGGGGCTGACTGTGTCCTTGCTCAGAGGCCCTGGCACACCAATATGAACAGAGCATCTTCTGTGCTGCAGTGGAGGGCGTGCCTTGCTAATCCATCTCCTCAAAGAGTGGGGTTTCTTTTACCTCTTGGGCCCTGACAGGCCTGTTCAGGGGGTAGGATTTGGCCCTTTGTGAGCTGATTATCCGTTCCCTTGACATAACATAAAGCTCTAGGATTTACGGCTATATAAGAAAGTAATAATCTTGCTGGGATATGTGGGGAGTTACATACAGTATGTAAATCCTATCTTGAGATAGGAATATGTTCCTTTGAGAGTACAGCTGTAAGATACCTGCATTATGAAACCTGAGTCCATGTAAAATGGCCTGGTTTCATTACAAACTTGAATCTCACTTTATATCACTTGAAAATTTTGTATGGTTTGTGAACGTTTCAAAGCAAAACTGGGCACAGGTACAAATAATACTTTTATTCCACCTTATCATGCAAACTTCATAGCAATATGCAAGTTTGACACAAAACCAGATTATGTGCAAGACTTTTCACTGGGTGTTTTGATACTGTTTTAAAAACTCATTTTGGTGGTGTTTGCCTGTCTCAAAGTGCAATTCAGCAGCAACAAGCCAAGTGAAATCTTTGGGAAAACCTCTATAAAAGCACTGTGATCCGAAACAGCCAAGTTCTGCACAGCTGCACTACAGAGTAATGGGCAAGGCTTTTGCTGCTAAGCTTGATGCAGCCA
>NW_009953299.1:2061360-2082540 GCF_000747805.2 Chaetura pelagica
AGGAATGCAACTCCTCTGGTTTCCATTTCTGCCTGAAGGGGAGCATAGCTCAGTGAACCCACAATGAGACTTGGGGGAAAGGAAAACTAAATTACATTCAAAGAAAGAAAAGAAGCCTTCTGCTTTCTTCTTCCTTTTTTTTTTTTTTTTCTTTTCTTTTTTCCTTAATGGTTGAGTGATTCTGATCTCTTCCACATAACATAGATAGGGTTACAACAAGCCTTTCATTATAAGCCTAATATTGAAAGCGACCCCCACCAAAATTTGCCAAGGCAAAAACCAAGCTGTCTGAAATTTCACAGGCAGCAGTTCAGACCAGACTATTCCCTCCTGGTATATTTTCTAAGGTATGTAAAGAGGAAAGGAGGAGGAAAACAGAGAAAGTATGCAGCAGGAAATAAGCTCCTCTAAAAGAATCAAGTTTACCCTACTACATATGCCATGTTGTGCTATTATCACTATCTGATGTTCTTAAATATAGTCTTCCAAATTAATTTTCTTTACAAGCAAGAAAATGCTGAGCCTAATGAGATGTGGTGTGTATCATTAGGTTTGTTAAATAGTTCAGACAGAGGAAACAATGTGAACAGCGGGAGAATTTGCTCTCTGCCCTGGTCTTTGATTAGGGTCACTTCATAACAGGTGACTCTCGTCAAAGCCTGGAATTGGTGCTATGCTTTGATTCTGGAGAATAGGGGTGGTCTTGCATGCTGTTTGAAAAAACTCTGGCAATGCTGATTAAAACAAGTTATTGCTTAGATTCAAGTTAGACTCTGCTTCCCTTTCCCACTGGAAACATATCTGCAAGATTCCACGTATTTGTTATTGAAAGCTGAGAAACTACACTGATGAGGACTTAGTGATAGCAGCAAGAAGTTATATCATCTTGTAACACCACAGTATAGCTCTCTTTGGTGAGAATGAAAAACTTCAGTTTTCAGTTTGTCCTGAATGTGGAAATGGCTGTGGAAATGGCAAAGGTGTCAATGAGAAGTCACTGCTGTTACCTGGTATCTTCAGTCTGACTAGTACTGACCCAGTAAGTGAAGTGTGACAGTGGACTGTGAAATTGCACGGGGCAAACTTGATTTTTTTCCCCACTCTCATAGAATAAATTCTAGGAGATTCATAACCTCAGAAATAGAGGAAAAAAATAGAACCATGCCAAGCCATTTTAAATTGGACTTCATGATAAACTGAGATTTGATATTCCTGGATAATTACTAATGGGAACACTTTCCCTTTAATTATCTTGTGGTCACCATTTCAAAGGTGATTAAAGCTATTCTTCACTAGATGTGGTTATAGATTTAATGCAAACCTGGTCTTTCTTGTGGTTTTATCACAGCAATTAAATCTGGCTTGCACACAGACGTTGTGTGGCATGAGGGATTTCACCAAGCAAAATGATTTTACCCTTCAGGCAATGTTAAATTTAGGAAAAATATAATTAATTATATCAGACAGGTATCTATTATATATCATGCACACATTCCTAGAGACTGGGGGGCCACTTCTACTCAAAACAGAAACAGTCATTCCTTCTAGCTCTGGTCTTAAGTACAGTAGCAACTGTTGCCTGTTTAGACATGTCTTAATATGATAATTTTTATTATTTGAAACAAGCAATCATCCATACTTTGAGAAGAAACAATAGAAAAAAAAACAAGTTTTGAATGCAAATTCTCCCTTCTTACCCCATTTTCACCGAGTGTTTCATGGTTCTTAACTTATTGTACCCAGCAGTTGTGTCTTGGAAATAATGCAGTGCTAGCCTATTATAGGCTACGAAATATGTTTCTATTTACCTTCTATCTGCTGATTGTAAGATTACCTGGTTGCATTTTATTTTTTTCCCCCTGGACTACTTTATGGGATTGTTGCTAACTTATCTAACACTGTGCAATCCCTCAGCCCACAAATATCTTCTGATTTAATTAGGGTCTTAGGCCTTCTACTAAAGACAAAAGGCTGCATTTTCAAAATGCAAGTAAGCACTCGAGACACCCATGTCACTGATACTGCATGCTACTGAAATGTCTTTCATCAGTGAATCTCAAAGCATTTAAAAAACATTTGCAAAGCATCAGGGAGAGGAAATGTATATCTAGATTACAGATGCATGAACTGATAGACCGTGTAAGTTATAGATATGCCATGCTAAACGTCAAACTACTCTACTTCTGATTACATAAAAAAGATAGTGTTTGAGATACATGCATGAGATGGGCATTTTCATTGTTGGTGAGGTTCCTCCCTAATCCTCAGGATAGTTTACCTGTAGGGTACGAGAGCTGGATTTAAAATGCTGCATCTATATGCAAGCATAACATGAAAATTAGGAGATAAAGCTAACTTTTCTTGTTTTGCTTTTCTCTAATGCTTCATAGAAGTTTATTCATCTACCTGATTAAAAGAAAATAAAGTAAAATATTTAAAGATTGTCCTAAGGAAAAAAAAAAAAAAAGTGTTAGAGAACTAGTTTTACAGTTAAATTATTGAAGTAGAATGCTGTTTGGGAAAATAAGCTGTGAAATCTTACAGAGCTGTTACCAGATTTCATCTGTATCTTCTTTTATTGTTTCTTTTTAAATTCAAAAGCCTTAGTTCTTGAAAGAGTCTTGGAAGTATTACAGCATTCAGAGCAGTGACATTGTAAAATATAGGGTACTAATCACAGAGTAGCTGTGCAACATACAGCTTTTTCTATCTGTCATATTTAATAACTAGACTATCATATCATTTGATTCTCATGTGCCAGAATCAGAGTCCTACCTCTCAACAGTTTGGAACCATGACAAAAATAATATCACTCAGCCAATCTCATCACTCAGGTGACCTTGGCCTTTGATCCAGTCAGATCTTATCAGATCTTCAGAGGGTCAAGGTACACCTGTTTTTAGTATTTTAGCATTTTAGCCTTAAGCTTTAAAGGGCTACAGGGGATACAGGATACTTGGAGGGAAAGGCTCTTTTCTGCGTGTGTGCCATTGAGTACGTATATGTATATTTGTAGGCATGTGCTTCTGCCTGGGGATGGAGGTATGTATAACCAGGCAGTCTGTTATTTAAAACTGAGTTTAATCAAAGCAAAATGAGCTGTTTTTTCTAACTGATTGATTTTTTAAATATTAGTATTTATTACGGATCACGTCCACATTTGAAAGTGCTGTTAATGAAGAATATGTCATTTTAAATGTCCTTGAAGCATGCATAGAGAAAGAGAGGCAGCTTGGCAGAACAGGTATCATATATGTGAAATGCATTAGAGCTTAACAGCACACAAACATGCTTTGCTGTATGGGAAACAGCATGATCAGGTGCACGTCTGCCATATTAAAGGATTATGAGAAATGCAGAGAAAATAATGCTTAATTCTGAATGTAAAATTATTCTCGTTTTTAAAAAAGTGTCTCTTGAAGCAACTGTATTATGAGATATAATGCTACAAAATCTTCTTGATTTGCCTCTGCAGAGACTATTAATGCTTATGACTGCTTAATTTCTCTTTCTGAAGCAAGAGAGAAAGCCATATGCTGGAATGTAGGAGGTTTGTAGCATGTCCATTTAGTCAGGAATAATATGCAGCCAGAGGCGCTGAAAATTACTATTCTGTTGATAAAAACACACCAAGCATTTCATTCCCAGCCATGAAGTATAGCATAAACTTTTGATGATCAATGCTGACTTCTATTGGAACGTTATGCTGTGTATACACCAGGTTAATGTGTATGCATTGTGAGCTATGGAGGTTTTATTATCATACAGATCATTGTTTGCTAACGGGAAGCTTAGAAGGCTGTGAAGATAATTTCTCATGACAATTATTATGTACAGTAAGTGTAGAAATTGTTTGCCTGTGACCCTCAGTAATTGTTAGTGAGGCATGTCTGCACATCTATCAGGGAGGAAATGAGGACTCTTCTTTTACAGAAATACAGTGGTTTTACTGAAATATATATGCTGAAGTGTTCCTGATGTTCTCTGTCCCAGCCCTGTTGTGTTATGATCCCACACAGCAGAGTAGATGATTTTTGTTATACGTAAGGATCAAGGCATAGTGGTTTTAATCTATTCAGTGTCAAATGGAGACTACAGTATTATGTAGACATTCTAATCTGTAATCTACAACCCACTGTTCTGGGTTCCAAGTAAGCATATCTTAATTTCATGGGTGGTTTTCAGTAACAAGGAAAACGGAACAAAAAGTTTCCACCAGTCGCACTAGACCAACATCTATGATCAGCAACTTACACCTGGGGCCCTTTTTTAAAATCCTGTCATATAACACCACTAATTTGGCTAAACTCATGGGACATTTCTGCTTGCAAAAGGACTGCTTGTATGAGTCCAGGTTATTGAATTAAACCTTTAATATTGCTCTAACAAGTTAGGAATGAACAGAAAGAAGCTCACTTTAAAGAAAATGGGAACAATTACTTGAGCTCTTTTCTTAGTTCAGTTGCAGTTTTCCTTCCAGTGCTCTCTCACTTTCTTTTTCTTTAATTTTCCCATTTGTGAGATGGTGGGAAATGATCAAGCTCATCCTGCATATATGTACTAAGGAAAATGTTGAGGATGACCCAACACTGCCTGTATCACAGCTTTTTTAAGGAGGTAAATGTGTTCATGTTTGGGAAGTGGTATAATGTGTGAATTGTCAGTTCTGTTAACAATGGCATTTTTATAAGTAATTCTTTTAAGTCAAAGTAGAATTTGCATTATAGCCAGAAGGCTCTGGGTTATTTTCTATCTACCCTCCTTTCCACACAGATGTAATAGTTTGGATGTTTAGATGGAACAAAACATAGTAGCCCAATGTATTGTGGTAGTCACTTTCTCCACAGCCTGCATAATCTTTCTGCATCCATCACAGACAATTAGGAGGGGATGCATAGATATGAAATGAGCCTGCAACATTTTCTTTGTTTGTTTTTTTTTTCTTTTTTTTTTTTTTTTTTTCTGCACCCCAAATGATAGAACATGTCAGGTGAACTGCAGGCTTCTCTAAACTGTAGAGCTTGCTGTTTTTCCTTACCCTTTTTAATCAAAAGAAAATTAAGCAGCAATCAAACCTTTTTCCTGCCAAAACTGTATTCTAACTAAATAGCTTGTATTCCTTCCATTTCCTGTCCATCCCCAAACACCAGCTCTGCACTCCTGATGAATTCATTTGGCCTTGTTCTTTGCAGCTCTAGATACTTCCATCTTTTCGTAAAATCAACAATGTTACTTCTTAAGGGGCAGGGCAAATAAGACAACAGATTGCTGTGGTCACTTCTCTCATCCTTCTCTTCTTCCTTTCCCACTGGGCTTGGATGTGCTCTGACCTTTCTGTGCACAGCATAGAAAGTGCAGTTAAATAAAAAACTCCTTTCTACAATGCACTATGTGCACTCCTAGATCTAAGAGCAGATTTCTGCCTCAAAACACAGACCTACACAATTCCTCACAGCCAATTGTCAGGTGTCCAGGAACATAGCTGAAGGTGAAATGCATTTGGTAGGTTTGAAAAACTACATTCCTTCCTTTTATATTGTCTGAGAGTATTCAATGGACACATTTAAGTTTTTGTATTGATTAGGAATTTCATGTATAGTGTCAATTAGGGAAGAGATGCAGTTACACATGTAGGAACAAAATCTCTGGGCATGTGAAAGGAATGATATCTGGCTCTTGGACTTTGTAGGTGTATTAGCTGCTAAGTCAAAAGTAAAATTTGTAAACAAACATGTTCTTAGCTTTGACCTTGAAAGTGCCATTTCCTTAATGGGACTGTCATATGATTAAAATGAAATTTGTGGACAGGACAGGGGACTTGCACTTCAAGTATAATTCCCTGTTAAGGGAATGATTTGGGTGTGACAACTGGGTAACAGGTAATCTTCAAATGTATGCAAGAATGAACTGAATGAGCAATCCAGCTTGGAGAAAATCTCATGACTCCAGGAAGACAAACAGTTGAGTGAAAACAGAAAGAAAACACACATGTGTTGATACTTCTCTTTTTTCCCTCTGGAAATGACATCCAGACATTGGCATCCTATTCCTTGGACTACTTAACACATGGGTTCATATGTTACTGTCAAAGGGTATTTAGTGGGTCACACTGGGAAATTGAGTATTGCTTCCATCCACTGTTTTGCAGCAGCACATGACTGCCAGGTACTATTTCCAGATCTGTATATAATCTTGCATATATCATAGATGATGCTGATACAGAAACCCATTAAGTCTGAGTCTGTCTGTCCTTATATATGAGACTTCAGTGAAGTGGGAACTTTGAGATGAGATCAATAGGAGGATCAGGCTATAAGAAGAGAGCTGAAAAGCCCTATTGATTGTTTACTACATAAGGAATGCAAAAAAAAAAAAAAAGTAGATTTTTAATGATGCCTGGTATTCTCAAGAAAATATATATTGGTAAAACAATTGTCAGGTGCCTTAAAATCAAGTGTTTTCTCTCGTAGTCTAAGCATTTACGAGGTTTCTAAATTTATTTCCTAGCCTGACTAGCCAAGTGACCTTTCTGAAGTTATTTATATTGTCTTTATATTTGTATTCAATTACTCAGCATAAATCAGAATGAGAATTCAAGGCCCTCTTTTGCTTTATCTTTATCAGTATGCAAGGAGCCTGATCCAAAGTCTGCTGAAGGCAGCAGATGGAGCCCTGTTGACATTAGCTGACTTTGACTCAGAGCACCATGTACACCACACCAAACTCTGGTCCCCTGGGTAGTGCATCCCAGTTCAGCCAAGTGAGAAATCATAAGGGTTTCCTGTTCAAGGGGCAATGGATGCAAACTGGAGCACAGGAGGTTCCATGTGAATATCAGGAAGAACTTCTTTACTGTGAGAGTGACAGAGCACTGGAACAGGCTGCCCAGAGAGGTCCTGGAGTTTCCTTCACTGGAGAGGTTCAAAACCTGCCTGGACACATTCCTGTGTGATGTGCTCTAGGTGACCCTGCTCTGCCAGGGGAGTTGGACTAGATGATCTTTTGAGGTCCCTTCCAACCACTAGGATTCTGTGATTCTGTGATTCTCACATACATTGAAAAATAAATAAATAAAGATTTGGAGTTCTCTCCACATCCTAGATATATAGGTGCTCTTGGTATTTGAAAAAATGAAAGCAAATATTCTGCTAGAAGCATATTTAAAGGATCCTGATTTCTTACAGGAGCATATGCTGTGGCACAGCGCTACCTGCTTTACCCACTGCAAAAACTTCAGACACCCTTTGGGTGTCCTATATTTTCAGATCTCAGAAGATTCCTATCACTTCTTTGGTTCATTAGTGAGCTTTTTTTGACCTGTTAAGATGACCAGAGGACAGTAATGTATGTGCCAAGCTACAGGAGGAATTCTCCCCACAGAGAATCAGTATGGTCTTTCTTCTCTGTTCAGTTGCCAATTTAAAAAGGACAAATTTATAAAATCTAATTAATTTAGGGACCTCTAACCTGAACTAGGATGAAACAAGTATGTCAGGGAAGAAATTCATCATTCATCACCCAAAGTCAATTGGTGATGTGAGCAAAGAAACCAGTCAGTAAACTCAGTCATTATGAGGAGGAGAAACAAATGATAAATGAGCGGTGTGATTGCATAAGCCAGATTTCTGCTAAGTATTTTCATTCTTTGTGCTAACTGTGGGGCAGGTGTTTGTTGGCTTTTTCATGACGGAATGAAGACAAAACAAAGTTTTCTTTTTGTCCTTTGTTAATCTAGAAGATGAAAGCATGGGAAGCACTTTATAGTCCTGCTTGTGTCCTCCTGCTTCAGGTGTGCAAATTCAGTATCTTCATGTTTTCTTTATCCTTTCACAAAAAGCCCTCAGAGAAGTAGATATTGTGTGCTACCTTTTGGCGGATACCACTCCAGAATGGACAGCAAGATTTATTTTTTTAGTGCATGGATAACTTCTTCCAGTGTAATCAGTAACAACATCATAGGCTGTTCCCTATCTGCAGTGACTATGTCATCAGCTCTCTACATAAAACCTTTGTTTTAACTGATACAAAATGCACTAAGGATTTTCACATAATTAATTGACAGCCATTGGGATTAATGAAGACTGGCTCCAGTGTGGGGTCACAGATGAAACTTCTGACTCTTATAAATTCAGCAGACCTAGTAGGGAAAACCTATATTCAGCACTTCTCTTTGTGTCCCTCAAGGCTTTAATGCTATGTGTATTTTTGACTTGCAGTACATAAAGCCTGATGGATACAGTGTAAGATGCTCAGTTTGTTAAACTATACTTTTGTACTGCTTATTATATTCCTATTTTTTTTTCTTAGTACAAAACCTAAGGAGGAAATATGTCATCAGCCATGCTAAACCCACTGAAATATCTGGGAATGAAATTCTCCTCGAGTCTCAACAAATCATCTTTTTACAGCATTGCATATTAAGAATTCATTTAAGAAATTATCCCCAAGAGGCCACATGTGAACACTGTGCCAACCTAATCTATCTTTTCCTGACTATTAGGTTGATAATGGGGATTCCTTTGCACAGTCATTATGCATTGTTGTCAGTCTTGAGCCAATTTTATGACTTGTGTCCAAGATGTACCCTCATTGTCATTAAAGCCTTAAAATGATCCATTAAACTCTTGCTTTGTTTCTTCAGTTTTTCTGACTCTTTATAGAACTTTAAAATGTTCAACCAGCATAGCTAGAACTATGATCCATTATTGGTTCAACAACCAGAGATTTTTACCCATTCCTATAGTGAGCAAAAACATTCAACAAAAAAAATCCAACACAGTTTAATATGCTGATGACTGTTGAATCCCACCAGTAGCACTGGCAGACCATAATAATGGAACCTCTCCTGTGTCATATTGGCAGAGTATGTATGCAGCATGCACCCATTCAATTTAGTTAATTTTTTATCTCTTAGAATATGTACTCAGTGCCCATGTAAATATTTTCCATCATATGGTCTTCCTTTGCAAGAAAGATTTGTTTTAAGTTGATAGTATAGTTTAGCCATTGAAGGTTTTAAAATAACAGCTTCTTCCTATCCAATTTTTGAAGCTCTCCTAATCTGAAAATGAAAGTAGTTTTAAAAAAATACTTTTGATGCACAGCACACGGAAAGAAGGATGCAGTAATCATAGCATAAATATATTAGTAGTCCAAAACCAGTAAATTATATAATAGAAGTCCTTGTTTTAGTGAACTTGACAGTAAACAATTTTATTCAACAGAGCACAATCACTATAATAAGACAGTGAAGGAAAAAGAGTCCAGGCAAATAACTTCTGTTACTAGTTCATATTCCCCTGTCCTAGAAGTGCAGCAGACTGAGTAAATGCAGGTAATCTCCAAACCCTTGTCTTTTCCTGACTGATTGCTGGCCGTAACCTGCTGATACTGGAATTAGAAACTGTCTACACACTCTGCTTTCTGTTTGGCTGACAAAGTACTAACAGAGCAAATTGTAGGTTATTTCACTTTTCAACATGGGCTGTCAAGCCCTCAGTTTGCTGATATGGTGCCACTGGTCTGCACCATCTCTATTAAAGTTTTTTAAATAAATAGGGTGAAAGTGGGTGGGTAGGCTCTTTGCAACTTGTGTCATCTGTGTACTGATAGTGTACTGATAGTCCACTTACCTACATTGCCTGATCATTAGTTTGATCTCTATCTAATCCCTGATTCTTCCTGCAAAGCTTGCTGTTTCATTAAAATGCTTAACTAGTATTGTGAGTCTCTAAAGTTGAGTTATTTTCTCTTGAGAAAAAAAAAGGAAAAAAAGATCAGAGATACACTTATCCTAGCAGAAATTGTACTCTCCTTGGTAAACTTCTGTGCTTGTCTACACACCAAATTAATAAAGTTGTGATACCTGATGAAGTGAATGACACACAGCTACTTCTGTTTATACATATTGCCATCAGTTTACATGTGAATAGACAAAATGAGTGTTTATGGCAATCTTATTTAATCCTACTCTCAATGGATCAGATGTGAACTGTGGGAGGATGGCCCACTCTTGCAGTTCTGCTTTCCACCAACGTTTGGAAATACACCAGCTTTCCTGAAAAAAAACCAAAACCCTTACAATATACTCTGTGCTTCCTGGCACCAGCTGTCTCCTAAAACACATCACCTGTGGACTGATGCCATGTGACCTTGTTACTCATCTATCAACCTGTTTCTTTCTCTCTGTTTGTCTCAGGTATTTTTAATGTGTCCATCACCATGGTTTCTCATGCTCCTTAGTACTTACCCCTTAAATGTTTAACAAGCCTAGCTTTTAACATTCCTGTGTTTTGATTATATCTTCCTTGCCTTCAGACCTCCACTGAAGGCAGTGGAAGAATTTCTGTACATTTTAAAGGATATGGATCATTCTGTTAGACCATGCAGTGACTTCACTGTCAGTTTTAACTATTGTGGATTGTATTTAAGAGATACTAATAACAAACCTGCCCGATGTGATCTCATAAACAGTGGATGACATCCCAACTCTTTTTAAAGTAAGTGTTGCTCTGCTCTGAGTCTTACTATGGACAAAACACTGCTTATTTCTTTCAAGTTTTCTTCACTTGTTTTACCACTGATGACATGATGATTTGCAATCCTGATTCTTCTCTTCAGTCCATATTTGTTATCTTTGCTGTCCATCTTTAATTCTTTAACAGATGTTTGATATTTACTAAGTATTCTGAATGTGTGGGATTATTGATGGCATGGTTTTCATACACAGATTGGAAGTACTAAATTTATGCAGATCCTTGTCTCTTTAAAAACCTACCATGGCTGGGACTTTAGGTACTATTGGCTTAATAAATAACACCCACTCCCATCTTTGTTGTTAAAGAAAGTCATGTACCTATATTATGAAATGCACCTGCATGATGACACTATTATGATTACAGTGGTTCCTCTGTTTTGTGTTTGTTGTGGTTTTTGTTTGTTTGTTTGTTTTTTAAGATCTAATTTAAAACTGTAACTTAATCAAATCAAATCCATTAATATCCATTTAGTTTACAAATACAGAAGGTCCACTTTTGGCTCAACACCTTTAAGAAATTGGATCTGTTTAGATTTGAGAAGCAGATGGGAAGAGCTGGCATTTATCATGCTTACCTTTTTTTATTACAATGCTGGATACATGTACCGTGACATTCTGAAGAACACTGATGTGTATAAACCCCATTCTTACAGCCTTTTGAAAGTGAAATGTTGTGAAATTTTGCACTCCGTTAGACTATTCCAATTTCTGTGTCAAGTTAATGGTGGCATTACTATTGCCCAAAGTTCCAAACTTACCGGACTGCCTTATAGTCAAAGAGATGTACTAAAAAACTATTTATTTTGTGTTATTCTAATGTGCTTTTAGCCCTCAGATTGGACTTAGACCATATATTCCTAGTTGTTTTCTCAACAGAACTAGTAGCTATGAGTTCATTATTAGTAATGGACTGTGAAAAGTCACTTTACTCAGTAGATCCATAGTCACATCTTGCACGGTTATGAAAAAGTACTTATAAAATCTAGATCTTGACCCTTTTTGAAGTAAAAACCTTTTTGAAGATGGCTTTGCTAGAACCAGGATTTCTAGCTTTGTATTTAGGATCTGTTTCTCTGGGCTGCTTTGAGTTGATGATTCTGGAGATTGTTTATCTGATAAGTTACTTGTGTTGATTACAGAGGAAGCAGAAGAGGGGCTGCTTTCTGATGTGCACATTTTACACAGGCAGGTTCTTCTGTTCCTGGTGCTGCAGCCTTTGCTGCCATTGCAGTATGTTCCTTGGACCTGCAATGGCAGGAGAGAACTCTGGATCCTGGGACATGCCATCAATGAAGTTCATGTGGTTGCTGTGCAATGCCAGCAATAGTGATGCCTCCTGGAAGTAGTGCTTGGTCAATACTGTGGATCTACCTGCCTGATCAATTAGGTGATGCAGAACACTCACACTGGATTTTCTTCCTCTTCTTCTCATCCTATAAGCTTTCATAAGCTAGAATGTTCATGTGTAACAGAACATTGTATCTGTTGAAAATCATTACTCTTTCATCAGTTAGTCCTGCTTTTACAGTCCTGCTGATGAATCCTTAGAGATGCAGACTGCTAATTTGCTGGGTAGTGCTGGGAATATGCTTAATGGGACTGTCTGTAGCTATGGTTTATGCGCTTCTGCTGCACTGCTACAGTCATCTCTGCCTGCTTACTAAAACTTCCAATGGTTTAGCTGGAAAAAGATGTATCTGTTACACCTTACTTTACTCTTAAATCCCTATTCACTTAAACTGACCCTTCCACTTCAACAGGCTACTGCCTCAAAATATTTAGCCTGAATATTTAGATGTCTAGCCGGAAGTCTGTTCTAGTCTGTCAGTATCTTATTGTCTGCCCAGAGGTTTATATTCATCCTATAAAATAAAATTTTTTTGCCTACTCTGTGTAGCCTGCTGTCCTTCATGTTTATGATAGAGAAAGAGCAAAGTATTCGAAGTCACTGGAATATCAAGACTCTTTACATTGTCTTGGCCTTCAGTTTTCTTAGAAATAGGATTCCAGTTTTGACTGTAAAAGACATGCAGAGAATTAAAATTTACCCAGTTTGATGTTTGGTTTATGCATAATTGCTAGGCATTAGAATGTTTTTCACTAAACTGGATATTTTCTGAAGGTGAATCAAATGCCTTTACAGATTGATAAACATTGTATCTTTCTTATTCTGGAAAACTCATAAGATAGATTAAAGAAGAGAAAATTATGAGTGTATTTTTAAAAAAAAAATATTTATGTGTTACTCAATACTTGTTAGACTGCACCACCATCAATTCAGATGTTTGGGTGAGTAAATTGATTTACCGTTTTGGCCACCAGCATCTAGCAGGCTTCTAAATATGTATCTACAAAGATATTCCCCAATATGGCTACTCCATATGTTCCCTTAGGTGCAGACTTATGAGTATAGATATTTACTATATTATAATAAAAGCTGCATGCAATGATCATTCATTGATGTGTTTGATTGGAATACTTTAAACATTAATCTTTAGCAACATGCAAGTAAACAAAATAATAATGAGTGACTCCTTTCATAGGAAAAAGGTATTGTTCCCTTGAGCATGTTATTTTCATTTCTCTTTTAGATACACACTGCAGGGGAGAAAAAAACAAACAAACAGAATACAAAGTTGAATCAATGTAATAGCAAGCATAGAAAAAACCCCAAACAACAGTGATCACTATCTTTTGTTGTTTGTCTGGAATCTCTCTCCTAAATTTTTTGATAACATATAATGTAAATGCATTAGTGAAGAGTTAAGAAAGTTTTTTTTAATGTAATATCATGAATTAATCTAATTTTCTTTTATAAATAGATAAATAATAGATGTTCTCAATCTTTTGAGTGGGACTCCCCTTGATATTTGCAGAAAGAAATAGATTTTTTTTTCTTTATAGATTGTATAGCAAAAAATACAGTCAGAGAGTGGGCTATTTCCTTAAGAGTAGATTCATGACTGAAACCCTTTAATTTCAGATGTAAAGTGGCTGGACTGCATTCATAAACAGAGCTGTGAATTCTTTTCCATATGAACTTATGTTCTTTGATTTTCACTGAATGACTGACCATTTCAGCACGCTCTCCTGATCGTATATAATTCAGTCCTTGACCATGACAAACCAATCATTCACAACTGACCCTTGAAATTAATTAATGCCAATCACTGCTATCAGTCAAGACATATTCTGAGAGATTTCAAAAGAAGAGATTGATGTTATATAGTGCTAAAGGTAGATGTAGAAAAATGCACTCAGTCAGAGAATTTCAGAAGAACTTAAATTACATTTATAGATTGCTAACATCCTTCCTATTATATGTAGTTACACCATGGTAGTTGTCAATGTATAGTAAAGCTGGAACAAGTGCTCAGTGTGAAAATGCTAATTTTCAGATACTTATATCTTGAAAACCATAGGTGGTCTTGGCATGGAAAATAACATGCTACCTCCAAATTTGAATCTCTAAAGCATAGCAGGAGGCAGATCTAACCAGCACTGTGACCATATGTGTTTGGGATTTCATACACAATAATTAATTTCCATTCTGTAAAAATGAATAATTTAATATCACATCCCACATCAGAAGATGCAAATGCAAACTGATACTTAAAAAAATATGTCAATGAATGAACTTTTTTTTCCTAGTCAAAAGCAACTTAAAATGTTATGCGTAAAAATAAAATTAAAAGAAAACTATTTAACTGCATTTATTTCTCAGTATAAGAAACTTACAAAGACTGTCTCTTGGCAGTTGAAGGATGTTTAATTGAATAAAGGACTTAGAAGAAATACGTAATCTGCAAATGGACGCTATCTATATATGTACCTAATGTCCCTATTCTTTTCTAACTGTGCTTCCAGTTACATCCAGGTTTCCTCTTTCCTGTTTGATTTGCATGTGAAGATGGCCCATCATGAAAATACTCAATATTTTTACCTAAACTCAATAAACCTGACACACCTGCAGGCTAAGTCTCTTCACTGAAACAGTGGTAACCAATAGGCTTTAATGTCATTCTCTGACACAGGTCAGCTCCATAAAAGTCTTTCTGGAAATTATCATTCTGGTGTCAGATGATCAACAACATCAGCTCTGTCGTGTCATCTGGAGGGCTTCTTTCCTAGTGAAATGAAAGGTAAAGCATGTATTGTTGCTCTCTGTGTCTGCTGAGAACATATTCACACCAAACTATCCAACACGTGGTACTTGTATAAAAACGTTGTGCCAAATCTTCTCTCAAGTGATACTTGAAGTTTCTAAAAAAAACCCCCTGTTAGCTGATGCATTTGTCTCCTGTTTACCACATTCAGCTGCCACTCCTAGCTCTGTCCAAAAGCAAAACAGCCTTTTTTTTTTTTTTTTTTTTTTCTTCTTTTTCCAAATAAAAAAACCCCAGCAAGTTAAATCAAAAGAGAAACGAGAACTGAATCTTTCGATTTGAATTGCTCTGCTAGCAGAAGATTGACTACAAATCAAAACCACGTGCCAGCCTGGAAGTTTTTAGCCACAGAAAACTGTTGATGGGTGCTGCAGGGGGGGGTTCAGAAATCCAGTTAGGCTCCTAGCACATTTCAAAATCCCACTAGATGCCAGTCTGACTACATATCTCAGAAAAAATGTAGTCCTTATGGATGGCCTCTAATCTCTAATACCTGTTGGATCTTGATCCAAACTGTGGAATTAGGCCTGGATCCAGGTCCTACTGTGCAGCTAAGCTCCCCATAGCTGCTAATGACAGAGTAATCTTTATTGCAGAATGATGGAGATTTCTGGGAGAGATGTGTGCCTTTTGTGGTGCCTTGCATAAGGCATATCACAGAACTGATAGCTTCCAGTCAAGTAGACCATATTCCTCTAACTTTCCTTGCTTTGGATGTCAGGATTGCATTATATTACTAAAGAGCACCTATCAGCAAGCAACGAACAGCATTCATTACTTTGTGGGAAGAAAAAGTGTTTGTTGTTTGACTGAATGTGAGTAAGAGAACAGCTGATTTTTGTATTTCAGAATAGCATAGCTAAAAAGGCAGTCAGGGACCCTGTCCAAAACTCTGTCCAAAACCAGAGACAGGGGCTAGCCGTGCCACGCCACTCCTAGTATCCTGATAAATCAAACTCGTTTGCAGTGGGTGTGAAGACTGTCAAGTGGAAGGATGTTGTTAATGATGACTTTACTCCCATTACACAGCTTTTTTTTTTTCTTCTTAAGCAATGCTTTAGAGCTTGCCTCTCATGCTCTGCTACTTGTGGTATCATCACTGACATCTGTTCTTTTTAGGCTGCAACACAGTCTTGCCAGTTCTCCAGTCCACCAGAAACACTAGTTAGAATTTGTTTACACACACACACACACATTTTCCTTAAAACCCTGATTCAGCAAAGAATTCACAGTGTAGTATTTTTCAGCAACATTTTCAGTGAGGTGGTTTCTTAGGTTGAAAGTTGGCTATTTTAAAAAATACATTAGCTTGAAATGATACCATGCCAAATTTAGTTTCTGTATTAAAGAACCTGTTAGAGATGATTACGTGAGAATGATAGAGATTTCTCTCCAAGTATTTCCATTCCTCTCTCAGAGTATATCTGATTATCCTCCTGTACTCAGCACTGGTGATGCTGCATGTTGACTACCATGTTCAGCTATGGGCCCCTCACTACAAGAAGGACACTGAGGTACTAGAGCATGTCCAAAGAAGAGCAACAAAGCTAGTGAAGGGTCTGGAGAACAAGCCTTATGAGGACCATCTGAGGGAACTGGGCTTGTTCAGCCTGGACAAAAGAAGGCTTATTGCTCTCTACAACTACCTGAAGTCTCTTCTCCCAAGTAACAAGTGACCAGAAGAGAGGAAACACTCTCTAGTTGCACCAGGGAAAAAAATTCTTCACTGAAATTGTTGTCAAGTACTGGAATAGGCTGCCTGGGGAGGAGGGGGAGTCACCATCCCTGAAGGATGTGGTGCTTAGGGATATGGTTTAAAGGTGGATTTGATGGTGTTAGGTTTATGGTTGGACTCAATGATCTTAAAGGTTTTTCCAACCTAAATGATTCTAAGTTTCTATACCAGGAGACAATGTAATGTAGCATTCCTGCCATTTTTATGTTAACCCAGACATCTGCCTAGCCACAGCTGTGTAGTCCTCAGTGGATGGAAATGTTTTTTCCACACTGAGCTCCCTAATGTCCTGGCTACAGTGCCAAGAACCTGAAGAGGTTTGCATGTCCTTTCATTGCAGTAAACTTGTTACTGTGACTTCAGTGAAGAATGATGGCTAGTGCTGCCTGCAAGAGTTGAAATGACTCTGAGACAGCAAAGTGGGAAGGATAACTTATGAGTTTAACTAATGCCTTTCAGTATAGCATATCTCAATGGAAAGTCTGTTGCCCTTCTGCAAGTACTGCTTTTTGCTGCTCTGGCTGTTGTTAATGAAGCTGCAGCTTGCTTCTGTCTACCCCTGGTTTCCGGTGTCTGGATTGGTTTGAGGTTGCGAGTGGTTTCCTGTTTCTATGCAGCTCTGGGGTAGTCTAATTGAAACGACATGTGAGCAAGTATGTGTCCAGTGTGGCTAGGGGAAGAGGCAAGGTCCAGTTTTCTGCAGCTAAGTGACTGAGTTTCTCCATAGAAAAAGAAGAAAAAAATCAATAAGCTGATGTTTCATGTGAAATGTGTGGAGGGGAACATGGGCCTTCTGCACGAAGGACAAGACAAGGGAAATAACAAGAGGAAATATTAGTGTCAGGGAAAAAAAATAATCAGCAATTGTCCTCTTGGTTTCTTCCAACTTGACTCTGCACGTATGAATATATAGAATTGAATGAGGCAAAATTCTAAATCTATGTATCGAGTCCGCAATAATGAATCCATTTGAAACAGTTTCAGGTTGGCTCACTAAGCAAAGATATTAAAGGGTGATTCTAAGTATTGATCTGTATTATGAAGTGGTTTTTTTTGATAGTTGAGGAGACCATGGCCATTGTGTGAAGAATGTATCCATTCATATTATTTGATTGAATTTCCTGCAGTACTAGTTTGCAGCTGCCAGTTTCTTGGAGACAGTATCTTCTTTTTGACATATTTTAACAGTCCCAACAGATACTAGGAATCCATTATTCAATGCAAAATGCATAAATAAAAAAATAAATAAAATTATGGACTTGGTCCAAAAGAGCTGACAGTCTAAGGTGCAGATCTTGCATTCAATTAGTTGAAAACTTAAGACTATTCATGCTTTGGACTAGATGATCTCTACAGATCTCTTCTTACCCTGACAATTCAGTGATTCTGTGATTTCTCCTGTCTAGTGTTGGTACTATGAAGTACCTTCTTCCCTGGAGTAAAATGTAGGAGGGCATATGGGTGCACTAGAGAAGGGCTAGGATGTGTCTGGGACTGCCATAGTATGGTCTATGGTCCTCAGTCCAAAGGTGTGTGTCAGTGCTGTTCACCTGGATTGGGAAGCTCACCATTTCCCCCTACCTAGAGTTCTTCTAATGCTGTCTGATTTCCCAGTAACTTTTTCTGAAACCCCTGAATCACAGCTTGCCACAGCATGCTGGCACAGTGATTTCAGCATGGAGGACAAAAGAAAGAAAGATGTGGCTCCTTTATAGATGTCTGTCTGATAGGTAATCTAAGTATAAAGAGATGGGAGAGAACATCTGGGAGTTCTTTGGAGAGCTAATGTGGCATGATATCACCTGTATGTATCTTCTTCAAGGTGAAACCCATTTTGCCAGTAGTTTTCCTTCTTCCCTATACATAAGGTTACTGCAGTTCTTAAACAGGTGAGATGAATTTGTATCTCAGTGCAAAAACTATAGATAAACCAGAGAAAGAACCTTAAGTCAAACCCACACCACCTTTTTCCCAGTCTTAGGCACATGAGCAGACACCCTTTATTTTTTGTTACACATAAAGTCACATTCCTCTTCTCGCCATAAATCATGGTTTTGATGTTATTCTAGATCTCTATTTTTCACACCAGAAGACAACATCACAGGCTACATGGGAACTTACTTTTCGTAAAAGCTGCCTTGAAGGTAGTGGAGATTTTCTCAGTCTTCCTCTGATTCTGCCACAGGTTTGAGATTCACCAGTGCTGGAAGAAGCCCAGTGTCTACTATAGGTCTTGATCTTGTGCTTTACCAAAGAAGACCTTTGCTCCTAGTTTAGTGCCATGAGGGTTTCTTTATTTTTTTTTCCTTCTCTGGTGGGTTCTATAACTACTATGTTTTGGAGCTTGGTGTTTTTTTTGTTGTTGTTGTTGTTTTTTTTTGAGCTTGGTGTTTTTTTTGTTGTTGTTTTTTTTTCTATGTCCTGCTGTATGTCATTCTGCCTCCCTTTGGATTTATTCAGAGCTGGAAATGGGGCAGGAGGCAACTGATGATTTCAAAAAGACTTGTGCCCACTGGAATGGTCAACTCCACTGTGAGGTGCATCAGCAGATAGGTCTTTGTTCCTACCCAGCACGATTATTCCTTTCATGATTTGTTATCCCTACCTCAGACTGTTTATTATTTTAACATTGGTTTCTATTGTGTCTTCCAACTTTTCCACCCAGGTGATACATGGCAGTGTAAGTGTTATGGGCCATCAGAAACAATAACGTTATTTGTGTAAACATACAGGGGGCAAAGCTTTTTGGGGTTCTGTTCAGGCCTGGACTATCCTATGCCAAGATTAAAAGAGATTAATCCTACCTTGTTAAATCCAAGCAGACTTCCAGCTGTGAAATACCATAATTGAAAACGCTGCTGTTAGAAAAATGAAATAGATTAGTGTTGCAAACCTTTCTGTGCCACTCTAGCAAATGTTATTTTTGTCTTTTAGATCAATATATTCAGAGTTCACTATTTCTTTTCCCTTTAGGGCCATATCACTTTGTTCTTCGCTGTGAATCTTCGTCAAGAGCAAGAAGACATTCAACCTGTGTTGCATTGTACTCTTGTAAAACTTTTAACAGTCCCAGCTCCTTCAAAGCCTTTCACAAACCAATTCAGGGGTTGAGTCAGGGCACAGATGCAGAAGCGTTTAAACTGGCAACTCAGAGAGTATATTCACATGATTGCTGGTGGGCAGTAAAATAGAATACTGGCTGAAGATATTTTTCTGCTTTGGTGAATAAGTGCTTAGCTAAATGGAAGGTGTATCTTACTTCTCCTGGTACAGATGTGAAGTGTGGAGGAATGACAAAAAAGTATCTGTGAGGTAGAGTGAGACAGTGTTCATAAAATTAACCTCAGTTTCAGTAAACCTTCTAGAAAACCTGGATCTGACCACCAGATTGAACCCTGGACATGGAAAGTTTTGTAATTATTTTTTTTTTTTCACCCTTTCTTTCCCCTTATGACATTTTGCTTTGATTTCTGGTCATAAAGATTGTCCCGGGGATTAAACCTGAGCTTGATTAAATCTGTTTTTTCTGCATCATTTCACTTGCTTACACTACATAAGCCAATGTTTTGGTTGATTTGATCTTTGGTAAGATGAGGGACAGGCCAGTTTTGAAAAAAACAGAATGTGGATCAAAGAAACAAAAATAATACGAATTTTTATCGGTACAGAAAAAGAATGGGAAGAAATAGGAGGCCCTTAAGAGCCCTTCTTCAAAAAGTTGTGGGAATTAACTTTATTTGCCAACCCACTTCCACTTTTGCTAATACACATAATTTTTCTTTGTACTTATATATATATCTTTATACTAACAGACAGGATTTTGATCACTCTTTTCAGCCTACCCTACTTGTTTTCTAATGGGCTTGGGATTCTTTTTCTTTTCTTTTGTTTTCTTTTTTTTTTTTTTTTTTTTTTTCAAATGTCTGGGAGATCCATCACCCCATATAAGTGGACTTTAAAGGTCAAGAGAGCTCTTATCCTTTTAGTTCCTTTCATGAGAGCTCTAAGCAGCAGGCACAGTAATCTCAGCATGGACTCAACGATATTTCCTCACAATGTAGCCAGAAACTGCATGCCTGCAGGGTAAAACAAAATTACCAGTGTTCCCCCATGAATGTCCTACACCTCAAGAGGCCACAGCCAGCTACAGAGCAGTTAGCTGCATGGCTGAGCACGAGCAGTAAATGCTTACTTCAATTGTGGCAACTGCCACTCAGAAGGGATGCATTTAATCTTGAAGGATAGATGTCTCAAGACATCTCCCCTAAGTGACACAAAGTCTCTGGATATAGGAAGGAGCGCTGAAGGATTCTGTATGGGGACAGTTTCTCCCTGAAAGTGGGGTAAGTGGAAGGAATTTGGATAGCTGCGGATAAATTAGTTTTAATATATAGTTCTTATGTAGAATGAAAATGGCTAATGGCACACAAGAAAAAGTGAAACCTTTCAACATAGATGAATACCAATAACACAATGGTGAGAACTCCCTTTTCTCATTTTGCCTATAATTATTGATGGAAATACACAAATGTCTGCAGATTTGTTTAGAAACCATTTTGATTAAACCATGCAATACAGATGATGGAAACCTAGAATTAAAAAATCCCCTTTGGGACTAACACTGCCACAAGAGATAGCATAGGGGAGGGGCAGAGTGAATTGCCACTTTCAATGGACCCCGATGGGACCTTCTGGACACCATCAGTCTCCTTAACCGGTCCAGTCAGAACCTGTTGCTAATC